>NC_091267.1:16337500-16637500 GCF_042477335.2 Ovis canadensis
AAGATGGATCACTTTTGATGCACCCGAGAGAATTGCATTGACAATGTATTAAAACTAAATTATCTTTAAAAATGAGCATGATTAGTAACAACCCAGAAAGTGAGCCAGGATTTCTACGGTAGAAGAAAATGAAACAGGGTTTTTGGCATTGGGGTCAGTCTCCAGACACCCATGTGGTTACGTTATCACCACATTAAAGCAGGACTGCTTAGAGACAAGAGGAAACAAACAAGGACTGTGGTCTTCACAGAACTCATTCTAATGCCTTCCACATCTTGGAAGGTGAGAAACCAGCAGAGGTTGCAAGTATCCTGCCGTTGCACCTCCTGTCCTGTGTCCCTAGGTCAGGAGAACACTCTTCTCACATCGAGCCATGCAGGTTCAGAAATGAACACAGGTGACGCACATGGAAAAAGTGTAGTTTTTAGCAAAGCTCCATCTCCCATGCCTTCCCTTTTCCTTACCACACCAGCAGTGTCTGAAAACGTGAAATTCCAGTTAAGTGACCACTTTATGGTTTTGTACACCTTTCTTCCAAAACGTCAGGGTGGTCACAAAGCTGCAAATGACACCTCTCATTCATTTCAACAACAACAATCTACAGTAAAATGTGTCTTCAAAGATGAGAAATAAAAAAAAAATTCAAGTTTTTTATGCATAAGGCCAAATATGTATATAGTCGAAAGCTTCAAATTTGGGGGCTTCATGTTGACATCACCATTATCTATAACACATTTGTAACTGCAGGAAGAAAGTTGTTAAGGTAACACTTTGTCTTCATGGCAACTTATATTTATACTTTAAATATATGCCCTTTACCTTTCTAGTGTTTATCTCATGTGGGAATTTGTAATTTATGACCAACTAAATTTTCCATATTAAAGGAATGTTAACTAGAATTGCCATGATCATATTATGATGATAACTGTATTAAATACTTCATATTGTTATTCTACTTTATATACCTTTTTGACTAATTTACTAATTTATCATTCTAAAGCACTTTTTGGACCTATTCTCTTTTTTTCCCCTTGCCATAGATAGGATTAGATTCTTCCCTGTTTTATAGTTAGTGAAACTTAAAACCTCGAACCATATCTTCATAGAAACTGTACCTAAACTCATACTGTCCAACAGAGACAAATGCATTTTTTTGTGACTCCTGGAGCTAGTGCTTCCTAGCTGCCCACGATGTGTGTAACTGATGATACGAGGGGACATAACCCACCTTTCTGCCCCCAAGGGTCTTGCTTACCTCGGTCCTCAAGCAAAACAGCCCGAGACAGCGATGTCCTCTTCATAAAGCTTTGCAAGAAAGAATTGCATCAAAATTAATTTTCAAAGGTAAAAATTACTGAAATGAACTTGTTTAAAGCTAGACATTGAGTCAAATGATTTCTCTGAAGTGAAAGAGTTCCAGGAGCCTCATTTTTCCCGGCATAATTTTAAAGATTAACACTCTTGCCCCTCCCCACCCCCAAGAAGATCATCATCAAAGATTTATGTCTATCATATTCAAGAGCAGCTCTGAGTCGGGGTGGATATTTTTTACATAAGTGTAATTATATGTAAGTGCTATAATTTAATTACCACAATTCCCTCCCTATTGATTTCAGATACTCATCTGGTGCCTACAGATATGGTGGTGTGAAGCTGACGGATAGGATCATCTGTTTGAACGCCCATGGACACTGCAGGAAGGCAAAAAATGATCGCTCATTAACAAATATCAAGGAATTTTGTTCCAGGAGACATTAAGGTAACTATTTTAAATTAAGAGCTAGGTTGTCAGATGAAGAGGGCAGAATAAAGCCTAACCATAAAATGTTACTCATATTATGTAACTCACAAAATGTTACAACATCTAAGAAAAAGAGATACAAATGGGCAAAATACATATATTCAGATCAAATATTAAGAGCGCATTGATACAGAAAATTAAAAACTAGTGCAAAATTTGTCATTGGCAATAGTTCAAACCAGTGGGATATTGGTAGATAATAAGTAGAAAATTCAGATCAGTAGGGCTGTTGTCCCTGTCTCCAAAAAACAGAACTCAGAATATGAACTGATTAAATCCTAAATTTTCCCACGGTGTCCTGTAGTTTTCAGAAGGTTGGAGATAGCAACCCATTCAAATATTCTTGCCTGGAAAATGCTATGGACACAGGAGCCTGGTGGGTGACAGTCCATGGGGTGGCAAAGAGCAGGACACTCCTGAACACACACAACTATGCCTGTTCAGTTACTTTGCTATTCAGCCACTCAGTCGTTTCCGACCCTTTGGGACCCCATGGACTGCAGCATGCCAGACTTCCCAGGCCTTCACTATTTCCTGGAATTTGCTCAAACTCTTATTCTTTGGGTCGATGATGCCATCCAACCATCTCATCCTCTGTCGCCTCCTTCTCCTCCCGTCCTCAATCTTTCTCAGCATCAGGGTCTTTTCCAATGAACTTTGTATCAGGTGGCCAAAGCACTGGAGCTTCAGCATTGGTCCCTCCAAGGAATAATCAGGACTGATTTCCTTTAGGATTGACTGATTTGATCTTCTTGCAGTCCAAGGGACTCTCAAGAGTCTTCTCCAACACCACAGTTCAAAAGCATCGATTCTTCAGTGCTCAGCCTTCTTTATGGTCCAGCTCTCACATCTGTTACGCAACTACTGGAAAAACCATAGCTTTGACTGCATGAACCTTTGTCAGCAAAGTGATGTCTTTGGTTTCTAATATGCTGTCTAGGTTTGTCATAGCTTCCTTCCAGGGAGCAAATGTCTTTTAATTTCATAGCTGCAGTCACTGTCCACAGTGATTTTGGAGCTCAGGGAAGAAAACACCTTAAGAGAAAGGTCCCTTTTACAATGATGGGATTTTAGCATGAGCAGAAAGGCCTTCTGAGCCTTCCATCTTCCACAGCAAGTTTGTCTCAAGATCAGTTTGCTGTACTTGGGATGTGCTCCAGCTTGGGGATCTGTACAAGATATTCTTTAATGAATGTATTGTTAGGTTGACCATCTGTCTCTCAAGACGAGAACTTAAAGTTCATAAGCACAAGATCCTATCTGCCATGTTCATTGCTACTTCCCAAAGCCATAATAAAAGGGCTATTTAAGGCCAAAATAAGATACAAATATATTAATGACAATAATTAGGAAAATTAAAAAAAAATACAGGTAAAACCTATGGGAAGAACCCACTTGGGGAAAAGAATCAAGAAATGGCTTGGGCTTCCCATTAAAGAAGAATTTAATAATAATTATAGGAACTCAATAAAATGAGCCCTCAAAATAAGTTGATTAAAAAAAAAACATGAACGAAAGAATCAAAGTATATCCTACGGTCAATTTGACTCTTTCCATAACTAGATAACAGTATAATTTTTGTATTAACAATATACTGAGTACAGACAAATTTTATCCAGTCAACAGATGTTGAGACTTTCAGCTGAGTTATAGCCGTAAATTCTTGGTTTATGTTTTGGAAGGTATTCTCAAAAACTGTAACACTTAATTAAACTAGTAAAACTTTCTCTTAAAATTTATGGTTTTGTTATTAGATTACTTTGGGGGTTTTAATATTCATTTTAAATAATTTTATCCTAGATTCACACATGAGGCCCTCTGGATCAGAGACAGATTTCTGATTAAATGCCTCACAGTAAATAATATGTTCAAGGTCCTTTTTTGTCCCTAGTCCTTTCCCTAAGGCAATGCAAGGAAAATGATGGGGATTCTTCCAACACAAATGTCTAGACAGCCCAGAGGTGAGTGTGATGGGTGGTTCCAGGTGGCAACGTGGCTAGATTCTAGTGCCTAGTTACTCATCAAACACTAATCCAGACGTTGTTGTAAAGTTATTTTCTAGACGTGGCTGACACCCACAGTGAATATCACTGTCTAATATACTATGTAATTAATCTATATACTCTGTTTATTATTTATAGTCTGTCTTCCCAGTCAAAACGTAAGCTCCAGGAGGGCAGAAACCTGTGTTTACAACAGTGCCTGGTGCCTCGTGGGCATAGGTACTGATTAATTTAAAGTAAAGAAGAAGCAAATGGCTTGATTTTTCTCAAGAGCCAACACCCATATTTTACCATAAGTAAAAAAATTTATCTTAGTAGAGAGTTACTGGTGATTTTAAAGGGATGAATCCATATAACTTTCTTGCTAAGCAATTGAATGAGAGAAAATAAAATGTAAAATGTAATTACCTTGACTCTGCAACTTCCAGAATTTTATTTGGAAGAAATAATTGCTTAAATATGGAAAGATGTTTGCATGAGAATGATCACTGCAATGCTGTTTATTACAGTTAAATTGGGGAGAGGATTAACCATGAGAATAGTGGTGATATAAATTATAGTACAGGACACCAAGTAACATTGAGAAATAATTATAAATATAATGCCTTGAAGCAAGGTAGCAACAGTGGGAAAGTGGTGAGATTAAGATTTATTAGACATCACTTATGCTATGTGAGAAAAAGAGAGGACTCAGAAATGATTCCCAGATTTTTGACCTGGGGAATTGGTAGGTAAGCTTGATATCATGTAAAAAGAGAAAGTTTGTTGTGGATATTTTCAGTTGGGAATAGCAGAATTTCAGTTGGTCATGTTAACTTTGAAATTTCTAAAAGACCACTTTTGTGGGTTTAATTTTGTCCCCACCCCCTAGAGACGCACTGAAGTCCTATCCTCTGGTAGCTGTGAACGTGGTCTTACTTGAAAATAAGTTTTTTCCAGAGATAGCAAGTTAAGAACAGTAGGATGGATGCTAACTCGGTACAACTTATGTCATGATACAAAGACACAAATTCTGATCACAGTAGAGTTGAACTAAAAGCCGATAACAAAAGTATAATGTAAGACAATCAAAGGAAAGTTCTAGAAGGGGAAAGGTAAAACAGTCTGACTGGGGACCTGAGAGCTGGCAGGAAAAAAGAGGAGCAGGCATCTTAGGACCCTTCCAGACAAGAGAAAGAGGTGACCCAGCTCCGTGTTCTCCAGCCTCCAGACTCATGATATAAGGAGGTCCAAATAGAGTCCTTCCTCCCTGGCTAGAATTAGTCTTGAGAGACCTCATAAGAGGAGGATGAAACAGCAGCTAGACACTGGTGGAAAGCATATATCTCACAAAGTATTTGTAACTAGAATATATTAAAGAACTCTTAAAATTCAGTATTCAAAAAAATTCCTATTAGAAAATGCATGAACACCTTCATTATATGGAAGACAGTATGCAGATGGCAAATAAACACAGGAAAAGATGTTCAATATCATTAGCCATTAGGGAAATGCAGATTAAAACCGCAAGATATCACTATACACCTATCAGAATGGATAAAATAAAAAAAATGTGACATTAGCAAATGCTGGCAAGGATGCAAAGACTTTGGACCATTCATGAATTGCTGGAGGTATGTAAAATGGTATAGCTACTATAGAAATACAGTTTAGCAGTTTCCTTTTAAACATGAAATTACCACACAAGCCAGCAATTACACTCTTGGGAATTTATTCCAGATAAATGAAAACTTAACGTTCACCCAAGAACCTACATGTGACTGTTGCTAGCTGCTTTATTAGTGACAGCTAAAAACTGACAATAACCAGATGTCATTCAGAAGGTGATCAGTTAGACAAACTGTCTCAGCAATAATAATAGAAAGAAATATTGATACGCATGACTTAGATGAAACTCAAAGGAATCATACTCAGTGAACAAAAAGCCAGTCTCACAAGGCATAACTGCATTTATAGTTTTCTTGAAATGACAGTGCTCCAGAAAGGAGATCAGGTTAGTAGCCGCCAGGGGTTAGGAGAAATGGAGGTGTGGTTACAAGAGCATCCTTGTAGTTACGGATCAGGTCAGTATCCTGACTGGTGATGGAGATACAGACTACCCACATTATACATAACATACGGGAAACACACCGACACACACACACACATAGAAAGAACTACTGCTCAAACCAGGGGAAGCTGAATACGAGTAGCTGATCGTGCCAGAACTCAGGGCTGGCAGGACGAACTGACTGCAGAGATACCACGAGAGAACCGAGGGTTGAATGGTTGTTTATTCTCTTTCTAGTTGTGGTTACAAGAATCTATGCACATCTTAAATCCTACAGGACTGACCCACAAAAGTGACTTCTCACAATGCCTTCTTCTATATGTTGCACATATCTGGAACATACAGTAGGGAGAACAATCACCTCTAAGTCTAGCTTCTGTAATAAAAATGTTTTTTGAAGTTGTGGGTTTTTTTTTTTTTTGGAAATCTACTAGTAAACATTAATTTTATCTGTTTTTCTGGTCACAGTGTCTTGTTTTACTTCTGGGACCATGTCCTCTCCTCCTCTGATGGGTCCCTGCGATTCTCTAGGCAAGAATACTGGGCTGGGTCGCATGTCCGTGTCCAGGGGCTCTTCCTGACCCAGGGATCAAACCAGAGTCTCTTGTCTCCTGCATGGGGAGGCGGGTTCTTGACCACCAGCTCCCCCTGGGAAGCTCCTTCTCTGATATCACCTTTTAAGTTCACTTCATTGCTGGTCAGCTGGTGACAGATTCCCTCTTTGGTTCAATTAAAAGAGTTCTGACTTTTCCCTTGAAATTTAGGTTTGGTTTCATAATTCTAGTTTGGGCAGTTATTTTATCTCTGAAATTTGAAGATAACATTCTAAAATTTTCTCATCTACTTTGTTGTTATTGAGAAATGGCTTTTCATTTTGTTCTTGCATACGAAAGTTGTTTCTCTTTTCTCTCAGGCTGACTTTTGAATTTTTTTTCCTTTGAGGATTTTTAGTTTTATTCAAGTATATCTGGCATAGATTTCTTTTTTAATGCATACTGCTTGTTTACATTGTACTTCTTTATCAGTGGATTCCTCCCTTTCATCACTCCTGGAAAATTTCCATCCATTATTTTCCCCAAATAATACCTCTTCTCCATTGCCTTTCTCCTTCCATCTGAAACTACATTTGACCTTATTCTGCCTCATATTTCTTTAACATTGTCATATTCAAAATTTCTTTGATTGGTGTGGTATTCTTCACGTCCAACTTTCAATTCAATAATTCTCTGCCTTATTTGTATCTGTTTAAACCTTCTACTGGGTTTTTAATCTCAATAGTTAAATTTTTCAGTTCTAAAAAGTCCACTTAGTTCTTTTTTAGGATTTTTAGAACATGATATATCATCGCTGCTTTTTAAAATTGTCTTTAAATTCCTTTATTTTCATAATCATTTCATGCTTTCCCATTCCTCATTGATCATTCCAATATCTAAAGTCTTTAGGAGCTTGTTGATGGCTGTTTCCAGGGACTTTCACCAGTGGCAAGATTTTACATTCATATTTTATTGCACGCAACTCATGAAAACGTGAGGCCTAAATTGAAGTTTATTTCTTCTAGAAATTTGCGTTTGCCTCTTCTGGGAATCAGTAAGTGCTAGCAACTTGGGATCACATTAGACCCCTTGGAGTGTTCTGATTCAACAGTTAGTGTGAGAGTTTCAAGCTTATTCTACCCCTTTGCCTCTCACTTTGCCGTGATCCCAGAGAATACTTTTTTAAACAGCTGATGCAAGCATTTACTTCTAGAACAAATCTTGATTTTATGTTTATTTAATTGCCACTGATCAGGCTTTTCTATCATTTTAATTTTGTTTTTCATTCCAATTTTTTTTGGAGATGTCCACTTATTTTCCACTAAGTTTTTCAAAGGATTAAAAACCACTTTGCTGTAATTTCTCCCAGATCTCAGATTGTCCAATCAACTACCACTCCATAAAACGAAGTGCATGTATCACTTTATAAAACAATGTAGACATTTATTTAAAAATGAAACACAGTGAAGCACAGCAACACAAGTTTGAAACTTGCTTAATAATTTTGTCTCTGTTTTCCAAAAGAAAATCTTACATTGTGTTTTAATCCAACAATTGTATTGCAATGGTTTACAAGGATATGCTAGTTTAGGTAGATATTGAAAATAAGATGAGAGCCCCAATATACTACCATCCAAAATAAATTTTCATCAAAATAATAATCTTAACCAGCATCATCATTGTTGTTTTCAAACATTTAGTTTGAAATGACAACAAGTTATACAGAATTAGATTACATGATTGTTATGTTTAAGAAGATTATATGGTAAATAAACATATGCAAATAGAGAGCTAGAATTCTGAATTAAGAGTCATGAGACTCAGATCTAGTTTCAAATACATCATGTAACTATGGTATATAGCAGAAGCATTTCATCTCTTTGTATTTCTGTTCCCTCATCTATGAAATAAAGATATGTCAAGGTAAGTGGTCTTCCAGGTGTGGCTTACATTTGAATTAATAACACCTTATGTTTAAGTGATGATTTATAACCTACAATGAACATTTATTCATTTATCAAGTATGCAAGTTACTTAGTAAATTATCAAGTGTTTTAGTTAGTGTTGCTTGCTCTGTCATGTCTGACTCTTTGTGACTCCAGGAACTGTAGCCCCCCAGGCTCCTCTGTCCATGGAATTCTCCAGGCAAGAATACTGGAGTGGGTTGCCATTTCCCTCTCTAGGGGATTTTCCTGACCCAGGGGTTGAACCCACATTGCCCAAATTGCAGGCAGAATCTTTACTGTCTGAGCCACCCGGGAAGCCCTATCAAGTGTTTACTCCTAGGCATTCCCTCCCTTGGAGACAGTTCAGATACAAATAAGGCAAATCCTTACCTGTGAGACACCATCACATTAGTAGAAGCACATACGTAATAAACTGAACTAGAATATAGTTATGCCATTACGGAGTTGGGTACCACTGGGAACACCCAGACGATGGCCGACCTGAAAAAATCATGGAAAGTGTTTTGAGAAGACCTTTTAGCTAAATGTTGAGGGTTTCACATGCGTTTTCCTATTTAATATAGCAATTCTGTGCTCCACTTTAGAAGTAAGAAAACTGGAGGTCAGAGGTTACATCAGATACTCATCATCACTCAGACTCACACTGATGACTGGGACATCAACGTGTCATCTTCGGCCTTTAGGTGCTCTGATGGATCACATGACCGCAACTCTACGGTTCCACAAGCCTGTAATTTCATGAGTGGTTGTGCAAGTCACATAAGCTATGAACATAAAGAGCTGCTGGAGTTCAGGTAAGAAAAGCCAGCTGCCTCAAAGGTATAGCCCGGAAGGACAGGTAATGTGCAGAGGTGAACTGAGTTGAGGAAGTCACGTGAGCAAGTGGAAGGTGAGTCAAGAACCGCCAACACAGCAGGAGCCAGGTGGAGAGGACTAGTTTTCCTGATCTTGATGTAGAGTAGACATGACCTCGTGGGATCCAATAAATCAAGACCTCATGGAATCCAGGAAAGCAATACATTTGGAAGATCACTTTATTAAAAGTCATGAACACGCTGCTACATTTAAAATGGATAGCCAACAAAGGCCTATTGTATAGCACATAGAACTCTGCTCAGTGTTATGTGTCAGACTGAATGAGATAGGGATTTGGGGGAGAATGGGTACATGTATATGTATTGCTGAGTCCCTTCACTATTCACTCAAAACTACCACAACATTGTTAATGCCAACACAAAATTAAAAGGAAATAAAGTACACTTATCCTAGGGAAAAAAATAAAAAAAGAATACCCTGGCAAGATCTCCTAGAGTAAACTTCAGATTAGACAGCCGATCTAAATTGCTGTTTAGCCTCAGGAAGTGTGCAGTGTCAGGGCTTTCATGTTATCTGTTATTATTATTATTTTTTTATTTCAACAGGAAAAAAAATTCTTAAGTGGAGTTGTTTTCTTTCTCCCATTTACCTGCCTCATTCCCACCATCCTATTTACACGGGAGTCTGCAAAGCAGGTTTCAGGTGGCGAAAATCATTGTTTTACTTTATCTTAAAAAATTGCATTTCACCCTTCTGCATGTAGCGATGTGATAAAGCTGAAATCGAATGACACCATCGGATGGGTTTTTCTCGCTAATGCAGCAGGAAATGGCTAGGGGGATAAAAAGCACTGTCAAAGACAGAGGCATTCATGTTTTGAGGCAATAAAGTGTAAGAATAACCGGAAATGGACACTCATAATAAAACCTGAGGGGATCCTAGCAATTCAGTCTTTTTCTTCTACTAAGAAATAACTTGACTTGTTGGTTATTTGACGATATGTGTGTGTGTGTGCGTTGTTTCTTCTCCTCAATTTGATTTGGTTGCGGCTGCTGCAGTGTTTTACCATGTGCAGGGTAGGTATTTCAGGAAATGACCCACGTCGGGATGATATTTATGACCTCGTAATGTGGCTGTTGGAGTTCTGATGTGCACCCTCTAAAGAGCTCCCTGGGAAGATTTCTGCCTGTTCTAGAAATATGAGTGGGCTGAAAGCTATCCACAGGAGCCTGGCAATATAAGGCGCCAAGACACCGGTGGTAACAGATGTCTTCTCATTTTATAAACTTCCTTCTTTATCCTCTTCATTGAGGTTCCAAATGCTTTTACAAAGTGACGGGTTGGTTAAAAACTTCATCTAGCCTGGTTGGGCCATTGCCTTGGAGCCCGCTCTGCTACAGGTTTGCAGCAGCTGGAGACCGGGGTGAGGTCTCCTGAGAAGTTGAGAATTTTCAGGCTATCACTTTGATTAGCTGCTCGAGGTATCTGCTGGTTTATATAATTGCCCCTGCAACTCTAAAATGAATATATATTTCTTGTGACAAAGAAAGGGTGGGGTTATGTGCTCATAGAAACTTAAGATTCCTGCAGTGCCGTGGAGATCACATTAAAATGGTAAAGTGAAAACCTGTGGCGACTGTACTTCATTAAACATTGATTTAAAGAATGGGCTTCCCAGATGGTGTAGTGGTAAAGACCCCGCCTGCCAGTGCAGAAGACATAAGAGACACAGGTTTGATCCCTGAGTTAGAAAGACCCCCTGGAGGTGGGCATGGCAACTCACTCCAGTATTCTTGCCTGGAGAATCCCATGGCAGAGGAGCCTGGTGGGCTACAGTCCATGGGGTCGCACGGAGTCGGACATGATTGAAGCAACTAAACGTGGCACGGCATGCGGAACAGATTTTAAGGTGGGCTGCTAGGAAAGGTTGGCAGAGACAATTCTTGCAGTTAAAAGTGAAATTTAAAATGAACTAAACCTTAAGCTGACTCTGCCTTTAAGATGGGTTTCCTTTGTGGCTCAGACCGTAATGAATCTGCTTGCAATGCACGAGGCCTCTGTTCATTCCCTGGGTTGAGAAGATCTGGAGAAGGGCATGAAACCCCCTCTAGTATTCTTGCCTTGAGGATCCCACGGACAGAGGAGCCTGGCGGGCTATAGTCCATGGGGTCACAAAGAGTCAGACATGACTGAGAGACTACCACTTTCAACTCTAAAATATCAACGTATTGAACAGCTAGTAATTATTGTAGTTGGGTTTTTAAGAATTTTTTATTCCTATATACTAAGCTGAATGAGAAGAAAAACGTGTGGGAAACACAAATAAAGGGCCATGTTTAGCACTATGGCCCGAATAGGAGACTAGGGCCCCCATGAACACGAGGTCCTGAGAAATTTCATTCGGGCTGTTTTATCTCTTGTTGTTTATTTCCATTAACTTCCCAGCACACTGTTTAACCTTGGCCTCCTTTTCATTCTGTTTTTAAAGAAGTGTTTCTATCTTTGTGAGAAGAGTTGGGACTAAAAGTTCCTGGTAGAGACAGTTTAAAGATCTCTTGGCTTCAAACACCAGCTGTATGTGCATTGAATTATGAATTCCAGGATTAACTAGCTCCAGAACTGGCTGGTTGACTAAGTAGCCTCTGGACCTTCTGAGTACTCCCTGGAGCCCGAGTGCTTCCAGAAATAGGTGGCGTGTCAGTATCTGGGGCAGGTGTGTGCCGTTCTTCTGCCATTTTGACAGTCTTGTTTATTTCATATCAGCCAGACACCTGATCTTCACCCTAAGTTGTCCTTGCAATTTGGAAGTCAAAAAAGCTATTTACTGTAGAGAAGTTACTGGTTTAAACTGTAACAGCCACCAACAAATTATTTTTAAAGCTACGCACACATCATTGTTATTCAGCTTCTCTTTCTAAATAACTCAGATTTTCCCCTTAGGAATCATAAAAAAAATAACCTCTGTGTCTGAAGTTTTCTTATATCTCAATTATGGCAAGATTCATATTTCTTTTCCTTTGTAAAGACTTAATGATTAAAAACTTTAAGAGGAAAATATGTTTTAAAAAACAAAAGAAAACAATATAACATTTAAAACTATATTTCCCTATGAAAATTCATGCAGTTTTTTTTTAATTTAGTAAATCTTTTGATAAATATTTCAGCAGTGTTGAAATCCTACCTTTACTTCCCTTCAATACAGAAAAAAATAACCTCAGAATAAGGACATTATTTTGCAACAAGCATTTGGGGTGTTTCTCCTGAACTGTATTTCTTTTTATTTTGAAAGTAATGTATATACATAGTAAAAAATAATTCAAAAAATACATTAAAGAATTAAATTTTAAAAAAGCATCTCATTTTCTATTTCCATTCAAAGCATCATCTTTATTTATTCTGGTGGTTAATACCATAATTTAAATTAGATGTTGCCTAGACTGAATATTTGTGTGCCCTCAAAATTCATGCATTAAATCTGTAACCCTCAATATGAGTGTATTTGGAGGTAGGATCCAGCAGGTCTAGGCTGACTTTAATTTCTTCACCCACAAAGTTGGCAGACTGTCCCATTACATTTTTATCTAGTTATGATAATATTTGCATCCTTCTGATCTATCCATGAGTTTTATTAAAAAAAATTAAAAAGACAACAATAAACCTCACAGTTAGGATGGTATTATTTTGTTTGTTTCAATATCAAATAGTTTAGACTGGTAGGGAAAAAAAAAGGTGAACCTATTTCACGAAATCTATGTCCCTTGAAAGAGAATGTTTAAAACATCAAGGTCAAATTGATTTCTGTTCCTACATGTCATTAGTTGTTTAAAGGTACACCATATTTCATTTTATGGAA
Source organism: Ovis canadensis (assembly GCF_042477335.2). Classification (NCBI taxonomy): domain Eukaryota; kingdom Metazoa; phylum Chordata; class Mammalia; order Artiodactyla; family Bovidae; genus Ovis; species Ovis canadensis. Next base: position 16,350,524 of record NC_091267.1, read on the forward strand.
AACACCTCCAAGGCGCTTAATACACGTCAGTGCTGTTCTAAGACACATACATGCATTAACTCAGAAAGGGCTATCATTAACCCCATCTTACAGATAAAAAAATAATAGACAGAAAAAATAAGTAATTTATCCAAGATCACAGAGCTAGCCATTAGACTAGAATTCATACTTCAGCAGGCTGGCCTCAAAAGGTGGTTCTTTTAACCATTATGCAAATATCAGGCCATTCTTTCTCCTGTGGCTTTATATAGAGTTTCAAGTAGTTTTTACATTTTTCTTATTCACAGAAGAAATACAAGCATTCTCGACTACTTCATTAAGACTTTCCCGATTCTTAATCAGAATAATTAGATTTATGGAATCGATTTATCCCTTACAGGCATTCCTGTCAAAGACTGGTGACTTACTGAAAGGTACCAAAGGGAAAGTAGAATTAAACCCCAAATCTCGGAAAATTGATGCACATTTACACCAACGATTTCTTAAGACTCCCAGAACATAAGCCATGAGAGGTAAGACTGATAAATCTTGACACATCAAAGTGAAATGCTCTTTTCAACAAAGGATGCTACACTTGCTATCTTTCAAGTCCATTGGGATCCAGGTTCTACTCCATCCAGCTCTATGCCCCATGAGGCTGACCCTAAAGCACAACACTGACAAGTTCCTAGTCCTCCACCAATCAGCTGGGTTCAGTTCCTGGTGGGGAGGTGCCCACAAAGGGTTGGAGACAAGCATACTGCGGTATGATGTTCCAGCCTCTTGCCCTCTCTCATAGACCACAGATTGGCTGTCTGTCAAACATGGAATAAGAAGTAGACATCCTTTTGCCTTAACACTTCTCATGGAGAAGGCAATGGCACCCCACTCCAGTGCTCTTGCCTGTAAAGTCCCATGGACGGAGGAGCCTGGTAGGCTGCAGTCCATGGAGTCGCTAGGAGTTGGAGGTGACTGGACAACTTCACTTTCACTTTTCACTTTTCACTTTCATGCATTGGAGAAGGAAATGGCAACCCACTCCAGTGTTCTTGCCTGGAGAATCCCCAGGATGGGGGAGCCTGGTGGGCTGCCGTCTATGGGGTCTCACAGAGTTGGACACGACTAAAGCGACTTTGCAGCAGCAAGCTGAAAGAGGAGAGTGAAAAGCTGGCTTAAAGATCAACATGCAGAAAACAAAGATCATGGCATCCGGTCCCATCACTTCATGGGAAATAGATGGGGAAACAGTGGAAACAGTGGCAGACTTTATATTTTAGGCTCCAAATTCACTGCAGATGGTGACTGCAGCCATGAAATAAAAAGACGCTTACTCCTTGGAAGAAAAGTTATGACCAACCTAGATAGCATATTAAAAAGCAGAGACATTGCTTTGCTAGCAAAGGTCCATCTAGTCAAAGCTACGGTTTTTCCAGTGGTCATGTATGGATGTGAGAGTTGGACTGTGAAGAAAGCTGAGCACCGAAGAATTGATGCTTTTGAACTGTGGTGTTGGAGAAGACTCTCGAGCTTCCCTTGGACTGCAAGGAGATCCAACCAGTCCATCCTAAAGGAGATCAGTCCTGGGTGTTCATTGGAAGGACTGATGCTGAAGCTGAAACTCCAATCCTTTAGCCACCTGATGTGAAGAACTGACTCATTTGAAAAGACCCTGATGCTGGGAGGGATTGAAAGCAGGAGGAGAAGGACCCTAGAAAAATGGTCCCGATGAACCTATTTGCAGGGCAGGAATAGAGACGCAGATGTAGAGAACTGACTTGTGGGCACAGCGGGGAAGGGGGTAGGTGGGACAAACAGAGCAGCACCGCTGCACACAGGCTGCCATGTGTACAATACCTAGCCAGCCCAAAGCCACTGCGCAACACAGGGAGCCCAGATCGGTGGTCTGCGATAGCCTAGACGGGTGGGTGGGGGAGGGGAAGGGGGTGCCAAGAGGGAGGGCTATATGAAACATATATCTGGTTCATGTTGCTGTATGGTGGAAACCAACACAGCGCTGTAAAGCTATTATCTTCCAATTAAAAAACAAAAAAAAAGCTCAAGTTGCCATGTAATCATGACCCTCACCAACATATAAAACGTTTCCTTGATTCCTAGAAGGAAATGTGCCTTCATTGTGCCTCTTCCTTGTACCCCTCACCTCAGCCCCAACCCTTGGGAAACACAGGTCTATTTCTGTCGTTTATCTCTTTCCAGATTGTCATATAATATGCAGTTTTGGGGGGTCTGGCTTCTCTTACTCAGCAAATGTATATATGACTCATCCATATTGTGTATAACAGTGTGTTCTTACTTACTACTGAATAGCACTTCATCATATGGATGTTCCACAGTTTGGTTATCCATTCACCAGTTAAAAGATGTTTACAGTATTTCTAGTTCATGTCATTATGAATAATTCTCCCTTTGACATTTATGTATGGGTGTATGTACATAAGACTTCTCAGTTTTGCTGTGACCAAGAAACTGTTCTAAATAAAACACTAAGAAAAATGTTTTGTGGCTGTGTAAATAGTATACGTTTCACATGAATTATAAAAACATAACAGTATCTTTCTAATTTCCTCCTACAGTCTTTAATCTTACTGTGGCCATACATTCGCTTTTATCCTGCTATAAATCCAGAATGCACTGCTAGCATTTTTGCTTAGATAGTGATTATTTAGAGAGATTACAAACTGGAAAGTTTCCTTTCAATCATGTCCAGAGTTCTTGTCTAGGCTTCTGACTGCTACCCTATTTCCTCTGCCTGATGACTGGCTGATTCTCTCAGCTTTTGTTTCCCTTTAAGAGTCTTTATTCTGACTTTATTTATGATAGATATTTTGGCTAGGTATGGAATTTCAGATTTTCGATTTCCGTTTTACCAGTACTTTAACAGGGCATCCTGTTGACCTCTGGCTTTTGTGGTACTCTCCAGCCCTGGTCTTCAGTGGGATCTGTGGGCGGGAGCCTCAAGCCTGGGGCTTCCCACAGAGTCTCAGCTTCCTCCTCTTCAGCTGATCTCTGCCTTGTGCCTTTGGTAGATCTTGTTTAAGACATAGTCTCTCGTCTTTCTTCTGGTCTAGGATACTGGATCACGAGCCCAGCAACTTCCAGCTTCTCTTCCAGGCAGAAGATTTTCCCCTTACTCCCCGCCTCGCTGCAGTAAATCTGCCTCTGCCCATGGACAGCATACTTTCTGCCTCTCGTTCAGGAGGAAGCTTTGGCTCCATTCTGAGGAAGCGTCAGGCAGGGTCCATGCGCATCCCACAGCTGTGGCCATCCTTGTGACCTGCATCATGGCCCAGTTGTTCTTTGCTGCCCCATTCTACCAAGATCTCTCATCAGCATCTGGTGGACATCTGAGAAAAGCGACTTGTAAATGGACACAAGCCTTCCAACAACTGACATCTCCAAGAAATCTCTCTCACACCCGTCCACACATGGCCTTAGAAATGCTTCAGATTTTTAACTGCGCTCTTCCCACCCACTTGCATAGTGCCTGGAATCTCCTGTTCCTTGACTCTGCCGTGGGAGATGGGCAAGAACACACATCTCCACCCTCCTGGCAGGGGTGGGAGGAGTGACTGTCTCTCCCTTGATTTAAGGCTACTTGTTTTCCTTGTACCTAACCTCTCTGATGGTTTCAACAAAACAAAATGATTTTATACTTTATCTACATCTCTCTTGCTGTTAGGGTTCCATCTTTTTATATTCTAAAGTGAAAGGAAAACTAGGTAAATCTTACCACCCACCCTGTTTTCATCCATAATCCTTTTTTTTTTAACTTGTCTGTTAGAATATGACATGAGCCAAGTGGGCTAATTGAAATATTCAGCTTGATGAACTTGATGCATATATACATGCACCTATATAACCTTAGAAATCCCCCTTCTGCCCTCTCTCAGTCAATAATACACACAGAGAACCACTTGTCAGATTTCTAATGTCGTAGGTTAGTTTCGTCTGTTACTGAACCCCATATAAACATCAGACAGTTTTTTCTCTTTCGTATCTACCAAACTCTTCTCTGTGATATTCATCTGTGTTATTGCAGACAGCAGTAGGCTGTTTTTCTTTTTTTAATGGTTATAGATCTCCTTGTATAAATATATCATGATTCACTTACCTGTTCGTCTGTTGTTCAACATTTGGGTCATTTTTACTTTCTAATTACTATGAGCAGAGCTGTTGGAAACACTCTTAGGCACGTCTTGGCTACACACCCAGGAGTGGATTTCCTGGGTCAGACTGTGGGTACATGTTTAGTTTTAGTTTCTACTGCCTAACAGTTTTCCAAATATTTTTCAGCCATATATACCCACCCCAGAAACATACAAGAACCCCACTTGCTCCGCATCCTTGTCAATAGTTGGTACCAGAGTCGCATCTCACTGTGGCTTTAATTTTCATTTGTAAGATGACTGACAATGGCAAACCCCCTTCTTGTAGGCTCACTGAGATATTTTTATTCTGAAATCACTATGTTGGATGGATGTGTTACAAATATATTCCCTTGGTGTGTGGCTTGAATTTTAACTCTATTAGGGTGTCTTTTGTCAAGCAGGACAATGTCAATGAAGTACAATTTGTCAACATTTTAAATAGCTAATGGTTTTTGTGTCCTATGTAAGAGATTTTTTCCCCTATCTCAAAATAATAAAAATATTTTTCTACGTTTTCTTCTGGAACTTGTATTTTTATATCTCAGATATTTAAGTCTATGAACTACCTTGAATAACATTTGTTATAGCTTGCTCATTTTTACTCTGATTCAGTGCTTTAGACTCACGGACTGAAAGTCTATCCCAAACTGGAATGAACATGGTGCTGGGTAGACCCTCCACTGCTTGGGCTCTGGGAGGACCAGGTCTTCAATGAGGCGAGTGGTACAAAGAACTCTGAGCTGGCTGCCAGGATGTCACCCTCGGGGATTTGAAGATGGCCATGTGAGGGAGTTCGATTGAAGAAACAGAGTCTTTACCTACTGAGCTATGAGGGAAGCCCATGAAGAAACAGAGTCTTATTCTTAATTTGGAGAACTGTGCTTTGGGCTTTGTCTGATGAAGCAACTTGAGAATTGTGTGTGGAAATACTCCTGAGAACTGATCTCAACTCCACCAAATTTCAAGCTCCTGGAAGAGTGTTTGTTTAGCTTACAAAAAATCTCCAAGTTAAGTTCTTGGCAATTAACTTTTGAGGAGGAAAGGGGCGTATGTGTTTTTTCCCTGATGCTTTCGCATGACCTCTGTGTGCTTCCAAGTGAAAATCAAGACCAGGATGATGGAAGGGTTTCTATTTTCTCCTCTTCTTCACAAATCCACTTCCTTGTGGAGACAAATTGAGGCAGCAACCAGGAGTGACAGTGTAGCAGCAGAGTCAGGTGTTAATGGGCATGACAGCCAGCAAGTCACAAATCATGGCGCCGCATCTGTATGAACAGCAGTTTGTGCTTAGTTGAGTAACTGGGAAACTCAAAAAATCCCAGGGAAAGAGATAGAACAGAATCAAACAGATACATTCCTCCCTCCCATCCCACACTACCCTAAAGCAATTGACAAAGTGAAGGACAGCAGTGTTCATCAGTTTCTAGTACTTGCTTAAATTCCACTTCTTGACATACCCAAGGGTTTAGAAATCAGATCAATAAAAAATAGCTACAAAAGCTTTCTATTTTCTTCTTAGAAGACCACATACATGCTATGCTGTCCATCTAATTATTTTATGTTAGATTTCCAGAAGTTTCTGACTCAGTATTATCCAGAGGATGGAATAAAATTCCGAACCATAAAGTACAGCTTCTAAAAGTTACACTATGGTTCATAAACTTGGATGTACTGTTTTGCACACCTCAAGACCTTGGAGATTTTTTTCCCTCTTCTTTTATTATTTCTTAAAATAGCATTCATATACTGTTTTTCAAAAAATAACGTTCATACATACTAAATATCTGTAGTTGTTAGAACAGATATTTTTACAAAGCTTCCATGGTTTTCCCCAACCCCCTCACATCTAGTGATGAGGAAATTAGATACCAGTTCACAGGAATCATATAATATTACTAATTAGGGAAACAAATTACAGACTTATGTTAATACAACCTGGCTCCTGGGATGGAGCAGGGCAGTGAGATTATGGGGAAGAGAAAGATGTGTGTGCTGGGCTGAACTGGGGAGTTGGATTGCACACATCACATGATGTGATTCTGTTTTTTTTTTTTTTTGGTGAAGGTTTAATATGGAACAAATATTACAAAATTGTGTCTTGTGAAGAGTTTGAATAATCCAGCAAGTCAAAAATAGGTTTTCCAGAAGCCTGGAGTCACTAGCAGCTCAAAGGTGAGCACATATATTAGATCCAATGCTTTTGTAAATGAGAAAGACTCCAATTCAACTTGCTGATCCCATATAATATGAATGAAGACTGTTTCCAGAGACCAGAAGTTTGCCCACTCCTCCTGCTTGAAGCCATTATATCAATTGGATGTCTTATCAAGCTAGACTCCCACGTAGAAGATGAAGAGATTTGAAAAACTCTTGCTCTCTATTATGGCTGATGCAGAGTTCCTAATTAGGATGGAGAAAATAGTATAAAAAAAAACTGATCAAAAACTTAAAATCTGGTAAGGGTGCAAGTGGGCTTCCCTGATGGCTCAGTGGTAAAGAATCTGCCTGCCAATGCAGGAGACTCGGGTTTGATCCCTAGGTTGGGAAAACCCCTGATGGAGGAAATGGCAAGCAGCTCCAGCACTCTTGCCTGGAAAATCCCATGGACAGAGGAGCCGGGCAGGCCAAAGTACAGGGAGTAGCAGAGTCGGACACAACTGAACAATGAAACAACACAGGATGCAAACGTCCTGCCAAAGTTTACTAATTAGAAGTCAGGACTCAATAAAAATAGCTTATCCAGTTGTGGCCCCACAGAACAGAGAACATCCTTTCAAAGACTTGACATCTCACACCCCCGGGACAGCAAAAACCCTCAGGTAGCAATGAGTTCAGGGGATTCTGTTACAGGATCACCAGGAACAGAAGATGTCACGGTTTCCCTGAGAGGTCTAGAGGTGATCATTCATTGCCTTGATGTGGGTAGTGAGAGCATCTCTCTTCCCAGGGATGATGGAAGGACTGCCAAACTTCATCAAACATGTGACAATTACTCATTTCTGCTGATTCATGTGAGAATAAATGAGAGACCTTAAAAAATCCTAGAACTTATTTTTATTGACTTTGAAAGAGGAAAAATGATGTAGAATAGGTGTAGCTAGATTAAAAATAAAAGCAAGAGCATGTAGTTTTCTGGATCCCTGCTTATGACATCTGAATGATGGGCTGGTAGAGCATGGGCAACATGCATCTTACAAAGACTTAAAAGAAAGAACAAGAATTTGACCAGAAGGGCTCTAACCTCAGTGTGGGACGTGGGGTAAGAAATTGGATACTGTGTTAGAATGGATATATTGGTATGATGTAGAATGAAGAAAAATAATGGAAGAGATTCCAGGGAAAAAATAACAATGACGATAAAGAATAATGCATAAAAGTATAAGTATAAAGTATAAATGAAACAAATTTTACAAGTTAGCATGCATTATCTTATAGATGACACAGAAATTTATTTTAAAGTGTTCATGGTTAGAGGAAGATTAATAAAAAGAAACGAACCCGGTAGAAGAGGAAGAGTGTATTACATGCCGTTGTAGGAACTCAGGAACTTCAGCTACAGAGTGATTGATTGAATTCCTAAGGAAGTCTGTTCCGAGAAGGAGCTTTGATCTTAGTGGCAAGTTTTAATCTGTCTGCATCCACTGCCTCATTAGAGAAAAGATCCTTAATTTCAGGTTAATAGACCTGAGGCCCCTGATGGTAGAGGTGCCATGACCTTTGCACGAGAGAACTGTAAACATATCTAGCATGATACCTGCTCCACGGTAGATACTACAGATGGTGCCTGTAAGAATTAGGCCAGGGAAGAGGACAGTGCCCCCTTCTGAAAGTTAGCAAGATGTTGGCTATTCACACAGCACTATTGGAGTTATTTCTCACTCCAGGCAGTGGAAGCGTCTCAGCTCCTGATATAGTCCCACCTGCCTCCCTGGCTTCATCATATGACCCTTCCCACTCTAAACTCAAAAGCAGTCTGTTTTTTGTCATTGCAAAGTGGTTCAAATTGTTCAAAAGGAGTTTTAAGGGTGGGAGAGTTTGTCCTGAGACAGCTGAGGGGAGAAACCAACCACTGTGGTCAGAGAGCCAACAGCTAAAGATGAGACTTCTGGGTTTGAGATGCAAAATGGGACTTTGACTCCAGGCAGTTGTACCAGCTGGAACTGATGTTGTCAGGGGTGAAGATTATAAGAAACTAAGAACCGAGTTAGCATGAAGAATGAAGGTCATTTCAAGAAGAAAAGGTGTTGATCCCAAGAGCAAGAGCTATCAGAAGTGTCAGAGGCTAGGCACCTTGTGACCCTATGTTACATTTGAAATGAGAGCATCCCAGAGTGGAGGTCAGTGGTTGTGGGGATGAAGCACAGTTGGATGGGAGGTGCCTGGGGTTGGAAAAGGGTGACATAGGCCCTTGTTGTGTTTATGCTCTGGTACTTGTCAGAGAACAATTGGGTCATAGAACACAACTGCATAAAACCAAATATGCACACACATTCCAATAAGTACAGGTGAAATAGATGAAATGTGAGTTAGGCCAGTGGATTGTGTGAACGTCAACCTGATAGCTGTGATACACTCTAGATTTTCAAAATGTCACTCCTAGGGGAAGTGCGGTGATGGGTATACAGGATCTCATGGTATTATTTCTCAGAATTGCTTATGATTATATAATTAATTCAAAATAAAAAGCTTAAAGACTTTTAAAGGAAATGTTCTTGAATGCATAAATTAAAAAGGGATTGGCTGTGGAGAAGTATGTGTACAGAATGGGGTTGTTGTTCAATCGCTAAGTCATGTCCTACTCTTTGCAACCCCACGGACGGCAGCAAGCCAGGTTTCCCTGTCCTTCACTAGCTCCTGGAGTTTGCTCAGACTCATGTCCATTGTATCGACATTGCCATCAGGATGGGGTGAAACTTTATAATAAGGGAGGTAGAAGGATGCTGTTGACCCATCTCCCAGAAGCAGAAATTGGGCAATAATGAGAAAGAAATAGAGCACACATTTGGCAGAAAGGATGCTGTCAGACTGAAAGGCCATTCCAACTACCCAGAGGTCTGATGGAAAATCTCACTCTACTAAAAAAGAAAAATACTTTGCTTACCATGCCAACTGCTTATTACTCTGAGAACATTGAAGAAAACATTTTGGTGAAGATTTAATTTTACAAACAATAAATAATTTTTGCCATACAGAAATGAAAGGAACCTCGAGAGAACGCTATTGTGCAACCTGTAAATTACAAATGACAAAGGGAGTGAAGAAGAAGCACTTTCACAGTTTTTGCGTAAACTTTAGAAAGGTCCATATCAAAAATGCCAAAGAGTAGCAAGGAGGGATACGAAAGCCTTCTTCAAGAATCAGTGCAAAGAAACAGAGGAAAACAATAGGACGGGAAAGACTAGGGATCTTGTCAAGCAAATTAGAGATACCAAGGGAACATTTCATGCAAAGATGGGCACAATAAAGGACAGAAATGGTATGGACCTAACAGAAGCAGAAGATATTAAGCAGAGGTGGCAAGAATACACAGAATAACTATACAAAAAAAGATCTTTATGAGTCAGATAACCACAATGGTGTGACCTAGAGTCAGACATCCTGGAATGTGAAGTCAAGTGGGCCTTAGGAAGCATCACTACGAACAAAGCTAGTGGAGGTGATGGAATTCCAGTTGAGTATTTCAAATCCTAAAAGATTATGCTGTGAAAGTGCTGTACTCAGTATGCCAGCAAATCTGGAAAACTCAGCAGTGGCCGCAGGATGGGAAAAGGTCAGTTTTCATTCCAATCCCAAAGAAGGGCAATGCCAAAGAATGTTCAAACTACCACCCAATTGCACCCATCTCACATGCTAGCAAAGTAATGTGCAAAATTCTCCAAGTCAGGCTTCAACAGTATGTGAACCATGAACTTTCAGATGTTCAAGCTGGATTTAGGGAGGACAGGGGAATCAGAAATCAAATTGCCAACATCATTGAAAAAGCAAGAGAGTTCCAGGAAAACATCTATTTCTGCTTTATTGACTATGCCAAAGCCTCTGACTGTGTAGATCATAACAAACTGTGGAAAATTCGTAAAGAGATGGGAATATCAGACCACCTTATCTACCTCCTGAGAAATCTGTATGTAGGTCATGAAGCAACAGTTAGAACTGGACATGGAACAACAGACTGGTTCCAAAACAGGAAAGGAGTACATCAAGGCTGTATATTGTCACCCTGCTTATTTAACTTATATGCAGAGTACATCATGCAAAAGGCTGGGCTGGATGAAACACAAGCTGGAATCAAGATTGCTGGGAGAAATATTAATAACCTCAGATATGCAGATGACACCACCCTTATGGCAGAAGGTGAAGCGGAACTAAAGAACTAAAGAGAGGAGGGTGAAAATTTGGCTTAAAATTCAACATTCAGAAAACTAAGACCATGGCATCCAGTCCCATCACTTCATGGCAAAAGATGGAGAAACAAGGAAACAGTGACAGACTTTATTTTTTGGGGGCTCCAAAATCACTGCAGATGGTGACTGAAGCCATGAAATTGAGGGATGCTTGCTCCTTGGAAGAAAGGCTGTGACCAACCTGGACAGCATATTAAAAACCAGAGACCCTGCCAACAAGGGTCCATTTAGTCAAGGCTATGGTTTTTCCAGTAGTCATGCATGGATGTGAGAGTTGGACTGTGAAGAGAGCTAAGAACTGAAGAATTGATGCTTTTGAACTGTGGTGTTGGAGAAGACTCTTGAGAGTCCCTTGGACTGCAAGGAGATCCAACCAGTCCATCCAAAAGGAAAATCAGTCCTGAATAGTCATTGGAATGACTGATGCTGAATACACAGAAGAACTGTACAAAACAGATCCTCATGACCCGGATAATCATGATGGTATAATCACTCATCTAGAGCCAGACATCCTGGAATGTGAAGTCAAGTGGGCCTTAGAAAGCATCACTATGAACAAAGCTAGTGGAGGTGATGGAATTCCAGTGGAGCTATTTCAAATCCTGAAAGATGATACTGTGAAAGAGCTGCACTCAATATGCCAGCAAATCTGGAAAACTCAGCAGTGGCCGCAGGATGGGAAAAGGTCAGTTTTCATTCCAATCCCAAAGAAAAGCAATGCCAAAGAATGCTCAAACTACCACACCATTACACTCATCTCACATGCTAATAAAGTAATGCTCAAAATTCTCCAAGCCAGGCTTCAGTAATACATGAACCATGAACTTCCTGATGTTCAAGCTGGTTTTAGAAAAGGCAGAGGAACCAGAGATCAAATTGCCAACATCTGCTGGATCATGGAAAAAGCAAGAGAGTTCCAGAAAAACATCTATTTCTGCTTTATTGACTATGCCAAAGCCTTTGACTGTGTGGAACACAATAAACTGTGGAAAATTCTGAGAGAGATGGGAATACCAGACCACCTGACCTTTCTCTTGAGAAATCTGTATGCAGGTCAGGAAGCAACAGTTAGAACTGGACATGGAAAAACAGACTGTTTCCAAATAGGAAAAGGAGTGCATCAAGGCTGTACATTGTCACCCTGCTTATTTAACTTCTATGCAAAGTACATCATGAGAAATGCTGGATGGAAGAAACACAAGCTGGAATCAAGATTGCTGGGAGAAATATCAATAACCTCAGATATGCAGATGACACCACCTTTATGGCAGAAAGTGAAGAGGAGCTAAAAGCCTCTTGATGAAAGTGAAAGAGGAGAGTGAAAAAGTTGGCTTAAAGCTCAACATTCAGAAAACGAAGACCGTGGTATTCGGTCTCATCACGTCATCGGAAATAGATGGGGAAACAGTGGAAACAGTGTCAGACTTTATTTTTCTGGGCTCCAAAATCACTGCAGATGGTGACTGCAGCCATGAAATTAAAAGACCCTTACTCCTTGGAAGAAAGTTATGACCAACCTAGATAGCATATTCAAAAGCAGAGATATTACTTTGCCAACAAAGGTCTGTCTAGTCCAGGCTGTGGTTTTTCCTGTGGTCATGTATGGATGTGAGAGTTGGACCGCGAAGAAGGCTGAGCACTGAAGAACTGATGCTTTTGAACTGTGGTGTTGGAGAAGACTCTTGAGAGTCCCTTGGACTGCAAGAAGATCCAGCCAGTCCATTCTGAAGGAGATCAGTCCTGGGATTTCTTTGGAAGGAATGATGCTAAAGCTGAAGCTTCAGTACTTTGGCCACCTCATGCAAAGAGTTGACTCATTGGAAAAGACTCTGATGCTGGGAGGGATTGAGGGCAGGAGGAGAAGAGGACGACAGAGGATGAGATGGCTGGATGGCATCACTGACTCGATGGAAGTGAGTCTGAGTGAACTCCGGGAGTTGGTGATGGACAGGGAGGCCTGGCGTGCTGCGATTCGTGGGATCGCAAAGAGTCGGATACGACTGAGCGACTGAACTGAACTGAACTGAACTGATGCTGAAGCTGAAACTCCAGCACTTTGGCCACCTGATGGGAAGAACTGAATCACTGGAAAAGACCTTGATGCTGGGAAAGAGTGAAGGCGGGAAGAAAAGGGGACGACAGAGGATGAGATGGCTGGATGGCATCATTGCCTCGATGGACATTGGTTTGAGTGAACTCTAGGAGTTGGTGATGTACAGGGAGGCCTTGCGTGCTGCAGTCCATGGGGTAGCAGAGAGTCGGACATGACTTAGCAACAGAACTGAAGTGAATATCAAAGAATTCCCAAGCAACCATTTCCTAAGCTATAAGAAAGAAATACTTGCGGTTCCTTAGAAAAAAGAAAGCCTCAGATAAAACAATGACAAATTACCTAGATAATAAAAACAATAAAATAAGCAATAACAGAAATTAATATTTACAATAAAATAATAATTGCAAATGACAAGGACAAATGAAGCAGCTCTGTGTAGCCAGTTTAAGTGCCCTGTCCCCATCCATCTCTCTCCAACTCCTTGATGCACCGAATAAGCTTAACTTTGCCTACCAAAAATGAAACCACTGAACCTAGAAATGCTTTTCCCATCCCAATTTAACCTGGAAAGCCCACGTCACTTATCTAATGGGTTCACATAAGCATTAGATACAGTCACCAAAACACACGATTGTAGAAACAGTCGTATGACGAGGACTGAATTTCTATTTGCTTGTGGAAGAATGTGTGGCTTTCTGTTTTATTTTTTCAATTGTTTCTCCTGGCATCGTCAGAAATCTTATTTGTAAATATTACTTTGGGCGCTTTCGAAACTAGTGGAATATCAGATTTGCGTCTCTTGTCAGTCTCACGGCTTGATTTGCACCGCGAGACGCCAGACTGGCTGCGGGTTCCCCTCAGGCAGTGTGATCCTCTCTCCATGAAGTTGAAGGGATTCTTGTGCCTTGCAGGCATCTCGAGAAACACAACAAACACCTCCCCGCTTCCAGGAAATCTTTTCTTTCCTTTTTTTCCCCCTGTTCATCAACATAAACGCTAAACAAAACAGACTAAAAATGAAATAACCATGGCCCATCTGTCACAAGGAAATGTCTGTTGGCGGCTGCAGTGAATTCCGTATTGTCACCCGATCAGAGATGAGACGGAGCCGATCTCAAACAGGCTTTACAAGTGCTGTTGCATGGAGACCTGTTCTTAAGACGCCGAGACATCGGTGTGGGAATGGGTACAGCGCCGGGCGTGGGGGTGGGGAAGAGGAAAGAGAAGGAGGTGGAGGAGGAAGAGGAGAAGAGGAAGAAGGAAGAGGAAAGAAAAGCTATCTGAGCTGCAAGGTGATGGGAGGCAGTGGAGTCAAATAGGTGTCTTTGTTAAACAACTCAAGAACCTCTGCGTTCACTTGCTGGAGAACCTCTAAGAAGGAGGAACGCAACGTAACCCTTCTTGGCAGCTCTCTTGCACCTTCTGCAGTCTTGTTTCACAGGAGAGCACCTTGGTCAGCACTGATCCAGATCACTTAACCCATAGCCAGGGCTCTGGGTGATTCGAGAAGAGATGACACCGAAGGAAGAGCAATCCCAAAGTTCATACCTGTTAAAACATACCATTCAGGGCAAGAGTCTATGTACCATTCTAACGAAGCAAGGTTGCTCACACAGACACAGGGTTGCCTGGGGATGAGTGGATTTTCAGGAGGCTCTTTGGGTCAGTCCTAGACGTTTTCAGTTTAATTTACTGCAAACTACACATCCATCTTTGCCCTAAATCAAGCACCCCTTACTCACAGCCATAGGATATTTATTTCAAACAAAACTCTGGATCATTAGTGTTCTACACCATTTTGGACCAGCACCTAAAATGCCTTCAGTGAAGGTCCACCAGATTTCACCAAGTGTGTTTTGTTGGACTGCCTACACGAGCAGGGGCCACAGACACAATGAAGGTACTTCGAAACGAGCCTGCATAAATGTCTTTCCCTCCTCTTTCCTCTTCTATTCTCCATTGTCAACTTTATGAAACCCAAATTTCGGTCATTTCTGTATTTATCAGACTCTTCCAAAGAGCAAGTCTATAAAATTAAGTGACCAAATAAATTTATAAATTGAGTGTATTCAGCTCAGTTCAGTTCAGTCACTCAGTCGTGTCCAACTCTGCGACCCCATGAATCGCAGCACGCCAGGCCTCCCTGTCCATCACCAACTCCCGGAGTTCACTCAGACTCACATCCATCGAGTCAGTGATGCCATCCAGCCATCTCATCCTCGGTCGTCCCCTTCTCCTCCTGCCCCCAATCCCTCCCAGCATCAGAGTCTTTTCCAATGAGTCAACTCTTTGCATGAGGTGGCCAAAGTACTGGAGTTTCAGCTTTAGCATCATTCCTTCCAAAGAAATCCCAGGGCTGATCTCCTTCAGAATGGGCTGGTTGGATCTCCTTGCAGTCCAAGGGACTCTCAAGAGTCTTCTCCAACACCACACTTCAAAAGCATCAATTCTTCGGTGCTCAGCTTTCTTTACAGTCCAACTCTCATATCCATACATGACCACAGGAAAAACCATAGCCTTGACTAGATGGACCTTAGTCGGCAAAGTAATGTCTCTGCTTTTGAATATGCTATCTAGGTTGGTCATAACTTTTCTTCCAAGGAGTAAGCGTCTTTTAATTTCATGGCTGCAATCACCATCTGCAGTGATTTTGGAGCCCAGAAAAATAAAGTCTGACACTGTTTCCCCTGTTTCCCCATCTATCGACCAGATGCCATGATCTTCGTTTTCTGAATGTTGAGCTTTAAGCCAACTTTTTCACTCTCCACTTTCACTTTCATCAAGAGGCTTTTTATCTCCTCTTCACTTTCTGCCGGAAGGGTGGTGTCATCTGCATATCTGAGGTTATTGATATTTCTCCCGGCAATCTTGATTCCAGCTTGTGTTTCTTCCATCCAGCATTTCTCATGATGTACTTTGCATAGAAGTTAAATAAGCAAGGTGACAATGTACAGCCTTGACATACTCCTTTTCCTATTTGGAACCAGTCTGTTGTTCCATGTCCAGTTCTAACTGTTGCTTCCTGACCTGCATACAGATTTCTCAAGAGGCAGGTCAGGCGGTCTGGTATTCCCATCTGTCTCAGAATTTTCCACAGTTTATTGTGATCCACACAGTCAAAGGCTTCTGTTATTACAACAACGACCTTAGTAAGTTGGGAAATGAGATGATCACTGAAGTAAAAGATGGGACCCTGCTTAGATTTCATTGTCCATGATGCTTCTCGAGAGCTCTGAGTGATTCTGGTGTGATGGCAGAGCACTGTGGCTGGCCCCACAGTATCTGAATAGAGATATCCTACATGGTATTTTCCTGGTGGACACTTTACACAATTGTAACTGTGGTTGCTTGAGTCAGGGTGAAAGCTGTCTTCCACTTATCCTAGAGTTTTGGATGCATAAAAATGGGTATCTATATTTTATTGCATAAATCATGTCTTACATGAACATTTAACCTTTTAAAATTATTTTTTTTGTAGCATAGTTGATTTACAGTATTGCATTAGTTTCTGTTGTACAACAAAGTATCAGTTACACATATACATAAATCCATTCTTCTTTAGCTTCTTTTCCCATGTAAGTGTGGGATCACTGTGCTATATAGTAGCTTCTTATTAGTTGATAGATAAAGCAACAAAAATTCAACAGAAGAATAATAAAATTAACAAATATTATCTGATGAATATATCTAGTCCCCTTTGCTAAACATTTAGAGAATATATAATCTTCTCAAACATATATGTGATTTTTATGAAAATTGAACCTTTACCAGGCCATACATAAAGAATTAACAAATTTCACAGAATAAATAGTATATAAATTATGTTTTAAAATATCAGCAGTTAATTATAATTTAACAGTAAAAAAGAAAATTATTTTTAGAAACCTACATTTATAAATGTTTTTAAAAGATCAAATATAATCATAGGGATAATTATTTAATACTTCTTATTAAAGATAATACATCTTCCCTAATAGCTCAGTGGTAAAGAAATCCTCCTGCCAATACAGGAGACATGGGTTCGATCCCTGGGTCAAGAAGATCCCTTGGAGAAAGAAATGGCAACCCACTCCAAAATTTTTGCCTGGGAAATCCCATGGACAGAGGAACCTGGTGGACTACAGTCCACAGAGTTGCAAAGAGTTGGACACAACTTAGTGACTGAACAATAACAACAACAACAACAATGCAATACTATGTAGCAACAGTTGTGTTATTTTACTTAATCCCGTATTTAGAGATATTTAATCTCAAATTTTCATGTTAGAAAGAAAGGACTGGTTATTGATTCACTTCAATAAAGAAAGACATTAAAATGCTAACAGAATAAATCTAATGAAAATAAAGGGATGAAATAACAAACAGCAGAAATCAATAAAAGAGGAAAATAAATATAATGAAATTAGCCAACAAAACCAAATACTATCTTTGTTAAAAAGTTATAAGATGCACAAAATTATCAAGACTCATAAAGCCATAGATGGCAGCGATAAACAGTTTTAGGCATAGAAAGAGGGCCACAACTACATAAACAACAGATATTAAAAGATCAGAGAATATCATGAGCAACTTTATGGCAATACATTTGAAAGTTTAGACAAAATGAATAATTCCTTACAAAAATATAAATAACCCAAGAGGAAATATAAAAATCCTACTTCTCTAATATTTAAAAAATATTAAGTTAGTACTATAAAATCCTCTGGAGACGAAATGGACAAAGATGACGCTGGCCTTGATGATTTTACCAAACATTTAGGAAATACCAATCTTACATAGACTCTTCCAGGGAATAGACAATGAGCAAACACTTTCCATTTGTAGAGAGTATAACCCAAATATCAAAGTAGATAAGCATGATAAAAAGAAAGGAAAATGCCAAGTCAACCCCATTTGCTAATGCACACTAAGCCAATTCAGCTGTGTCCAACTATTTGCAACCCCATGAACTGTAGCTTGCCAGGCTCCTTAGTCCATGAGATTGTCCAGGCAAGAATACTAGAGTGGGTAGCCATGCCTTCCTCCAGGGGATCTTCCCAGCCCAGGGATTGAACCCAAGTGTCTTATGTCTCCAGCACTGCAGGCAGATCCTTTACCACCTAGTGCCACCTGGGAAGTTCCAATCCTATTCTGCTTGCAAATATTCTCAACAAAATGTGAGCAAACTTAGGCTGCACACATAAAAAATATAGTGTGTTATTCTTCAATGAGTTAATTTTAGAAATGCCAGATTCTTTACTGTTAGAAAGTCTATTAAGCTAATTTACCATATTAGCATCTCAGAAAAGATAATCCATATGATCATTCTGAAAAATTCAGGAAGATCATCCTATAAGCTAATGCTACTAATACATTGAATCCTAGGTACTAGGCAATCACCTGAATCCTCTACTCACCAATTCAATGGCTTCTCAACTATTCCATGAGGTGAATACTCCTAGCACCTACCTCATTTTAGAGCTAGAAACAAAGGCACACAGAACTGAAGTAATCTGCCCATCATTTCAATTCAGTCGCTCTGTCCTGTCTGACTCTTTGCGACCCCATGAATTGCAGCACTCCAGGCCTCCCTGTCCATCACCAACTCCCAGAGTTCACCCAGACTCACATCCATAGAGTCAGTGACGCCATCCAGCCATCTCATCCTCGGTCATCCCCTTCTCCTCCTGCCCTCAATCCCTCCTAGCATCAGAGTCTTTTCCAATGAGTCAGCTCTTCACATCAGGTGGCTAAAGTACTGAAGTTTCAGCTTTAGCATCATTCCTTCCAAAGAACACCAAGGACTGATCTCCTTTAGAATGGACTGGTTGAATCTCCTTGCAGTCCAAGGGACTCTCAAGAGTCTTCTCCAGCACCACACTTCAAAAGCATCAGTTCTTCAGTGCTCAGCTTTCTTCACAGTCCAACTGTGGCTTTCTTATCTCTTCTTGCTATTCTTTGCAACTCTGCATTCAGATTCTTATATCTTTCCTTTTCTCCTTTACTTTTCTCTTCTCTTCTTTTCACAGCTGTTTGTAAGGCCTCCCAGACAGCTATTTTGCTTTTTTGCATTTCTTTTCCATGGAGATGGTCTTGATCCCTGTCTCCTGTACAATGTCACGAACCTCTGTCCATAGTCAAGTGCAAACTGAATGGTGGGACTGGGTTTGTTTTTTTAACTAGTAGAGTTAATTTCAATGTCCTGTTAGTTTTAGGCATACAGGATAGTGTTTCAGATATACATATACTATTATTATATATTATGCAGTTATACATATACTATATTAACTATTTCTTCTCAGATTCTTTTCCATTATAGGTTATTATAGGATGTTGAGTGGACTTCCCAGGTGGTGCTAGTAGCAGAGAATCTGCCTGCCAATGCAGGAGATGTGGATTTGATCCCTGGGTTAGGAAGATCACCTGGCATAGGAAATGGCCTCTGCCTATGGAATTTTCCATTCCAGTATTCTTGCCTGGAAAATTCCATGGGTAGAGGAGCCTGATGGGTTGCAGTCCATGGGGCGGCAAAGAGTAGGACACAACTAAGTGACTGAACACATAGTATTATAGCAGAGTTTCCTGTGCTATATAGCAGGTCCGTGTTGCTTATCTGTTTCATATATAGTAGTAGTATGTATAAATTAATCTCAACTTCCTAATTTATCCCTCCTCTTCTCTTTCCTTGTTGTTAACATAACTTTGTTTCCTATGTCTGTGGGTCTACTTCTGTTTTATAAATAAGGTCATTTGTGCCTTTTTTAAGACTCCACAGAGAAAGCAATATTATATGATATTTGTTTTTGTCTGACTTCACTTAGAATGAGAATCTCTAGGTCCAACCATATTGTTGCAAGTGGCATTATTTCATTCTATTTATGGCCCAGTAATATCCCTTTGTCTATATGACCGCAACTTCCTGATCCACTCATCTATTGATGAGCATCTAGATTGGTTCCCTGGCTTGACTATTGCAAATAGTGTTGCAATGGGCTGCTGAACACAAGGGTGCACATACCTTATCAAATTATAGTTTTCTCTGGAAAAATGCCCAGGAATGGGATTGCAGGAGCATATGGAAACCCTATTTTCATAAACTAATCAAGAAGACAACCAGCAGAATGGGGAGCCTAGGTTTTGAATGCAGACCCTCTAGTTCTACACTCAATGGTAACAACTATTTCAATCCATTCATACTGGGGGTTTGCAAGTAAGCAGTCTCCAACTCATGTTAGGTTTGGTCCAAAATTTCACTTGTTGTTTAGTTGACAAATTAATTTTCTAATTTCCATGGTGTCTTATTAAAACATTCAATACGTTTTTGCTGAATGAATACATTTCTCTTCCCATTGACAAACATTAGTCTCCTAGGAGTAACTAGAATTGAATTATAGCAGAAAGTTCATCACTAAGAATACTGTTTTAGCTTCTTTATCCTTCATAAGCTTGTTTCTCTAAACAAATTTAGACTTTCTTGATATTGTGTGGAGTTTGGAGGGGTAGTAATATCTAGTTGGTACCTACTTTCATAGAGACATTTATGTGTGTAAGTATGAAATTTCATATCGTCTGAAGGCAAAAGAGACTTGAGTTCAAATTTTAGCTCCACTCCTTCATGTGTGTGACTAAGAAAGTCACTGAATTTCCTTGAAACACTGTTTCTCCATCTGTAAAAATAGGGGGTGCCAGCTAGTGGTGGCAAAGTGACTGGTATTCAGGGGACTGATCCTGGAGGTTCTAAGTGTGCAGGGGAGGGGGGGGCGCATGATCCAGATTCTATCTCAAATTATGGGACGAATCGTGCCCCACCCACCGCAGTCTCAGACTAAAGGTGCCTAGAGTTGGTTCTGCAAACTGTTCGTCTGAAAGGACGACAAGAAGACAGAACTGTGCATGACTTTCCCATGTTGGTGAAGCATGGCTCTAAACTTTATGCAAAAAAAAAAAATTAATTTCAGTGTACAAATCCCTTCTGTTTGGGAGAATCAGAACCCAAATTTCACAGTCTAGAAGCTGAAAGGGAGTTTTGGAATGGACAAGTTGTCCAAGAAGATCATCTTTGATCCTTCTCACCCCACCTTCAGCTTTTCCGTCTGAAGACCTGACCACAATCCTCCTTTAGGCGTCTGAAGTCCTCAGACCCTATTCTTCTCCTTTTCTCTTCCTTTGGCTGCTTGAATCTCGCCTTCATTTTTCTGCTGTTTGCGCTATTTCTCTCTCCGTTTTCTGTCACTTCCACTGTTCCAAGCACCAAACCGCAGTGGCATGAGCTGAGGACAGTGT
Source organism: Ovis canadensis (assembly GCF_042477335.2). Classification (NCBI taxonomy): domain Eukaryota; kingdom Metazoa; phylum Chordata; class Mammalia; order Artiodactyla; family Bovidae; genus Ovis; species Ovis canadensis. The sequence goes on from NC_091267.1 coordinate 16,371,385, forward strand.
CCATCCACTGAGCAGCCAGTGGGAACACGTGGACAACCGCACAGAATTGGATTGTGGTCTGGTCTGCACAATCTCGAAACCACCAATCAATTTTATGAAAAAGCTCTAGTTTAATCAGCACTGTAAGAAAAAAAAAAATCAGTCAGATGAATATGTCACTTAGATCAAATCGTCTGAGGCCTGGCTAACTTGCTCACTTCCCAGCAGGATGGACCAAGGTGGGGGTTCCCAGTTTACATCAGCCAAATGGCCAGCATGGAGGTGCCCCCCCAAGTCCAGCAAACCCAGCAGCCACCCCTCTGCTCTGTCACACTCACACTGGCACAGAGGGGTTCATGTACACCCAAATCAGTTCATGGCAAGGTGGCCACTTGTGTCCAGTGACACGTGTCCTGGTGTCCAGATTCTGCACACAAGGATGCTGCTTAGGACACATCTCTGAAGGGACAATATGTGATGGAGAAAGCACAATGGCATCTCAGAACAGCCAACAGTCTCCAGAAAATGCCAAACACTCAAGCACTTCACACAAGGCACAAAAAGAGACAATGCCTCTGAGAGGGTATGCAGTTAGGTGATTGCAGCACCCCCCTGGGAGCCGGGAAGCCCAGGTCAGCAAGGTGGGGGGACAGTGCCCATGAAGCGGGCTCTACTTCAGGACTGAGCTAGCGTTGATGGGAGAAGTCTGGACACCTTTGAAAGGCACACCATAACGAATGAGGGAGAATGAGGATCTGAATTCTGTTAAAGTGAGTGCCCAGCGGGACTCTCCACAGAGAACAGGCTCAGTGGCTCCCCTACACCTGGGCCTGCACCCTTGCACCCCGGGACCCTCCCCACAGGAGCAGGGAAGAGCAGTCGTACACACAACTGAGTGTGGGACGTCAACACTGTTGTGGTTCGTGAGGGATCTACAAGACCCTGAACGCTGAACCAAAGGCACAAGGACACAGCTACTGTTTGAGAGGATTTAAGCTCAAAGAAATGTGGCCCAAACACGGCTTGGCCCCAAATCTTGGACTGCATCCCACATCTCACTCTTTTACTCTTGGCCTTTTACCTTTATACCTGATGGGTTTTCTTACCTAGAACTGATTTTGAGAACTCGCCTTATGAAAAAGACCCTGATGCTGAGAAAGATTGAGGGCAGGAAGAGAAGGAGACAACAGAGGATGAGATGGTTGGATGGTATCACTGACTCAATGGACATGAATTTGAGCAAACTCTGGGAGATGGTGAAGGACAGGGAAGCCTGGCGTGCTGAGGTCCATGGAGTCATAGAGAATCAGACATGACTGAGCAACTGAACAACAACAACTGATTTTGAAGCAGACAAACCAAGCATTGCATAGGAATATCCATCCTGGGAAGTGAGAGTCTCATGACATTAAATTTCTGCCGCTGTGTTTCTGGGCCAGACATGAGACCTCAGGGTGGTCACGGGGTGGTGTCCTCTGCTTCCAAGCCTGTTTAGCAGAGAAGTTCAGCCTCTGCTAGGTCCTCCTGGAGTCGGGGCCCAGGGTAACCTGAACTTTGTCCTCTGGGCACCCTGAGAAATCTATTCCTGGGCTCCTGGAGTGCCCAGTTCCAGGTGGGGCACAGTCGTCACCTGTTACTGTGGTCACCATCCCCTCCCCAGGACTTGCCAAGGGGATACTGCTGACGTCACGTTGCAGCCAAGACTCCAAGGCTGGCTTTCTCAACGCCCTGCCCTGGCTGTTAAAGCCTTGTCCACCTCGGGTCATGGGGAGCAGGGCTTACTTTCTGGGGACATCCACAGCCTGTGGTCATCCACAGCCCTGGGTGGTGGGCCAGGTCTTCAGTGAGGCGTGTGGCTGGGAGAAGCTGCTCTCCCAGGAGCCCGGGGAGACATCTCTCCCCAGTCAGGCTGCCCCCAGCCCACCCCACGACACTCAGTGTCCCTGCAGCCCATGCGTCCTGAAGACCAGAGGCAATCCTGGACTGCACGTTCCGGTTCTGTTCTGTTCATGCATGCTGAGTCGATTCAGTCGTATCTGACTCTTTGCGACCTCATGGACTATAGTCTGCCAGGCTCCTCTGGCCAAGGGGATTCTCCAGGCGAGAATACTGGAGTGGGGTACCATTCCCTCCTCCAAGATCTTCCTGACCCAGAAATCGAACTCGCCTCTCTTATGTCTCCTGCCATGGCAGGGGGGTTCTTTGCCATTAGAGCCACCTTGAAAGCCTGGTGTCCCTTTTCTCTCCCTAACAAAGATCAGGTGATTATTATTAAATGAAGCACCTTGCTTTTCCTGCATCTCTCCCTATATTCTTTCTTATAGAAATATATTCAATTCTTGATTTTCTAAATCATAGACTTTATCTATGACCCATATAACTTGCAAACCAATGGAATAATTCAATGAGAGATAAGTCTCCCTATCCTGGTCAGCTTCTCTCTGTAAACTGGACCCCCTACACCCAGCACCAAGACCTTCACATCCCCTCCTTCAGTTCCTTTGGTGCAAACATGCTATCATTTCCAAGAAAGTGGGATAATACCATATGTATTATAATACTATACAACCTAACCATTTCCACTTAACCGTATGCTAATTGGCATAATGGTAACTCATAAGGTAATGTTTGCTCAATACTCCATAGTATATCTGACTCTAAAGCAATGTATCTGACTGCTCCCCTCGATAATGTAGATGATAATATATTTAACTGCTCTTATTGTGATTTATATTTTTAAACAACATAAGCAATGTTGTACTCAACAATCTGGAGAATATATTCTGATCTGGTAGTGATTCTGTTTTTGTTTTTCTCTGAGATATATTCCTAAAATGGAATCTCTGAATTCAAGAGTATTTGTATTTTTAATTTTAAGAAATGTTTCCAAGCTCATTTTGGAAGAAGATCTGTGGCACAACCTACTCCATCACTAAGATCTTCCTTGCCTTCCAACAGCATCAGAAGTTATCGTTTTCCTTACATTTTTTTTTACATCTCTGATTTCACTATCATTTTAATTCCCACTTCCCAGACTTTTTGCTAAATTCAGTATCTTTCTGAGTTTATTGGCTCTCATGAGCTGCCTGCTCATATTAACAACTTTCTCAGATTATTTGTAATGCTTAAATCAGTTTTAGGAGATTTTTATACATGGAGGAGGGCAGTCTTTTGTTCTTTGTGTTATAAATAGTTTCCAACCTTCTGATTCTCTTGATTTCTGTTTGTCATTCTTTGCCACACAAAAATGTTTAATCTTTGTGCAGCTGAAAATGTCTAGTTTTCTCTTCCACACACATTAAGTATGTAATTTACATGCCTCCTTGAACCAGCTTAGTTTGCCAAAGGCTTCCTGGTATTTTAAAGGCCATAAAGTTGTCATTCTCCTTGAAAGCCTTGCATAGATTCAGACCGTGGAGGAATAGTCTCATCTATTTGAGTTGGTTTTGTTTTTCCTTTTCTCACTTAACAACCTTTATGTATCAAATCTGGCAAGTCTATTAGGAGTGTTATTGGGGAAAAAAGTTTATCTGGAAAGTGAAAATAGAGCAGAAAATACAGAGTGTAAATTTTACACTTTCCCATTGAGTTAAATAAGGTTAAGTTTGAGTGTATTTTGCCAAGCACTTGACTTTCTGAAATAAAATCTTACTCTGCCTATGGAGTCCCCTTTCTCCAAAGCCAGGCAGAAATAGATTCTCTTCTCTTGTCTTCCTGCATGTCTCAGAATGCTGGCCCATGGAATACGAGTAAAGGAAAAACCTGTGATTGCCACGCAGAGGAGAAGAATGACAATGTGGTGAGGGGGGAAATGGATGGTGTTATGTATACTAGGAGAAAAATGTTAGATTCTGTTGAGAGTCATGTATATTCAACATTGGTAGAAGTCGACTGCTGCAGTGTGATTTGGGGAGGAATAGTAACAGGAAATTTTTAACTATTGCTACTTATAGAAGATGCAAAGATAGTATTTTCCTCTCCTGTGGCCCGGGGATCACTTTGAAATGTAGTAGAGATGATAGATAGATAAATCGATAGATTGATAATTAATATATAGATATAGAAAAATAAAAACAATAAAGAGAAGGAAAATTTTTTTTTAGAAATCTCCTTCTAAACTGGCAACTTGGTAAATTTTTGCTCATGCATGTAAATAGTATGGCAATTCATAAAAACAAGCAAACAACAACAAAAAAGAATTTCTCTATAGATAAAGTTAGTTAAGATAAAAGTAGAGATAACAACAATTTCCCTGAAGAGACAAGACAGTGAACTGAGAAAGCTGGATCTGTTTGGACAAGTTTTTCTCCATTAAAATGATGCGCTGCACTGTGCTCAGTCTCTCAGTCGTGTTCAACTCTCTGTGACCCCAGGGACTGCAGCCCACCAGGCTCCTCTGTCCATGGGATTCTCCAGACAAGAATACTGCAGTGGGTTGCTGTGCCCTCCTCCAGGGAATCTTCCCAACCCAGGGACTGAACCTGTGTCTCTTACATCTCCTGCATTGGCAGGCAAGCTCTTTTCTGCTAGGGCCACCTGAGAAGCCCATTTAAACCATATGTCCCCCCCCCCCACCCCCATCACATACAGAACTGAGGAAAGTAGCTGAAAATGGCTAAACATAATGGGAGTCTCAGCTTCTTTTGGGACCTCCTGGGAGCCTCCCTACCCTAGCATCTTCCATAACAGATCCTTGTCTCTTATTTGAATAGCTTTCCCCCTAATATCTTGCTTACTTTGATGTGGATTTTCCTATACTAAAAGAAGTTGGTTCCACATAAAGAATTTATTTTAAAATGGAAGACTTCTGCTCTACTTTAAATTAAATGCTATATGTTACTAGCAAATCGGTTAACAGGTTTTTGCACAACATAGTTGCAATCACTAGGTTTACCTGCAAAGCCAAGCAGTAGTCAAATCCCCAGCATTATGCTCCAGTAGATTTTTTCTTTCTCCTCATTATGATTATTTATGTTTATTTGTATTGTTTTGCTTAATTACATGTTGTGTTTCATATATCTTGTGTTATTTCTGAAAAATGGCACTTAATGAAGTGAAAGTAAACAGGTAACTGTCAAGAGGAGATGACAGTCTGTTAATTTATGTAAAGTGTAACCAACCAGATGTTCTAGAAAATGCTTCAGTCAGAAATAAAGACTCCTATAAACACGATACTGTTTTTAATAAACAGGTAATGGCTGCACGCTGTGATGAAAATGGTGTTTGCAGGAGGGCTTGGAGAGCTCAGTCTGGGCCCAGGAAGTCCAGGGCAGGAAGTTGCAAGGGCAGAAGCCTAGAATCCAGGTGGTTGCCCAGGGGCTGAAGCCACCCAGCTATTAAAACGTCTGGAGTGAGACACAGGCTAGGTCTCTCAGCTCTAAATATTATCAATGAATTCTAAGTGTCAAAGGAAATCTGATGTTAGCAGTGTAGTTGTCTTATCAGAAGTGAATTCTCAGATTCTAAGATCTTATAGGCCAAGAGTGGACACTATTTAACTACTGTGCTGAGTTGCTTAGTTGTATCCAACTCTTTGCTACTCCATGGTAGCTCACCAGGCTCCTCTCTCTATGTGATTTTTCCCAGGCAAGAATGGTGGAGTGGGTTGCCATTTCATTCTCCAGACCCAAAGGTTGAACTGGCATCTCCTGCATTGGCAGGCAGATTCTTTACCTCTTGAGCCACCTAGGAATTGCCCTAACATACCGTACTCTACTTCATTGTAACTAGAATGTCTCTTTTTGGGAGGAAAAATGTGGCAAAAGCAAGACAAAAAATTAAACTTGCATCTCTGAAAAGAAAGTAACTATAGGTCCAAAGGGACCTGTCACCTTTCCTCTTCCTACCATTCACAGGGCCTTGATGCTTGCCAGCAAAGACTTGGCCATCTGATGATGAATCCATCCTTCATGGTTAGATGGAGTTCTTGAATGTTGGCTACAGATTTTTGGACGGCCTTCCGATCTCCTTCCTTGAAGGTTACTTATAGATGGACTAAAAAGATTCACCACTTCCTACAGGAAACAGGCAGCTACACATAATCTGTTTATCTTCTCAGCCTTTCTGTTTTATCCTTTCTTCTCTCAAAAACAAAATTCGAGTTTCCTTTGTAGAGTTTTAAGCCACCTCACTGGAGGGAGCACAGCGATGCTCTGTAGGAATGTGTCATGCCTTCAAGTTGGGCCCCCTGCGCATGACTTTAAGACAGGGTGCTGCCCATCTGTCTGCAGATGGACTCATCAACAGTCTGTCTTGTCAAAACCACTGTGTCACTGTGATTACCACCACTCCTGCTTTGCTGCCAAGGTTCTCACAGTCATGACAGCTGCAAGAGGGTATGCTCACTTCCATTCCTTCTCTCTTTCTTTTCTTCCTACAGGCATGTGGCTTCCCCAGGCCCAGTGGAGTGAACCAGTATGCACTAAGGGAGGCCCACGATGAGATGAGGTACCAGGTAAACAAACTTATGGTTACATAAGGGGGAAGAGGTGGGGGATAAATCGGAGATCTGGATTCACATACACACATGACTACATATTAAACAGAAAACCAACATGGACCTACTGTATAGCACAGCGAACTAGACTCAATATTTTGTAGTAACTTATATGGGAAAAGAATCTGGAAAAGGAGATATATATATATATATATATATATATATATATAGACACGTGTGCATGCATACTAAGTTGCTTCAGTTGTGTCCAACTCTGCAACCCCACGGACTGTGGCTCATCTGTCTAAGGGATTCCCCAGGCAAGAATACTAGAGTGGGTTGCCATGCTCTCTCCGGGGTATCTTCCCAACCCAGGGATCCAACCCTCGCCTCTTATATCTCCTGTATTGGCAGGCAGGTTCTTCACCAATAGTGCCACTGGGAAGCCTATATTTATATTTCCATGCATATATGTGTATAATTGTGTCACTTTGCTGTACACCTGAAACTAACACAACATTTTAAATCAGCTATTCTTCAGTGAAAAGAAATGATGACTATTTAAAGAGAAATCTAGAGCTAATCAGTGAATATAGTAAAGTGGCAGGATATAAAATCGACACGCAGAAATTCCTTGTATTCCTATACACTAACAATGAGAAAACAGAAAGAGAAATTAAGGAAACAATTCTATTCACCATTGCAACGAAAAGAATAAAATACTTAGGAATATATCTACCTAAAGAAACAAAGACCTACATATAGAAAACTATAAAACACTGGTGAAAGAAATCAAAGAGGACATAAATAGATGGAGTAATATACTGTGTTCATGGATTGGAAGAATCAATATAGCGAAAATGAGTATACTGCCCAAAGCAATCTATAGATTCAGTGCAATCCCTATCAAGCTACAAATTTTTTGGAGAACTAGAACAAATTTCAGAGAACTAGAACAAATTTTTCAGAGAACTAGAACAAATAATTTCACAATTTGTATGGAAATACAAAAACCCTCAAATAGCCAAAGCAATCTTGAGAAAGAAGAATGAAACTGGAGGAATCAACCTGCCTGACTTCAGGCTCTACTACAAAGCCACAGTCATCAAGACAGTATGGTACTGGCACAAAGACAGAAATATAGATCAATGGAACAAAAAAGAAAGCCCAGAGATAAATCCATGCACCTATGGACACCTTATCTTTGACAAAGGAGGCAAGCCTATACAATGGAGAAAAGACAATCTCTTTAACAAGTGGTGCTGGGAAAACTGGTCAACCACTTGTAAAAGAATGAAACTAGATCACTTTCTAACACCATACACAAAAATAAACTCAAAATGGATTAAAGACCTAAACGTAAAACCAGAAACTCTAAAACTCCTAGAGGAAAACATAGGTAAAACACTCTCTGACATAAACCACAGCAGGATCCTCTATGACCCACATCCCAGAATACTGGAAATAAAACCAAAAATAAACAAATGGGACCTAATTAAAAGCTTCTGCACAACAAAGGAAATTATAAGCAAGGTGAAAAGACAGCCTTCAGAATGGGAGAAAACAATAGCAAACAAAGCAATGGACAAAGAATTAATCTCAAAAATATACAAGCAACTCCTGCAGCTCAATTCCAGAAAAATAAATGATCCAATCAAAAAGTGGGCCAAAGAATTAAACAGACATTTCTCCAAAGAAGACATACAGATGGCTAACAAACATATGAAAAGATGTTCAACATCACTCATTATCAGAGAAATGCAAATCAAAACCACAATGAGGTACTGTTTCACGCCAGTCAGAATGGCTGCTATCCAAAAGTCTACAAGCAATAAATGCTGGAGAGGGTGTGGAGAAAAGGGAACCCTCTTACACTGTTGGTGGGAATGCAAACTAGTACAGCCGCTATGGAGAACAGTGTGGAGATTCCTTAAAAAATTGCAAATAGAACTGCCTTATGACCCAGCAATCCCACTGCTGGGCATACACACTGAGGAAACAAGAATTGAAAGAGACACATGTACCCCAATGTTCATCACAGCACTGTTTATAATAGCCAGGACATGGAAACAACCTAGATGTCCATCAGCAGATGAATGGATAATAAAGCTGTGGTACATATATACAATGGAATATTGCTCAGCTATTAAAAAGAATACATTTGAATCAGTTCTAATGAGGTGGATGAAGCTGGAGTCTATTATACAGAGTGAAGTAAGCCAGAAAGAAAAACACCAATACAGTATACTAATGCATATACATGGAATTTAGAAAGATGATAACAATAACCCTGTATGTGAGACAGCAAAAGAGACACAGATGTATAGAACAGTCTTTGGACTCTGTGGGAGAGGGTGAGGGCAGGATGATATGGGAGAATGGCATTGAAACATGTAAGTTATCACATGTGACATGAATCGCCAGTCCAGGTCTGATGCATGATATAGGGTGCTCGGGGCTGGTGCACTGGGATGACCCAGAGGGAGGGAGGTGGGGAGGGGGGTTCAGGATGGGGAACACATGTACACCCATGGCAGATTCATGAAAATGTATGGCAAAACCAATACAATATTGTAAAGTAAATAAACAAATAAAACTAAAAAAAAATAAAATAAAAAGAAATCTAAAGAAAGAGTGCCTTGTAAGTAAACCACAGAGCACTTTCCTTGGCCAGTATTGCTTATCTGTTGTCTTATATCTCTCTCTGATGGAAAGGACCCACTGATAACTGACAGATGAATAATTTCCTTCTAAATCACATCCCTACTCCTGAGGTTGCTGCCACAGGTACAGCCAGTTGGACCAGCAAATAGGTTTATTCCAGGTACTGATGACTGAGTGCAGGGAAGGGGTAGCTCGAGATGTGTTTCCTCCTGCTGTTTCTACAGAAATAGTTCTTTCAGTGAGCATCGCATATGATCCATCATTATTCAGCAATTTCATATCCCAGGGACAACATGGGTTAAAAGCAGACTCACTTATCCATGAATATCTTACTTCTACAAACTTAGTTTGTTTAAGCTATCAGTCTACAAGCACACCTCAGAGATACAATGGGTTCAGCTCCAGACCATGGCAATAAAGGGTGGCACATGGATCTTTTGGTTCCCCAGTGCACATAAAAATCATGTTTACACTATACTATAGTCTAGATACACTATAAACTGGTGTCTCAGTGGTAAAGAATTCGCCTGAGAGAGTGGTAAAAAAAAAACCCTGCAAGAGACAGGAGTTCGATCGCTGGGTCAGAAAGATTCCTTGGAGAAGGAAATGGCAACCCACTCCAGTATCTTGCCTGGAGAATCCCATGGATGGAGGAGTGTGGTGGGCTACAGTCCTTGGAGTCGCCAAAGAGTCAGACATGACTGAGCACACACACAGCACAGCATGTGAGGAAAATGCCATTTAATATCTCTTCCTATTTAACAGGCAGCCTTCTTTTACCACTATATAGGTAACTGAAATTTCTATGGATGTCTATACTACATTCCAAGGAAGTTGTTTTTTATTAGCTTGAAAAAACAGTTTTAGGACGCAGTATGATCTATCTCCAAAACCTTTTATTCCCACATGTTTGTGAGCACTAAGTGTTCTTAGTTTACGAAGCAAAAGGTCAAGTAGCAAATTAGCATTAAAACAAAATGCTGAATGCCTATCAAAACTGGGTGATTTCATTTCTTATGCAAATACACAGAAAAAAAATGAAGTCCACCTGAGGAAACAGCTGTCAGAACATCTTGTCAGCAGGTCCATTAAAGTTTTTTTAAAGCACACACAGGTATCTATACATGGTTTAAAACAAGACCAACAGATTTTACTCACGAACATAGTGATACCTGGAAAAGAGACATACTTTCCAGAATTTTACCTTCAACTCACTCTTGCTTAATTGTGAGTCACTTTTTGGACAGCTCAGCAGTAAAGAATTTCCCTGTAATGCAGGAGACTCAGGAGACTCAGTTTTGATCACTGGGTCAGGAAGATCCCCTGAAGGAGGAAATGGCAACCCACTCCAGTACTCTTGCCTGGAGAATCCCATGGACAGAGGAGCCCGGAGGGCTATAGTTCACGGAGTTACAAAAAGTCGGACACAATCAGACCAGACTTTTTGAGCATCAGTGACGTCAACTCTCTTTCATCCTTCCTTTGCTCAGGGTCATACAGTCACTTCCATCTGAAAACTAAACCTTTGTCTATTCTCAATAATGGAACGTTATTTTGGTGTGATTTCTTTATTCTTTAGACTGTCCTGAAGACATCAGGATAGTACGCTTCATGTGGTTTTGTTGTTGTTTTAATTCTTTCCTTCCTGGATTTGAAAGAAAGGTTTTACCTTTCTACAAATTCCCACCATCATCTCTTTTGTCAAGGAATGAACATAAATATCCCCTTGGATTCATCGAGAGCATCTAACCTCCTCATCAGCTGCTAAGTACCTGGCGATACTGATATGTTTACTTAAAAAAAAATAGCCTTTAAGATGTACTGTTTCATTTTGTCAGCTGGGTTGGGGAGTGCAGAGGCAGAACGGAAACCAAACTTAGGCTTCTGAAGTTCATGTAGAAGGAAAGCAAAAGCAGAATTCATCCACTCTCCTCTGATTTGTGTTAGTTTGCTCACATGTCTGCGTGCCCCTGTCTTCCCAACAGCACTGTTGACGATAGCCCAGTCATGGGAACAACGTAAATGTTCCTGACCGATGGATGGATCAAGATGTAGCACATAGACACAGTGCAATACTGCTCAGTCATTAGAAAGAGCAACATAATTCCACTTGCAGCAATGTGGCTGCAGCCAGGGATTACCATATGAAGTGCAGCAAGTCAGGGAAGGCAAATGCCATATGATAGCACGTACACGTGAAATCCAAAATATGACGCAATCTATCTACGAAGCAGAAACAGAAGCATGGACATGGACAGTGGCCTGGCGGTTGCCAAGGGGAGGGTTTGTGGGGTGGATAAAATGGGAGGTTGGGGTTAGCAGATATAAATTTGTGTATATAGAATGGACAAATAACAAAGTTGGGCTTCCCTGGTGGATTAGATGGTAAAGTGTCTGCCTGCAATGCGGGAGACAAGGGTTCGATTCCTGGGTTGGGAGGATTCCCCTGGAGAAGTAAATGGCAATCCACTCCAGCACTCTTGCCTGGAAAATCCCATGGACAGAGGAGCCTGATAGGCCACAGTCCATGGGGTCGCAAAGAGTCAGACTCGACTGAGCGATTTCACCTCACTTCACTTCACTGTAAAACACAGAGAACTGTATTCAATATCCTATGATAAACCATAATGGAAACAATATATTAAAAAAGAATGTGCATATGTAAATATCTGAATCAATTTGCTGTACATCAGCAATCAAAACAACACTGAAATCAACTATTTTATTCCCACATGTTTGTGAGCACTAAGTGTTCTTAGTTTACGAAGAAAAGAAGAAACAGAGGGGAAAAAAGATATTTATCCATAAATTCCCTTTATAATTACGTATCAAATTTGAAACACATTCCCATAGGATTTGTTTATCTAATTCATTATGTGACCCTCAGAAAACCAGTATAATTCTTGAGATTTCTCTGGAAAATGTATGGGTGACATGTAAAGACCATGTCAATCAACATATGAGTTTTTTATATGCACAAACTTCCACCTTTTTCCCTTTTTCTTCCATTTAGACGAGGATCTTTATGGTTACATAAATCTATTTTATAGGCGTGTTTGTTCCAACACTTAACTACCTCTGAAGAACTCATCACTTTTGGATTTACTTTTTTAGACTTTCTTTTCAGACAAATGCCATTATTTACTGAGTGACTGGGACAGCAAATCATGAAAGGTGCTCGATACTGTTACCTTTAGTCCTTTACGAATCAGTGCCCCATAAGCCACTGTCAATATTTGCATAAACGCTTCCCAAGGTTTTACAGTGGCCTCAGACCCAGAAGGTGACAGCTACAAAGGCTTCAGCTCTTGTCAAAAGACCACCTTGAATAGAATAAAATGATTGTTTATCAGTTCAGAAAGGACAGCGGATTATTGCAAAGACGCAGGCACAGAAAAAAGTCAAAGGAGTATCAAATTGCAATTTTCTAAACCATTTCTTGGAACTAGGGCTAGGGAGAATTATTTAAAGGGAGAAAAAGTGTAGAGCAAATGATTTGCAACAGGAAAGATCATTGTTATGAGGCTTGTCAATGGAAAAGTTTACGCTGATTTCCACGTTTGTTCTTGGTAACGTAAAACACACGTTCATAAGTTTATAAGTTATTGTTCAGGTTTGGTACTGAGAGCCTCATCCTAACTATACACTGATATACCTAGAATCTAAAATTAAGAGTTTGAGACAGTGCATCAGCTTTGTCATCATCAAGGATACAAATAACTCACAAGATGAAAAGCTCAGCTTAAGAAAACAGTTGCCAAAAATGGTGTTGGCAATCATAGAATGCATTGTATGTCTTAGGTGATAAAACTTTTCTGTGACAGCTGAATGAATGGACACCTAAATGATGTTAGAAGTATCAAAGCTATTTTTTAATTTTAATATTTTCATTTTCTCTGACAACAGACATTCTTTCAGATACAGTTTTTTAGAAAATTATCATCAGTAAAGTAACTCTTTTCCGCTGCTTGGATTGACGTGCACCTAGACCCATGAGTATGTCTGTTTGAAGCCATCTATTCAAACGATCATATGTTTCTGGTGTAGAGGAGTCTGATACAGAACTTTTTATGTTTCTAAGTGGATCTAAAGTTTGCTCATTTAACGTAGAGTGGTTCTATAAGTCAGTGCAAACAATCGATACTCACTTTGAAGTCACCTAAATCTAGAAATCGTTTATGTGCCATGAACACTGATTCTGAATTCTGTTTCTCTTGCTAACATCACAGTTTTGTGCAAGGGACTAAAAACAGCTTTTACTGGACAAATGGATCTGTTTCTAAAGGTTATCATAACAAAACGGGGGTGGGCTACGTGCATCCTCCCATGCAGACTCCTTGTGAAAGTTACTGGTGTAATCCTGTCCACAAAACAAGGCTTTGCATTTGGAACCAGGGAGCCCCGTTCCACCATCTGCACCTTCCTCGTCACCTCCAATTCTTCTTTCTTCTGCTTTCTTCCACACCCCGGGGTCTCCCTGAAGTGTACCCCACCCACGGGGCCCCTCTGATGCTGGCTCCTTCTCTACCAGGCTCCGCTCTGCCTGACTCCCCGCTGGGCGGGGGCCCCAGAGGGTCTAAAGCCAAGGCTGGACCAGAGGTAAAGCCCCAGGAGGGGAGCCCCCAGGAGAGAAGGGTCAGGTGTCATGGACATTGTGAGAGTCAGATCTCGAGGGAGAGGGTGGGGCAGGACGTCAGAGTAAAGGAGTAAGGCGCAGCTCAGAGCAGGATGAGGGCTGCTTGGAGGGTCCCAGAAAGGCAGAGCCAGCCTGGAGCAGGGCACAGCTGGGCCTGGGGCTGAGGGGGCGGGCAGATGCTGGCTGCTTGGGAAAAATAGGAGTTCGTGGAATTTTTTTTTAACCCATCTGAAAAGCTAATTAGAAAGTCAATAGTTATCAATCAGGGTGTGTAAATAGATTGCAAAACAGCATTGCTCTCTGCTTCCTGAGTGCTGCATAACTGACTTCTGTTCCAACTTGACATTCCTTCCCTTCCTTTTAAAATGTAGCATATATCTATTTAAAACAATATTAGTCTTGGCATTGTTTAGCTCTTGTGTACACTCCTGTCAAATCTGTGAGAGTGCGAGAGAGTCTTTGGCTCCGGCTGCAGCTGATTTATGTGACAAAAATCTGTATCTGCCAATGTTTGCCAAAGGAGCGCTACAAGCTGGAATCATTTCATGCGATTTATAAACACATTTAAATGAAAAGAAAATGTTTTACTTGTATTCGGCATCGTGAATGTATTTGTGTCTGAATTTAGAAGACAGGAAGTAACCTACTCTTGGGAATAGCACTCAGAAAGTATGCATGGGACTCTCTTCTTTCCAGGGTTATCAAAGGAAGAAATTTTTTTCTTTTTTTGGTATCAAAGTTCTGATCTTGTATTGCATGCCAAAATTATAATAAACATCTATTAAAATGTAGGTTTTCAAAATGCATAGTAATTTATAATTTATATAAATGTAACAAAAATATGTAATAATTTTTATTTATGTATTGTATACAGTTTACATGTAATAATATAATAAATAAGTTTCAAGTAAATAAACAGCTATCATATCCATGAGCCCTGTGGAATTTTGAAAAATCTTCAAAGGCTCAACTCTTCCCGTCAACTTAAATTTCTTCTGCCTTTGCTGTATCAGCAATTCTGAGTTTCACTTGCTGCCTGGTGTCCCTTGAAGCCCACAAAAAGTCAGATCCTCTATCAGGCATTTCAAAATCTAACCCAAATTTTGGTGTACATAGCCAGTATGGTTTAAATATGAGAAAATCTGTTTTCAAACATTCACTATTCAAAACAGTTGGGTTCTTAATAGGCTATCCATATTTGTATGCTTTGCTCAAATGTTATTGAAATTTAATGTGACTTATGCAAATAAAAGGATATCTTTTTTTTCCCTGTGATTTCCCTAGCATTTTGATTATCAGCATTATTATGAGACTATTTTGTACCATTAATCCTGTGTATGGCTGGAACTGTATTCTGGAAATGTATTTGTTGGCAACTGTTTCATTATCTTATGTGTATATTCTTCATATTTAAATTTATGTGTTCTGGGTCCCTTCCCAGAACTAGTTAGATTGCTTAGAGGGGACAAAGGAAGGAAAATTTTGTAATGTAATTCTGAGATCCAGGAAGCTAACGATGTGTTCCATCCTTAGACGTGCTAAAACACAGTGTCCAAACCTTCCAAGATGCTTCCAGTGAATCCATGGTGTAGAATGAAAGTAACTGAAGGGGCTTTTTTTTTTTTTTTTCGTGCATCATACAGGTTTGAGTTTATTCAAAATACAGTGTCAGACTAGCAAGTTCAATATACTTGTATTTTCCTCACTTTAGCCAGGCGTCGGTCACACAATGACAATATCCGCATTTAACATCATCACCATTCAGGCTTTGGCTAGATTAGCAAACAATAGTTCATGGCTTGATTGCCACACAGCTGACTTGTCTGTTTTGAAGGAAGTGATTGTTTAGTTTCTAGGCGATGCTCAGAAAGGTTAGGCGATTTCTGAGATGTACCGCTAAGGGAAAGACCAACCCCTCAGAGTGGTAGTTCGCAACCTGGCAGCTCAGAGGGACCATATCAGATGCTTTTAGAATAAACACTGATGTCTGGGCCCCACCTCAGGCCAGTTCCATCAGCATCTCCAAGGGTAGGGCTCAAGCACCTTCAGTGTTTCAAAGTTTTCTTCATGAGTAAACGTGCATCCAGGTTTGAGAAGGTTGCTCTGGCAGATGGAAATTCTCAGGGTAATTCACCGCTTCCACGAGAGTTACTATTTTTGTTGCTGTTCAGTCACTAATTTGTACTGCAGCACGCCAGGCTTCCCTGTCCTTCACTGTCTCCCAGAGTTTGCTCAAATTCATGTCCACTGAGTCAGTGATACCATCCAACCATCACATCCTCTGCCACCCCCTTCTCCTCCTGCCCTCAATCTTTCCCAGCATCAGGGTGTTTTCCAATGAGTCGGCAGCTCTTACTATCAGGTGGCCAGAGTATTGGAGCTTCAACTTCAGCATCAGTCCTTCCAGTGAGTACCCAGGGTTGATTTCCGGCTCATTTAATCCAGGGGGATTAAACGAAGTAAGGCATGTAAAGCACTCACAGGCCTCTGGTACTCAGTTCAGACTCTAGAAGGAAAACTATCCTCACCATTACCATCACAATCAGGAAAGACATTCTTAGACCATTCGACTCCAATTACTATTCAGTCATAAAACAGACAAATGGACCTCAGGAAAATTTCAGATTCTAGCATCTTTTGTCAATTTAAAAGAAAGGCGTGTAGAAAGATGAAGATACAAGAGAAAGGGAATCACTGGGACCTTGAGTAAGCTCCTTAGAGGCACGCTACATCTCATCATGGTCAGATGGTAACTTATGCCCACGGAGACCTGACAAGTTGGCTAGATTCTAAAAATGGGATCCGAAGGACAGCAAATGGCTAATAACATTAATTTACCTCACAAAGGGAGACAAGATGCATTTAGGCTTCTTTACATATTTCAGTTTGTAGAAAATCAGTTTACTAAATGAATATACTTTCTATATACTTATTGTATGACATCTGATTTAGTTGACTCTTTCCCAGTCAATTAATGCAGCAAATTAGGTAGTTTTTAGTGGCAGATTTGCCCTAATAATGCAGATTCTTCTTACTTACTAAAATTATGAAATCTAGAAAGTTAAGTAAATGTGTGGTTCTATTTTTAGCAAGTGATCTATATTAGATGCTTTTTAGACTTTGTTAAATGAGTTGGATGATTATTCCTTAATAACAAAAATCTCATTATACCTTCCTAGAAATTGGCACTGAAAATAAGTAGTCTCTTTTATATGGTGAGTAAACTGTAAAACTAATCATATATCCTTATTTATCAAAATCATATGCCTGGGAAGACAATTAGAGTGATATTATTCTGACTTAGCAAGACTTTGGCTTCAGACAGGATGTCTGCTTGATCAAAGGGTAAATTGTCAAATGGATTAAAACTTGTTGTCCTAATTTCTCTAGTAGTGCACCATTATAAGATCTTGCATTAGATACAGAGATTTAAGCAGTGGAGAAAACCTCTGCATGGCCCAGATGCCATCTTCATTGCATTGAATAGGACTTCTGCTGTCTTTAATTTGATGTGAAATGTCCACCTTTAGTTATTTTGAGGGGTTAGAGCTCCAGGTCCCCAACATGGGAAACAATGACATTTGCAAAAACATATTTAGTAACAGAAAAGCAGAGACATCATTGTTCTGACAAAGGTTTGTATAGTCAAACCTATGGTTTTTCCATTAGTCATGTATGAATGTGAGAGTTGGACTGTAAAGAAGGCTGAGCACTGAAGAATTGATGCTTTTGAACTGTGGTGTTGGAAAAGACTCTTGAGATTCCCTTGGACTGCAAGGAGATCCAACCAGTCAATCCTAAAAGAAATAAATCCTGAATATTCATTGGAAGGATGGAGGCTGAAGCTGAAGCTCCAATACTTGGGCCACCTGATGTGAAGAACTGACTCATTGAAAAAGACCCTGATGGTGGGAAAGATCTAAGGCAAATGGAGAAGGGGTGGCAGAGAAGATGGTTAGATAGTATCACCCACTCAATGGACATGAATCTGAGCAAACTCTGGGGGACAGCGGAGCACAGAGGAGCCTGGTGTGCTGCAGTCAATGGGATCACAAAGACTTGGACATGATCAAGTGACTGAACAACAGCACCTGGTAGGCAAGAACATAACATGTTAATATTAAAATCAAAGCAAGCAAAACTGCCATCTACTATAACCAATATTTCATTACAGAAAGGTCATTTTAACAACAATAGAAAGACGCAAAGTCCACAATTCATCCTTTAACGTGATTAAATTTAACCTTATAAAAACATTGCAGTTGCTGCTATTTCTCATTTCCTGTTGGTACGGTGAAAGCTTTGCCATAGTCACAAGATTTGGAAATTGCTCTCTAAGACTATAGTATGGGAATGTCACCCCCTCAAAGCCCATTATTAAGCTGCATATTTGCTCCCTAGTTGGGGAAGAGCACTGCCTAGGGATTCCTTCAGAATTGTTGTTGCCGTCTATTCACGAAGTTGTGTCCGACTCTTTTGCGACCCCATGGACACAAGCACTGATTCCTTCATGAACTGACCTTATTGCCATGTAAGGAAACCCGGAGCACCGAACTCATGGGGGACTAACACTGAGTAGGATCATCAGAACTGAGAACGATGTAACTGGTGAATGTCAGTGACGATCCAGGAAGCTGATTGTGAAAAACGACAGATCTGGGCATGCCACGCAGCCTTCCAGGGCGTGAGCAGCGCAGGGGGCAGCTAAGGGGTCTGGGGAGAGCGAGCTTCAGGTGAGGAGAAGCTCAGAGCAATTTCTTCTCTCTGTCCATGGGGCTTGGGCTTCCTTCCCGTGACTTTGGGAGAGCCATCTTTCCTCATGGTTGATTCACTCTTGAAAGAAGATGTCAAGAAACCAGTGAGCTTGGATGTAAGACTTTAGGCATGATGGAGTGAGGGGCCCCCAGACCCGCTCCGCAGCAAAATAACTATTTAACTAGTAAAAACCATTCGAGTCAAGTATTTAAAGTCCCTGGAAATTGCCCTAAGGGCATAAAGAAAGTGGAGAAACGTGTTCAAGAAAATCTCTCACATCTCAATAAGAACAGCAAGAGTGCGCGGCATCTGAGACACAGCCAGCAGTCCGTTCTCTCCCTGCCACATCAGTGTTACAGAAGCTCCGCTTGGGTGCCCTGCTCCAGGCGGGCACAGCCAGGAAGACGGGGTTTACTTCTGCCCCCAGTGATGATTCCACCATGGGAAGGACAAGCCGCTAGGACTTCTCACCTCCCCTGAGCCCATGTCGCAGAAGCTCTTTGCAGACAAGGGTGGCCGAGACGATGGGCTTCCCTGAGCGGCGAGGAGTCTGCCTGCCAATGCAGGATGACGGAGAGATGCAGGTTTGATCCTTGGGTTGGGGAGATCTCCTGGGGCTGGAAACAGCAAGCTGCTTCTTGCCTGGGAAATCCCATGGACAGAGGAGCCTGGCAAGTTACACTCCAGGGGGTTGCCAAGAGTGAGACATGATTGAACGACTAAGCACACGAACCAGCCAAGAAGACCAGATTTCCCTTTTTATAATGGAAAAGAATCTGCAAAATATATTTATATATATAAAACTTAGCTATACATTTGAAACTAACACAACATTGTAAATGAACTCTCCTTCAATTAAAAAAAGAAAAAAGAATATCCATAATAGTCTTACTTGCAATAGCCCCAACGTGGAAGTAACCAAAATACCTGCCAAGAAGAGAATGGATAAACAAACCACAGTATTTTCTTACAGTGGAATGCCATCACTAATAAAAAGGAGCAGAAACTCTGTCTGCTTCAAGGAACGCTTGCCCTGCTCTTGTTGGGCAGCAGTCCTGTGGGTCAGAGCCCTTCTGTGAACACCCATCATGGTGATGTCTCTTACTAGTGAGGCAGGACATCCTTGCTAAATGCCTAATTCACCTGTTCACTCAGCAAGTATTTATTGAGAGTTTATTATGTGCCAGTCTTGTCCTGAGAGCAATGGATGGGCATTTTTGTTAAGTTTGTAGGTTTCTATTAAATTGCTAAATAAACATACCCCAGGTCCTCATTCTAAAGAACTGTTACAAAAAATCTTTTGTGTATAAATGGTTATGTGTTTCTGAGGTATCTAGAAATTATTACTTTGTAATTTTATAATACACGGATGCCAGTAATAATTACTGACATCCGTGTATTATAATAGATAGTGACACAAAGCAATAATTTAACAACTTATACCTGTAATAATCTGTCTTTAAGAGAATAATTTTGAATGCTTTATTTATTTATCCACTATGCACATCTCTTCCTGAAAGTATGTTTTTAAAAAAGAAAGAACAAAAAGGATTTATGATTTCCTTACTTAGAGTAATTAAAAGCTTTGAATTTCTCACACAGTTCGTCTCACTGTATTTTTTCTTTACCTCTAAATGGTTGTAACTAAAATTAGGGTACTTTAGGCATTAGAAGTGCTACTTTCTTCTCCTTCTTTTGTCTTGGTCTGCTGAATAGTAATGATGACCTTGCAAAAGAAGCATTGATATAAAGCAAGAAACAAAGTATGTATTTGAAAAGTACATTTCACATAAAAATCATACTTTCCATACTATGTGTATTTTAAAGCATTTTTTAATCCCCTTGAGCCCTATAGATCAAATTTAGAATTCAAGATGGAAAAGACTGAATAAATTGTTCAAATCCTTTGGAAATCTATCTTCACCACCTGATTCTAGTTTGTGTTCTCTAATTGGGCATTTAAAACATGATTTTCTGAAAGAAAATTCTTAAAGCATAGACAGAATTTTACAAAAGAAAAAAAGAAGGTGATACTATTTTGATTTTAGACTATCCTGTGATAATTCCACAACTAAAAAGCTAAACACCATCAGTCAACTAAGCTAAGATAGAGAAGTAATACCTGAAGTGCTCTCAGATTAAGGAGATTCAATTATTCAAGCAAATAGAAAATGTGTTGAAAACGTGTACCACATGACGTGACAGGATATAGACTTGCCAGTAGAGGTGGTGGCCCATCAGTGTATTATCTTGTGCCTAGAAAAGTATTTGGCCCACAGTAAAAGCTCAATAAATGTTGGATAAGATATTGAATAAATTACTATTTTTCATAGAAATATCTCAGAACAGCTCTTAGAAGTACCAGGTCACCTCTTAACAATTGTTGTAACAACTTTTTCTAACTTGCTTTCTCTTCTATGTGATACATTTTCACAAAATTAACGTGGTAAACAGGCTTCCTCTTGCTCTTATTGTCCTTGAAGCTAAAAGTCTCTTTCTACTGTATTTGGAGTGACACTAGTGATAAATAATTCTGCTTGCACAACCCTGAATGATCTCTGAACTTAAAGCACTAAAATTTTATTTCATTTTGTTAAAACTTTTTATTTTATATTGGAATATAGCCAATCAACAATGTCGTGATGGTTTCAGGTGGCCAGCAAAGGGATTCAACCATATGTATACATGTGTCCATTCTGCCCCAAACTCCCCTCCCATCCAGGCTGCCACATCACACTGAGCAGATTCCCTCTGCTAAACAGTAGGTTCTTGTTGGTTACCCATTTTAAATATAGCAGTATCTACATGTCGATCCCCAAATTTTAAATAATACAGTGGAGAAGAGAGCAGATCTTTGCAGAGGACTATCAGGTCATTAATTTTTAGGACCTGAAGAATTTCATTCTATTAGGTCTATCTAAGATGGATTTGGCTTTTCCCTCTTATTTCTGAAAACATACTGTTGCAGAAGATGGCCATCGAGGAGAAGATTGGTAGCTTCCCTCTAAAATCCATTCTCCTGGTCTCAGTGGCAATAAAACTGTAGCCTCATCACACATACTTGCTTAACTGGACTAAACTTCTCAACTCTCCTTGGAAGTTAGATGCAAGATATGTCTACGTTCTCACTAACAGAACATGAACACAAATGATGGATGCTGCTTCTGGAGTTGGGAATTAAGACTTCAGAACTGTCTCCTTTCTTCCCCCTTCTTGCTGGCAGGAAACCAGATGGAGTGACTGAGCTCCAGCCATGCAGAAAATGACAGAGGTATTGGGGATGACAGAGCAGAAAATGGGAAGAAACCTGAGCCCCAGAAGGCTCTTGCAGGGCAGAGGTGCCCAGTTAACCTGAATTTCCCATCTCAGAACTGTTGTGTGTGAGGCAAATAAATACCCATACTCTGTAAGTCCTTACATATTGAGGTCAATTGGGGTCTATTTGTTCAGCCGGTGGTTTTCACCATACAGCTAATAGAGCAATCCTAATTTCTTGGGTGTTTTCTCTCGTGTGCTGCTATTAAGACAGGCCTGATTTATGCCATATTTGTAAAATCAATTATTTTAGTGTCATATAGAAAGGACACACCAAGATCTACCACAGCTTACTCATCAAATTTCAAAAATGAAAAAGATCTCAAAGTTAAGTCAATGGCCAGTTCACTGCCACTAGGCTCTCGCAGTAGATGTGGAATTTAGGTGTCGATGCTAAACAAGGGTGTAAGTATGTATTGTGTTTGTTCTTCAATAAATGTGATTGATAACCTGATATGGCTTATATATTTTGTTTTTGTTTTTTCATTTTAATACATAGTTGTTTTTTTTTAATTGGAGGCTAATTACTTTACAATATTGTAGTGGTTTTGCCATACATCGACATGAATCCGCCACGGTGTACATGTGTTCCCCATCCTGAACCCCCGCTCCCACCTCCCTCCCTATCCCATCCTTCTGGGTCATCCCAGTGCGCCATCTCCGAGCACCCTGTATCATGCATCGAACCTGGACTGGCGATAAGTTTCACATATGATAATTTACATGTTTCAATGCCATTCTCCCAAACCATCCCACCCTCGCACAGAGTCCAAAGACTGTTCTATACCTCTGTGTCTCTTTTGCAGTCTCGCATACAGGGTTATCATTACCATCTTTCTAAGTTCCATATATTTTGAATCCTTTCTTAAACATAGCTAACATGGTAGGCATGTCATTCTGGAGAAGAGTTTTAGCAAAATCATATGAAAAAAAGTTATGTTGGACTGAAGGCAACCAGTGAGCATTGACTATTTCTTCCAAGAACTTTAACAATGAATTTTTTTGTAAGGTAAGCACAGGTTTCTAAGACACTCTCATAACTCTACCAAAATGATGGATCTTCACTCCAAAAACTATAGAAGGTGCATCTACCTCCCTAACAGAGGAGGAATGCCTTGGTTGACAGGGTATCAGTGGATTTGGGATGGATGAGAAAGGAAGGCAGAATGAAGATGGCATATAACTCTTCCTTCTGAAACTCAGCCACCCTGCCGGGCAGTGGCAGAAGCCACTCTCACTCTGGGGGAATGATGGCGAGGGGACTGGCAGGTGGCAGGGAATCGGGGCTCTGTTGTAGCATGCGGAATTCCAGCACTAACATGAGGGTGAGGTCAAGAAGGGAGCATAATGCCTGGGGTGTGCTCAATGAGTCACTTGTACCATCATGGGACAAACAGAAAGATGAGCTCAAAAAGTAAATATAGCAACTTCATGAGAAACAGAGAAGGAGCACAAAATGGTGAATTAATTATCAGTAGAAGGAAGGAAGGAAAGGAGGGAGGGAGAATTAATAATCATTATTCAATTGCACAGAAGAATAAAATAATACAAGCAATATGGTTGAATTAAAATATTATTATTTATCACAGTCTACATGCAGTCTTAAATATGTGTTAGTATTTATCATACATTATGCCATAAAACTTTAATAAATTCCCCAGAAGTAGAAATTATATATTCAACATTATCTCAACACACACACGCATGCTAGAAATAAATAATAAAACTTTAGACAACCACAGTAAAAGCAATCTCTTAGACCTTGGGCAGAGCAAGACTAGTCTCCCACACAACTGAGCAAAGAAGAATTCAAACCACGATTATGGATCACGTAGGAATTAATGAGGAAGCGGCATGCCTGAATGTGAACAACACTGTGCTCATATGCTAAGTCAAATTATTAAACACTTTTCATTTTTAAAGTTATACAAACATAGATTAACTGAGAGGTCAAATTAAGAAGTTAGGTAAAGGAAAACAAAATAAACCTGACATGATAAAGAATGAATTATGGATTGAATATAAAATAATTTAGAATCAAATGCCTTAATTAATAAAAAATTAAAGAAGTCTTTTAAAATATTTTAAAAAATCAACTTCTTGCATATATAATCAAGACATAAAGAGGTTTACAAGTCACATAAAATTAGGATTAAGAAAACACAAAAGCAGATATAGGTGAGATCAATGAAACAAGCAAAAAATACATTTAATTTTGTGTTAATTAAGTATGTCAGCTAAACATTAATTACCAAAGGAGACCAAAGCAGATGTGGAAGGCTTAAATCTTCCCTTAACTATAGAGAATTTCTCAAAGTTTTCAGATGGCAAATTATTTTCCAGTAAAGATATAACCCCCAATAATTGTAGTAGCAGTTTCTTTCATACTTCCAATGAATAGATTCTAAACTTGATGTAGAAAATATTCCAGAATAGAAAAACATACAGGAAAGACAAAACATGGGGAAATAAGAGAAACAGAGAACAAAAACTGCTGGTGAATCTCGATTATCAAAGCAGACAAAACATTTTTGCAAAGCTCAGTAAATTACTTATAGAATTCAGTTCAGTCAGCTCAGTTGCTCAGTCATGTCCAACTCTTTGCGACCCCATGGACTGCAGCACGCCAGGCCTCCCTGTCCATCACCAACTCTGGGAGAGTTTACTCAAACTCATGTCCATCGCATTGGTGATGCCATCCAACCATCTCATCCTCTGTCTTCCCCTTCTCCTCCTGCCCTCAATCTTTCCCAGCATCAAGGTCTTTTCAAATGAGTCAGCTCTTCGCATCAGCTGGCTAAAGTATTGGAGTTTCAGCTTCAGCATCAGTCCTTCCAATGAATATTCAGGACTGATTTCCTTTAAGATGGACTGGCCAAAAGCATCAATTCTTCAGCGCTCAGGTTTCTTCATAATCCAACTCTCACATCCATACACGTCTACTGGAAAAACCATAGCTTCTACTAGATAGGCCTTTGTTGGCAAAGTAACGTCTCTGTCTTTTAATATGCTGCCTAGGTTGATCATAACTTTTCTTCCAAGGAGCAAGAGTCTTTTAATTTCATGGGTGCAATCACCATCTGCAGTGATTTTGGAGCCCAAAAAAATAGCCTGTCACTGTTTCCACTTATAGACTAATAGAGTATAAACAAATGAGATCTGTACTAGAAATTTGAGTGTTCTAAAATCAGAAAATTGATATAAAACATCAATAGATAAGAGTAGAAAAGCTATAGTTTATTATGATAAATAGCAAAAAGCTGCTAGATAAAAGTCTAACATCCAGGCATGGTAAACAACTTAGGACAGGCTGATGCTTCTTTAAGATGAAAAAAGAGGTCATTTCAAACCAATAGGCAATAAAATATTTCAGGAGGTAAGAGTATAAGAATTTCATTAAAATTAATAATGCATGTAAGAATTAAAGATTTTAAAATTTAAAAAATAAAAAACTAAAAAAAAAAATAAAAAAAAATAAAAAAAAAACACAAAAGCAAAAAAAATAAAAAATAATAATAAAATTATACTGCCTGTTTTTATTACTGTTATGTTATATTGGGTGCTTGATTTTCTGGCCAATGTGACAAAGCATGAGAAAGGAAAATAGTATAAGAATTTAAAGGAATCCAGAATTACTAATTCCTGGTAACAGTCTAAGCAGAAAACCAACAGTCAGCTGAAAATCAGCAAAAAATATTGAAATCAATAAATAATAGCAATAACCGCAAAAAAAATCAGAGAATACCAAGGACATCAAACTATAAAGACTGAAAGTATCCATTCATCTATAAAGACATTTGGAATTGGGAAGCTCTTTTTAAGCAAAAAGAAAAGAATGAAATTATTAAGGAAATGTCCAATTGATTAGACTCTGCCAAAAGGCACAGTTAACAAAACTCAACAAGAAGAGACAAAGTTGTGTTATAGTTGTGACACGTAAAGACATTGCAAATTAGTAGAAAATACAAATTCTTCCATTTTAAAAGTGGAAAAAATTTATCAACTGACAAATCAAACAGAAGAAACGCTGATGTCCACAAGCATGTAATTAGCAAAAATTTTAAAAAGATGCATTCAGTTTGACCTGGTAATTTCCCTTTTGTAATTTGTACCCAGGAGTTAATTAAGAAGGTACCAAAGCTTCGGTCATCAGAAATTTATACTCAAAGCTCTTAGTAGAACTGAAAATATGTAAGAGCAAATGTCCACTATTAGGGGACCAAATAAAATACATGATGTGTACCTTGCGAGCAAAAAGCGCAATGTATATTGTAAATAACTGTTTACTGAAATAGAAAAGGTTTCTAAGATTTAGCCAAGTAAAAAGCAGATTACAAAACACCACACACAGTACTAGGGCATCTTTGTGTAACTTAAACACACATATGCACATATTTTTGTATCAGTATAAAATATCAACAGCGATTATTGTAGGGCTTCAAAAAATTTTTAAGTTTTTACTCATTTTGCTTTTCTCTGTTTTCTAGTGTTTCTACAATGAACACTTTCATCATCAACAAAAGGTATTCTTATAATAACAATAATTCATCAATTTCTGTTAATATTGCACAATTAATTTTGGCATAATTCACCCTTCTATGTTTAAAAAATACAAGTATGTATATTAACATTAAAATAAAGATGTCATAACTAGTATAAAAGTGAAAAGTGAAAGTGAAGTCACTCAGTAGTGTCCAACTCTTTGCCACCTCATGGACTGTAGCTCACCAGGCTCCTCCATCCATGGGATTTTCCAGGCAAGAATACTGGAGTGGGTTGCCATTTCCTTCTCCAGGAGATCTTCCTGACCCAGAGATG
This sequence comes from Ovis canadensis, assembly GCF_042477335.2. NCBI lineage: Eukaryota > Metazoa > Chordata > Mammalia > Artiodactyla > Bovidae > Ovis > Ovis canadensis. The sequence goes on from NC_091267.1 coordinate 16,397,988, forward strand.
GAATCTGGGTCTCCCGCACTGTAGGCAGATGCTTTACCGTCTGAGCCACTAATAAACATGTTCCAAACAGAAGTGAAGAAAGAGCAGGGTAAAGCCACTGTGACTGACCCCTAAGGAACAAAAATGAATATAAAAAGTATGTGCCCAGCATATTGCAAGAGCTCAAAAAATTGCTTGCATCTTACTATAAGGAATAGTTGATCACCATTTTTCTGGCAACCAAGTTTCAAATTTTTGAAACCTCAGGATGTCTCTCTTCTAGTCTAAATAAATTTAATTGCATATTTTCTCAACTAATTTTCTTGTGTAAGTGAATCTCAATATTCCAATCTTTTCAAATTCATTTGATCATGTTATTTTGGATGAACTCCCATGCTTTTCATACAAGGATGCTTAAATCTTATGCAGATGACTTGATGTGAATGAGGGTTACCGCATGCCTCTTACGTGACCTTTGCACATAGGACCACAAGAGTCAGCCCACTGGCCCTTAGCCTACAGTGTTGCGGGACTCTTCAGTTTAATGGTAAAAGCACATACTCTAGAATCACCTCCTTAGCTATGGATTTCAGCTCTGTCCTTCTCTTGCTGTGGCATCATGGTGCTCCTGTTTGCTTCATCTTGCCTTAAACTCAGTCTAAGCACCTGGAACCATACCCAGCTTATCCTCAGTCTTAACAATAGTTCATCCAAGTTCATCTGTAGCCTTAAGCTACTTCCAAGTAGATGCTGTCATATACGTTTTACTATAATTTTCCACATTATATACATATTTTTTATCCTGAACCCAAGCTCATTATGAAATTTAAGTCTATCATCCAGGGCACGAAGTCCCCCTCAGAGAATGACATCATCACTACAAGTAATCAGCATTTTTTCATCCTAGCAAGTGTCAATAAATGTTCAGTAGTACCAAATGGGTGTAATGTTTTTGTTATTGTTGGTGATCATTATCAGCAGACTGTATGTCAGTGAGGACACTTCAGCCACAAGAAGGAAAATCCTGATTTGGATTGGCTTAAACAAAGGATAGGCCTTCCCAGGTGGCGCTAGTGGTAAAGAAACCACCTGCCAATTTGGAGATTCAAGAGGTGCAGTTTCGATCCCTGGGTGGAGCAGATCCCCAGAATAAGAAATGGCAACCTGCTCCGGTATTCTTAGTTGGAAAATTCCACGGAGAAGGGAGCTTGTACGACAAGAAGGGCCCCAATGCTGGTGACTTTAGCGTCTTGGTGAAGTTCAAAGGACCCAGTTCTTTTTATCTCCTGCCCACCCCACCCCCAGGCTGTCCACCAAGCTGACCTTGTCATCCACAGTGGCCAGAGCAGTTCAGGGCTACATCTGGACAAGGCAACACCCAGGAAAGCAAAGCAATTAGTTCCTCTCTTATTGACTCAGGAGCAAGAAATCCCTCTTGATATCCCCATTAGCGAGAAGTTTCTCCAGCTAGATATGAATGGTGTGACTGTCTCTAAACCAAGACTATAATAATGTGAGTTCGTGATGGGTACAGATGAGTCAAGACTTACTCCAATAGCTGGAACAGGAATGCATCCCCTGAGACTCACTGGAGAGCTTAAACATGTCCCCCAGGCAGGATTGTGGATAGGACAGCCCACAGAACATGGGGTGACGGCCAAGCGTGCATGCTTGGCGGACCCATTCATGGCAGAGTGGCAATTTCCTCTTCTTTTTTAATGTTCAGGTAGCAAATACGCCAATGGGATGAGCCCAAGCCCAGCTCTTGGCCATATCCCTATATTAAGTCAAAGAGAAACTATCATCAAGGAAAACAGAATTGCTGTCTGGTGTTTTCATTTTAAGTCCTAAATTATGCTCTGCTATGAACTTGAAGAGGTAGCTGATAATGAATGCTGTTAGTCTTCAAATTACATACCACGAATCAGGGCCTCATCAAATAGAGCAAACAGACAGGGTGTCATCTCTCAGTGAAAAGAAGCAAAAATCCAGCCACTTGTCCCAACACACTTCTGTCCCCAGCGCTGCTGGAGCATCTCTAGTCCTATCTGCCCCCCACATACCGCACAACTCACACAGTGCAGAAATTCACGTTCTAATAGTTACTTGAGTGATTGGTTTGCAGATTTTTTTGACACAAATTGGTTTTTCTTTAAGGTAAGTTTACAAATTCACAGCAGTCAATCCTGTATTAAACCTGGCTGATCAATTTTAATGAAATGCCCTAAGTCATAATAATAATTTTAAAAAAACAACCCTGTTTTATATTACAACAACAAAGAGGTATTTATTTGCCCCCAGGTCCTAGCCTCCACCTGCTCCTATATAAAGCAAATGTGCCGCAATAATAGTGACACTTTTAATTATGCTGTTTTTCTGTAAAACCCTGGCTGGTATATCATGACTCTACGAGGTCATAACAAGCGTCCTCAGCGATGGGCCAACCTCAGAGCCCAGATCCTGTAGGTGCTGTGTGAAGAGTGTGAGGGTTACGATAGCCTGCAGGTTTGCAATTCTTTATTCTTTAATTATTGATAAAAATCTTTTTAGAATCCTCCTTTGATGTTTCAGGCTGGAGTGACACACCCGCTTCACCTCCCCGCCCCACTTTGGGGAGGGAGTTTGTGCGTCCTCCTTTCTGCCCCCTTGCCTCCCCAGTCCGAGGTCCAAAATCACCGTTTGCCTGGAGCTTCCTTTGTGAGGGTCTTCAGGCCTCCCAGTCATTGTTTCAAGCACTTCCTTTAGCCCTCATTCCAGGCCGCTCCTCAGGGGAGTCAGAGCTGTGCTCCGCCCCACCAGCCACATGCACAGGAGCCCCTAAAACTCTCTCTCTGCCTCTGGCCCAGCCACACGGGAGCCCTTCCTTGTCCCCACCTCGACACTTGAAGCCCAGACAGCACGCCCTCTGCGGTCCTGAGAGACGACATTCCAAGTGACAGTGAGGACGCATGCTTCCGTGTCCTAGGCGCTGTGACGGAGCCACTAGTAGGCACATCGTGGCTGGTAGGCACGTCATGAAAGGGTTTCTACGGTGGAGAGCGACACGCTGACCTCTGCATTGGAAGGAAGCCCTGGCAGCCATGCAGAGGCTCTGCAGACGTTAGAGACCAGAGGCAGACACGGGAGAGGGGGCTGCAAGATGCTCCACCGGAAAACAGCAAAACAGACACCAAAGAGCGTTAGCCACCGAGTTACGAGGAGCCGACTGAAAGGCACGCGGCTTAGGGGATAGAATCACAGAACCTGGCACTTAATTGGGTTTGGGGATGTGGGATGGAGGGAGAAGAGAAAGCGATACAACCAATGTCCAGTCCTCTCCCTGGGGTCACGTTCACCAAACAAGGGGGCAAGGAAGGTGTCCCGGATGGTGATGGGCACCAGTGGTATCTCAGTACATTACAGCTGCTGTAACAAAATACTGTGGCCGGGGCAGGCCAGGGGGGTTTCAACGGCAGACTTTTTTCTCTTGTGGTTCTGGAAGCTGGGGGTCCAAGATCCAGGTACCAGCAGATTCAGGGTCCCAGTTCATAGGCGGTGCCTTCTCACTGGGTCTTCTACACGGTGGAAGAGACACCTCTTCCATTAACTCCCAACATGTCCATGTATGACTGTTGACCTCTAGCTCAAGCCATGAAGTTTATAGTTATTATTTTGGATCTTTACCACAGTTTGTTGTTGTTCAGTTGCTAAGCCATGTTCATCTCTTTGCGACCCCATGGACTGCAGCACACCAGGCTTCCCTGTCCTTCACCATCTCCTGGAGTTTGCTCAAACTCATGTCCATCGAGTCGGTGAAGCCATCCAACCATCTCATCGTCTGTCACCCTCTTCTCTTCCTGCCTTCAATTTTTCCCAGCATCAGGGTCTTTTCCAATCAGTTAGCTCTTTGCATCAGGTGGTCATAGTATTGGAGCTTCAGCTTCAGCATCAGTCCTTCCAGTGAATAGTCAGCGTTAATTTCCTTTAGGATGGACTGGCTTGATTTCCTTGTCCAAGGGACTATCAAGACTCTTCTCCAGCACCACAGTTCAAAAGCATCAATGGTAATCCTTTAAAATGGCAGCAGCATTTGAAAAGTTAATGGGAGTCATCGTCAACCTGGGGAAGCTTAACTGTGCTCTTCATTTAGAATATAGTCTTCATTACTTCCCAAACTGTTGAAATCAGGATGACTGCTTTACATGAGTTCCCTTGCTGTCCCTCATACCTCCAATTTATCTGAGACACACAGAGATTCTTAATAATTAAACTCTCCCAAACATACTAATTATTATTAAAGGGAAACTATTAAAACTTGGTAACAAGAACTAGAGTCCCCATCTTAACTGTATTTCTATACAGTCGGTGACACCATGGGTTTGCTCCGAGGACGTTAGAATTCCACATGTGGGGGAGCAGTTAGGTGGTGGGTGCAGCGTCCTCTGGTTTGGGTTCAACTAGAGTCTCAGAAGATTTATTCCAGCATTTATTTTCCCCTCTGGGCAGTGAGACCTGCTGCTCTGGATTTTAAAATAAGAGAGATTGATCTTTAGCTCATTTCCATAAATATGCTGTGCACAGAGGAAGCACTGGAACGCGCAGTCTTTCCTGGTTGAAATGTGGCAGCTAAGCCCAGGGACTAGTTCTCGCCCATCGTGAAATTCCCCATGAATACTTAAGCCTCAATAAGGGCCAGTTTCTTCCAAACGGACTTTGGTCAACAGATTTGTACTGAAATAAGCCTCACGAGTTGACATGAGCTTAATTAAAAAGTGATAAATCTCCCTTGCCTCATCTATCAGCTATTTTAAAAAGAGAGAGAAACTTCAGGGTGTTGCTATTAAGTCACAGTAGTTGGCACTTCTAAATACAATTTCTGTGATATGTTTTCTTTCTCAAGAATATGGACCCTGTGTACTTCTTTCTTTTCCCTGGAAAATGCTAACTAGGTTTTCATATGTTGTTTTTCTTTGTTTGTAATGCTCAGTTCTACGGAAGATCTCGATGAATTAACGCTATATTTCCCTGACAGAAGTTGTATGTTCTCCTACCAACCATGAGTAGGGCAATATGACTGGACCTTAAGTTCCCATGCATGCATGCGAAGTCGCTTCAGTCATGTCTGACTCTTTGTGACCCCATGGACTGTATCCTGCCAGGCTCCTCTGTCCCTGGGATTCTCCAGGCAAGAATATTGGATTGGGTTGCCATGACCTCCTCCAGAGTGTCTTCCTGACCCAGGGATCGAACCCTTGTCTCCAGTCTCTACCTGCATTGGCAGGCGGGTTCTTTACCACTAGCGCCACCTGGGAAGCCTAAATTCTCAAGTTCTAAGCATATAACTGTGCCTGCCTCAATGAAAAACTGACAATATTAGTGTCTTTTGTGTCTATGAATGGATATCTGAGGCCATTTCAAGATTTCAGATTCTCAAGCCATCTGAAATAAATTCACATATTGGGGAAGAAGGGGCTTCCCAGGTGGTGCTAGTAGTAAAGAACCTGCCCGTTAATGCAGGAGACTCAAGAGATGGGGGTTCAATCCCTGGGTCGGGAAGATCTTCTGGAGGAAGAAATGGCAACCCACTCCAGTATTCTTGCCTAGAGAATCCTATGGACAGAGGAGCCTGGCGGGCTACGGTCCATAGAGTTCCAAAGTGTCGGACATGACTGAAGTGACTTGGCACACACACACATGAATGTGAGATCTGGCAGAGAACCCTGAGAAACGGCTCCCCACCATCAAATAAGCATATGATGTTAGATTCTATAAAGCACTTTTTAATCCACTTCATATTTCAACTGAATTTTCCTTCTCTTTGATATAATAAAAAGTTTCTTTAAATCTGATTTTGATAGAGGGAATTCTGGCATTGGTATGTGGAGAAGCAAATCACCTTCCACTTGAACAAGTACAAACACATATGAACAACAATTTCAGGGCTCTAAAGATTGACCAAATTTAAACAACAAGGTGAGAGGTATTTAATCATGAAAATCTACTAACATTGGGGTTGTAACATTAGGTGAAAGGGAAATTCCATTCCCTCACCCCCACCCAGCTCATGACCTTGTAGATTTACCAGGGTGGGAATGGCCCTGAACACCAGTAGTCTTGCTGCCATGGAAAATAGGGCAGACAATGTGGAATGGAGGCTGAAAACTCAAGATGCTTCATCAGTAAATGCAGCAAACTTATTAGGAAATGAACAAGGGAAACCCACAGCTTGTCTAGCCCAAGTTGCAGTCCCAGTTAGAACAAAGATTAGCCCACAGAAATGTATGGGGGTGATTTTTAGAAATTCAGAAGCCATGGAGGAATAAAGATAAGCACTTGGCACAACTCTGGCTGACTATGAGCAGCACCCAGCGTGGCAGGGGAAACTGAAGAGGGCTGAGAAGAAGGGGAAGCTGGGGCTTACTGGAGGAGTGGCTGAACTCTGGGTGTGCTTCCCGGCTCACACAGCTTAATTGGCCCAGGTGGACATCATACAGATACAAGGCATCTGATCACAGCCTCTGCCTGAACAGTTGGCTGACCATTCAGCTATGTAGGCACAGGGGTAATCCTTCAAAAGTCGCAATATGGATCCTAGGAATGCAGCAAAAAGCCGTACTAAGAAGGAAGGTCATAGTAGTAAACGCCTCCATTAAGAAGATCTCAAAGAAACAACTCAAGAAGATGAACCCAAAGAGAGCAGAAGAAAGGACATAACCCATCTCTTTATATGGAAGTCAGAGGGTTCAAGTTCTCACGACTGCTCATCATGACCCATTTATCAGGAAATGAGTCTCAAGACAAGCTTCCAAACGTAGTTCTTGATGTGCTTTTCAATTTACTTGCAGATACTGCTTCTCATCTGGAATAAAAAGGTATGCAGCTTGCCTTTTCCATGATATTTACACACAGAGCTAGAAATGGCAGAGCGAACTTTCACTTACCTTAAGGATTTATTGACCAATCGGTTCAGGTACAAAATACTGATTAAGTATAATTGCTATGGATAAAACCCAATACAATGAACAATTCATATGACTGTCTCAATCAATTACTTCTTTTTGCTCCTCCTAATTATGATGTAGATAAAGCAAGTTTGGCAGCTATTATGGATGCCTACTATTTCTAAAATTTTTCTTTTCCATGTTGAACATATCTAACATACTACTTTTACAATAAAGTTTTTAAATTATGACTCAAAATTATACATATACATATAAGGTTTATAATTTTGAGTCCATTTTACACATGAGGAAAGCAGATCAGAAAATCACACTCATGACTTGACAATGACATAGGAAGTACTGAGAACTTTGAATTAGAATTAAAAGTTCCTGATTGACTCATTCTAAGTGCAACCTCCTAAATGTGACAACAATTACTTACACACAGTCTTCTGTTATCACTGGGGAAACTAACTAGGATATAGAATTGTACCTAAAAGCCAAAAGCATATAACCATGAGACTTGACTGCTTCACCCAGGGTTGTTTGTTTGTTTCCGTCTGGACTCATGAAAATGGTGAAATCCACTTACTTGCTCTCAACCAGCATTTTTTTTAATAGGATGGGATGGAAATAGGATAGGATAGAATAGCTTAGGATAGACTGCTGGGATATGGATAGAATCAAATAGAATAGGATGGACTTCATCCTATACCTTACATGTTTCCTCATGAACTTATATACATGGTGGGCAATATTGTGCAGCATCTTTCTAACTATAAGCTGAAGGAAGATATTTGCCTATTGTACCATCGGTCTCTGACTCTCCGCATATTTCAAGTCATCATGAGACCCTTTGTATCTTTTTAAGATTCAAATCTATTTCATGCAATCAACAATAAGAGAAGAAGAAAGTGTGGTCACTTTCCATGAGATGCTATGAAAAAGCAGAAATGAACTTCTTGGCCAACCCAATACTTAATTATATATATGGCACCCCACTCCAGTACTCTTGCCTGGAAAATCCCATGGACGGAGGAGCCTGGTAGGCTGCAGTCCACAGGGTAGCGAAGAATCGGACACGACTGAGCGACTTCACTTTCACTTTTTCCTTTCGTGCATTGGAGAAGGAAATGGCAACCCACTCCAGTGTTCTTGCCTGGAGAATCCCAGGGACAGGGGAGCCTGGTGGGCTGCCATCTATGGGGTCGCACAGAGTCGGACACAACTGAAGCGACTTAGCAGCAGCACTATATCATTATAAAATGATTCAATATGGCTGTTTAGAGATAACGTAACTAGATTGAAAACATAGGAAACCTAGTGTACTAGACGGCGGTATAAGACCAAATTTTGGTCAAACATTTTGCCAGATATATTATTTGTATTTCTACCTCTTTATTCATACTTTGGGTGGTCAAATAGTGTGATGGATTTGCTTTATTTTATTTGCATGAATCATATTTGCCACACCCATATAACTCAAAATAGAAGCTCCAGAATCCAGAACTTATATTTAGGACAAATAAAACATTTTCACCTGGGGTTATCTAACCATTCCCTTCCAGTATCTGTGAATTGATGATTAGTTTTCTGCAAGTCACAGAGGAAAAACCTTCCTCTTTCTTTTGTTCCATGCACTTTTCCCTGTGTGTGTATACACCCGTGTGTGTGTGTGGACACACGTGGCAGCGAGAGATTTTTAAAGGGAGAAAAAGAATGACAGCCGAGGCAAGAGAAGGGCCTCAACCACTGTGGATAAATCAATCCATCAAAAAAAAGAAAACAATTCTGCCGTGAAACTTAATCACTAAAGGTCATGTCGGAGAGTAAGGAACAGATTAAATTAGCATAGTATTAGATATGGAAAATGATTTCTGTCAAAATCATCTTTACCACAATTATAATATGTTAATTACATATTTCATTAAGGAAGTTGATTATAGTTCACGGATGAAATCATGCCTGCAAGACACCTGGAAGGGGCGGCGGAGCCTGACTCATCCTCCCGTTCCTCCCGGGCTTCCCCTCCGTCCTCCCCACTCCCCTCCTCCCTCTCACTCCGGCCCCCGAGCCCTCCTTTTCCCCTTTTCCCATCCTCCTCCTCATCACCCCGCCCCTGTTTGATGCCATCAGCAGTGGCCAGGTGTTTCCATCTTTAAGCTGATCTCACGTCGGGGCGCCTGGTCTCAAGGCTACAGTGTGGTCCAAGCGAGCAGACAGTGGCCTCTCAAAGGCCATTGCGGGGACCTTCGTTTTTCTCCTTTTTGGTTTTGCTTTTTTTAATTTAAATTGTATTGCATATTAGAGTATAGTTGATTTTCATTGTGATGTTCGTTTTAGTTGTACAGAACATGGTTCAGTTATACATGTACACATATCCATCCCTTTTCAGACTCTTTTCCCATAGGGTTACGACAAAATACCAAGTAGAGCTCCCCGTGCTATACAGCAGTGGTCCCCTACCTTTTTGACACCAGGAACCAGTACCTATGTCTTTGTTGATGACCTGTTTTATATATAGTAGTGTGTATGTGTTAATTCCAAACTGCTTATTTATCCCTCCTCCCACCTTTTAGTAGCTATCAGTTTGTTTTCAAGGGCTCCCAGGCGGCACTAGTGGTAAAGAACCTGTCTGCCAAGGCAGGAGACGCGGGAGGCGTGAGTTCAATCCCTGGGTCAGGATGATCCCCTGGAGGAGGGTATGGGCGGCCCACTCCAGTATTCTTGCCTGGAGAATCCCATGGACAGGGAAACCTGGGGGCTACAGTCCATGGGGTTGCAAAGAGTCAGACACGCCTGAGGGACGTATCACAGCACCCAACACTGTTTCCGAAGCCTGTGCGTCTGCTTCTGTCTCACGCTAATGCTCATGCTCACCTCATCCCTTTGTCCAGGATGCTCTGCTCTCCTTTCCTCTCCCAGGTACTCTCCACGCCCAGCCAGGGACCCTTGCCGCAGCCCTGGCTTCTGCTCTGACCTGCCCGACCTGGGGGAGGGACTGCGTGATGGAGCCAGGCTGTCTCTGTCACGACGGGCTGTGACAGCCTGCGGGGTTGATGTCGCCCTCTTCCAGAAGGCCCACTCCGTCATCCGCCTGCGGGGCCCAGGCTGATGTTAACAGCACGTCGTAACCCTGCCCCGGGGAAGCGGCCGCGGTGCAGGCAGCAGCGAGGATGGACTCAAAGGTGGTCCAGGGATAGCTGAGATCTGAGAGACAATTATTTTAGTCAATAATCTGCGAGACTTTTCCTTGGGATCATCCTTTTTTATATTTTTTTATTTTTTATGTTGGTCCAGCATTAATTCATGGGGAAATGTACAACTGTTTAGAATTCCAGACTTTTATTATGGGCTCCTGTGTTGGTCGTTCGTCTATCGTACGGACCTGAGTCACAGGGATCCGGGACCCCATCAGTGCCCTCTGCAGTGATGTCCTTCACACTTAGATACTTGGAGCACAGTTTAAGGAGGGGGTAGAATCAGGAAGGCCTCACATTACGCTTACGCGCTCATTTCTATGCAGAGTGGTAAGTCAGCCCAGGCTCAGCCCCACCAGCACAGGAGACGGGAAGCAGGCAGGTGACCCAAGAAGGGGTTTATCTGTGCCCCTGGGGAAGGTCCCTGGGGAGACTCTTGGGGACCAGACTGCCGCACCTCTGTCCAGTATCTCTTGCTAATATTCCCCCGTGGGTGGGATGCCTCAGTGGGCTTGTGCCAGCAGATTTGGCCCTGCAGAATAATTGTCGTTGGAATTAAGCACAATTGTCAAGAAATACTTGGTCATCACAAGTAAAACCGTCTCATTCAACTGCCCCTTTGCTTCCCAACAGTAATTACCTCAGTAATTAATCTCTGTCATTTAACTGTGTTACATTTTGAAAAGGGAAAATGGAAGAAAGACCGGTTTCAAACTCATTTACATCACAGTTTAAAATCCCGGAGTACGGTGAATCAAATGTCAAATTTAGCCCTTTCACATTTTCTAAAATAGTCTCGTTCTAACACCCGGTCCAATGGAATCAAAGATAGGACGCTGAAGTTACCTCTTCCTGAAAGGCCGGGTTTCAAAGGCAATACTGCTGAAAATTCTTCATGGAAATCCTCCTGGCTTGTTCCAAGGTGCTCAGAAACACAATTAATAAGCCCATTGAGAGAGCAGTAGGAAATCTCTCTGTCCAAAGACCGTTTAGACTGCTGGTAATGTCAATTGCCCTTAATGCAGCTCCTGCATTTGTTAATGACATCATCATACAGTAAGTGAATAAATCTGCTCCAGCAATCTCCTTTAATTCCTTTTCACCTCATTTCATCGTTTCAAATTAACTTGTTTGACCTTGTTTATTGTACACCTCATTATACTTAATTTTCAAAGAAGTGCTTTTAATATACTGAAATTTTCCTAATTTCTTATTCATTTTTTAATATTAGTAAGAGCTCATATATTACCTTTCTTTTTAGCCACCTTATTAATGAAATGCGTCCCATCACAGGTTACACAAAAATTTACACTTAAAAAAAAATCAGATTTACCTCACTCATCAGTAAGGTGTGCCACTGGCTTGTTTAAAGAGAAATTCTTCAGACTTAATAATCCATAATAAGCTTTAAACAAAAGCTTCCTCATTAAGAACTCTCCTGAAAATATAAGAATCTATTGCTCTCAGTGCAGGAAGGGAAACAGCAGATCTGTGATCGGACTGAGGACTCATTCAGGCGTTTTCTATTAGATAGTTGGATAATACTTACGTGAGTAGATGAGTGTGCATTTATTTGTCTAATAAGGTAGATGTTTGTCTTTTCCACTAATGTACAATTCAGATATACATTACGATTCTAGTATTCAATATTCAATTAACTTGTGTCTTCAATGAGTACAAACCATTATTATTTCAGTTGCTTTGTTAGACACACAGAAAAGAGCAGAATTTAAGTGTGTGCAATGGGAGGCGGTTTGAAATGCCTGAGTGTGGAAAGCCGAGATTACAGGGAGCAGGGGCAAAGCCAAAGATGAGGACGGTGAGGTGGGGAGGGAAAGGGCAACAGCACTCACAGGGGAACCTCTAACCGGACACCGTGTCCTGTGGTCTGAGTAGAAAGACGTTTCTGTCCCCAGACTTCCTCAAGGGCTGCGTGAGCCACCCCTGCGACCCATGGATGTGCAAGGACAGTGGGCAGGTGACTGCCTTGCTGACTGACCCTGGTTTATCTTGGATGAAGAAAATCTGCAGCGCTTTATGATATTGACTTCACCTACACCTCTGTTTGGATTTGCCTTTGCTTTTTTGGCTTGATGAAATAAAACTTTATTGAAACAGTGGAGACCCTCCCCCTGTAACTTACTGCATGATCTTATGGCTCTGATAGTTTCAGGTTCCTTAGCAAGTCTTCATTGCTTTCTGGCAAAAAGCAAAGCTGGTGTTTATATAGGCCCAGAACCTTCTGATGAGAGAAGGCTTAGAGTTCACATATACAAATATATGGGAGATTAAGGAAAACAAAAAAGCCTCTTGCCAATTGACCCGCAACGTGAATACACATCAGGGCCCAGTGAATAAAAAGGCTATGAGGGTTTTGTTAAGGAGAACGGACTGATGCTGCAAAGCGGGTTCTCCCCCCATGCCTCCTCCACAGTGAGCTTGTTATCTTCGTGGGCTGGACACTGCACCAGCAGGTCTGTCTCTCCCCCTCTCCTCCCCAAATCAAAGATCAAAGGCTGCATTTGTAAAGCAAATAGTTGGAGAGTTACAGCCGGGTTTGATGAAAACCCACTCCAGGCCTCTTGGGAGATATTACCTTCCTCATTATTCCACTGATTGGCCTTATTTCATCCAAGGATTACTGCACATTCTCCTGACGGCTGATGAGCGGCTTCATGAATATACAAAATAATCCGGCGGCACTGGGCCAGCACTGATTATTATTGTGGAACTCGGAGGAGCTGCTTCAAATGAGCTGCTGGAGACGGTGGAACTCTTCCTCCCTGTTTTCCATCTGATTTTACCACAAGGATCCTTATTAGGCTATTTTTCACGTGTCTGTAAGAGAAAGAGAAAGAGAGAGAGATTGCATCTAGTTAAAAATGATCAGGGAATTCTGGGTACCAGATGTTTTTTGCTTAATATTGCAAAATGCCTTTTATTAGATTACGCTGAGCACTTACTAACTACAGTTAAACTGCTTTGCAGAGAAACCCGATGGGAACGGTGCCCTAAATAGCTTTCCTGGATTTGTTTTTTTTCCTTTCCTTTCTTTTTTTGTGCATACTCTCCAGTGTGTATGTGCTTATTCATGGTTCTGTTTCTCTCTCTCTCTCTGTAGCTGGATAAGTCACTTGGGAGACAGGGACTGCGGATATGAAATTATCAAGGACTATTACACACTGGCCTGGAATAATTTAGCATCACACTGAAATCCAGTCTCTTTGGCCAAAGTACTTGGCCAAGGTGTTAATGAAACAGTAATGGTAGAGAGCAGAGGTGTTTATTTTCGGATTCAGTCAGGCAGAAACGGCTTTGACATAAACTGCCACGGATGGCTCCAATCTCCTCTGATGGGTTCAGACTTGGATTGAAGCCACTCTGGGGACAGAACCTTCCTTTCATTTCTGCGTATTGTGAAAAACCCACAGGAGACATGGAGACCCTCTCCCCACCCCCAGGAAGCAGCTTCTTTGGGAGACAAGCTTTGAAAAGAAGCAGGGACCTTCCATTTCCCTCTTAAAAGCATATTTATCCCCTCTCTGCTGAATCAGAAAGTACCTCTCTGATTGGCTCTCTCTACTCTCTGAACCAATCAGAATCCCTTGATTTATACCTGAGAAATGAGGTTCTGTGACTGTCATTTACAGCTGGACGTACTTGTTTTTACTGATTGTGAACTGCTGAGCTTTTCTGGGCAATAAATGTCTTTTCTGGCACCATGCAATATGTCACATGATGTAAATGGCCCACTTGAATTACTCTGGGAGGCTCCCTCACCACACTGGCCAGAGAGCCATCCAGTAGGTCTGTTTCTAGACCAGGAGGAGTCTTCTCTGCCATCTTTGACACGACAGTGGTTTGCTCTGTTGTGACCAGGAAGGGGCTTCCTGTTGGGGGGAGACGCCAGTCGTGAGCAAAGCGGGTAGAATTCAGCTCTGGGTGAGTCCGAGGTTGGCACAGACTTCTTCCTGAAGTTTGCCTATTCTATTCCCGGGGCTGTGTCTCTCCCAGTCCATTCAACTCCAGGGATAAAGGGGGGTGTATCAGGAAACGTTTCAAACACATAAAATGACATGCACACATGCAAGGTGTTAACACTGATTACACACCACCAGACTCATTGGAGAAAAGCTCCCCATTGTCATTTCATTTCAAGAACCAATTCCAGTGCGAGTTTTCAAGGGCATTTGTTAGGGTCTGATGTCTGTAGGGGGTCCAGTAAAAGTCTAGAGCCCCAGACACTTTCTGGTCCAGTCAGAAAATGCCCTTGCTCTTTTAAACAGGAACGTCCTTCAAGTTGGTGCAGGAAGAGGCTGTCAGGCAGACTCTTGATGATGGAAACTCAGCTTCATCTTCCCCCGCCGCTCCGCAGAACCACCCGGCAGAGTCATTTAATGAATCTACATTTCATGACTGAAGTGATAAGGATGAAACCGTTTAAAATAACCAAAAGGTAGATACACCAAAAAAGCCTGATGAAACATTAAATGAATGTAGTGTAACACATTATCTCTGCTTCCGCACATCCAAAAAGCGCAATGAACTAAAACATTGCATTAGGCCAAGAATAAAGCTAAAAATTAAATTGGCTCAGAAAGATCTAGGGTAGTGGTTTATGCACTTTGAATGCAGTAAATTTGGTCATTTACTCTCCTTCTCCCTACCTGTGATGTGCACACTTAAAAGAACACAGGGCTCACGGGGAAAAGGTGAGAGAAAGAGGCACAGCTGCAGTCCTGCCCTTAACTATTTACCTGACACCAGAAGGCAGGGGTGAGTCATATTAATGCTGGTTCTTTTTTTTTTTTTTACTGTAAAATTGCTTCCATTTTCCAACATTTAAGTGCAACGAGTGTCAACAAACATAAAATATGAGTGAGTTCGAAAAAGATGGGAAACAGACCCAATAAAGAAGACACGTATTCAAAAATATAATACTGCCCCTTCAAATCAATAAATAAAGACAAGCATTTCATACACTAATGCATTTATCTATGACCATTATAAATTAGTTGCTTGCCAGAAAATACACTTCTTAGCACAAGTGCCATTATTTAAAGTTGTCTATTTAATGCACACTTAGTATATTTCCTCATCCAAAGCTTCTCTGCATAATTAGAAAGCATCCATTCTTAAAAACTAAAGTAGATGCCAAACCTGCAATACATAAAGCATGACGTTTTACAAATTTACATCTTCAAAAGTTATGTGCGGTTTCAGATAAAAGAAATTGCAAAAAGATCACTCTATTATGATGGCCCTGGATTCGCCGCCTGTACTCCCACAGCGAGCTGGCAGAAACATGAGCTGTAGGGCAGTTTTTCTTATTCAACCTCAGTGGATGAATATCTCCCAGGGTGATCTGCTGAATAGGACAAGTGGAAGGTACTCTTTTACTAACATGCTGATTCATGCATGACCATCCTGTCATGGGTCCCAGATTGCTGAGGTCAGCACTAAGGGCTCTCAAGTCGCATCAAGGTCTTGGTTGTCTTACCTGTTCCAACTGATGGCTCTAGATCAGCACTCTTCTTATTTGCAAGGACCCAAAAGAGCCCACCTGGGCTTCCCAGGTGGCACAGTGGTAAGGAATCTGCTTGCCAGTGCATGAGATGTGGGTTCAATCCTTGTGTCCCGAAGACCCCCTGGAGCAGGAAATGGCAACCCACTCCAGTACTGGGAGTGGGTTGGGAAATCCCATGGACAGAGGAGCCTGGTGGGCTACAGTCCACTGGGTTTCAAATAGCCAGTCACGACTTAGCGACCGAGGACAAACACAAGATAGGCCTTAGGGGGAAAAGGTCAAGGACTGATCCTTGAGTCTGCACATCCCACTGGCTCCTTCCTTAAGCTCCCTGTTTCCCTTTACCAGCATCCCCACTCTTCTCCACCGTTCCTCTATCATCCTGTCTCCAAAGCTCACCACTGGCCTCTGACATTGTCAGTTTCTGAACTAACAAGCTGACTCCAGTAATGTTTGACTTTTCATCAGATTATGGCAATAGATAAGACCATTATCTAGAGTGAACTGGAGAATATTTTAACACTTACTTATCCAAACAGCTCAGACAGCAGGCATGGCACCTAAATAGAAGCCAGTGTGGTCCTAAAGTCATCATAATTGGCGCAGCTCAAGATAATCTTTGAAGAAACACTCTTTTTGCCTCTCATGTATTAATAATTCAACTCAATGTCATGCCTCTCTTTATCTCAAGGGAATCTGTTACCTATCTGGAAATAGCAGATGGGAGAAGCCCTGAAAGATCAGGAGAGATTCTTAGTATGGTATCTATTGAGTCCATCATTTGGGCAAGATAGATCTGAAGAGGACTCCTGGTGTGTCCTGACGGGAGTCCTGGTGGTAATATGATGACCTACACAATGAGCAGCCATACCAAGCCTCATCTTCTTGGCTAATACACAAGATTTGTTCACCTTCCAAGGGTCTGGTCCTTCCAGATTGAGAGAGTAGCATGATCTTTTTCTGAAGCAAAGCTAATTGTCATGATCTTGTTGCATTTGTTGTGGTTAGTTTAAGCCCAAGCATGTGGTGTAATCCTGACCATATCTGCTGCAGAAGCATGGCTGGGAAGATCTACTCTGCCCTCAATGATGTCACACACACAGGGGACTTCCACTCTTATGCCTTTGGATGTGTTTGTTCCTTTGATCTGCAAGAACTGTCCTGAGACCAAGTCCACAGAGCATGTAAGAGCAGAAATACGGCAAGACTCTGGGTTCTCGACCCTGCACTGAGGTCACCCTATTCTTCAACTTCTTGTTCTTCCTGAGAGTAAATATCATCATTACTGAAGATACTTTTAGTTGCATCTTCTTTTATTTGTAGCCAAAAGCATCCTAAATGATATAAGCTTGGAGATACACTAGGAAAAATGGGGGGGCTGAGTAGATGTTCTTTGTTTATTTTAATTAATAAAATAAATAAAATAAAATTCACTGATTTTATTAATAAATAATTAAAGAGAAAGATTTCAAGTTAGGCAGTACAAATTGACAGCGGCTCTTGAGTAACCGACAGGATGATGAGAGTGAGTGTAACATAGGGAAAGATCATGAAATTTCCATATGGTGCCCTTGAAACAGCTCCTTAGTCTGCAGGGTTGAAACTCCCTCCAAGTTGCTGCCGAGGCTCTACAGAAGAAAAACAAGAAGGATTCAGAATCTTGTCTGGAAAACAGTGATACACACAGACGTGTGTGCACAAGTGTGTCATGTTGAAAACAAATTACATACTTCTAATTTGTAAGAGTATCAGTGCAAGTAATTTCCACATAATGAAAAAAGCTCGTTGGAATAAAATGGCAGATTGGAACTAGAAAAATAACTCTTTATTTGTAATTGGTTCAGGCAAACTGTGTGAAGAAGGTACATTTCCAAAGCTCTTTGGGAAAAAAAAAAAAGACACCCTTTCCCCCATTCACCACCTATTCATCTGTTCTAGACTGTAAATTTCTAGAAGGTGTGCAGGTGTTTTCGTTATTAGTTTTAGGTAGCACCCAACATAAACATTAGAAAAGAGGCCACTTTTCCTAAGTACCATCCTTCCATTCTGTTTAATGATGATGACTTGAACGAATTCCCGTAGATTTCTGGCTTTCCCACATTTACTTACCCTGTTCTGACAAGAACTGGCTGCTCTCAGACAAGGGAAACAATGAGTGGTAACTAAAAAAAACTGCGTGTAAGACACTGGTTCTGCCTTGCTGTGCACCACTTGTGGTCTATTTATGGACATTAAATCTTAAAGCAAACATTATTTATTGAGAAAACCCCTGGGGTTCCCCAAGAGGCGTAGGCAGCAAGAATTCAGCAGGAGACAGAGAGGGAGGGTTTGCCTCTGGCTCTTCTGAGAGGTGTAGGTACAGAGTGAGAAGGGATTCATGAGTGAAGATAATCTATGGGCCTCCCAGTCCCGCCCTCCTCCTAGTGGGTGGGCAGCGTGGCAGAAATGTACTTTACCATCCTCTAGTTTTTATTTTTTAAAAAAAGAGAAATAGAGAGAGAGAATCTGAACTTAAGATCCATAACCACTGGAAGAGAAGCACTTGCTTTTTCATTTATTTTTTAAATTAATTTTTGGGGCATATAGTTGCTTTACAATGTTCTGTTTGTTAGTTTCTGCTGTATAGCAAAGTGAATCAGCCATATGTGTACGTATATAACCCTCTTGCTTGGCTTTCCTATCTATTTAGGTCACCACGGAGCACCAAGTGGAGTCCCCTGAGCTATACAGTAAGTTCTCATTAGTTATCTCTTGTATACATAATATCAATAGTGTACAGAAGTCAGTTTGACTGCGGCCAAGCACTGGGTACATGGAAGTGTCTTCACTGTCATGTTACTTCTATCTTTTGTAATTTTGCCTACCCATCCTTGGTGAAACTACTGCCTTCTTTCCCATAATTTTGTGTGAGAACCTGATTATGGTGCAGCTGAGATTTCCAGCTATCTTATAGCTTCTAAAATACAGCTAACTTAATAAACTAAAGGATGTGTGTGCGATAAGTCACTTCAGTCGTGTCCAACTCTCTGCAACCCTATGGACCATAGCCTGCCAGGCTCCTCTGTCTGTGGGACTCTCCAGCCAGGAATACTAGAGCTGGTTGCCTTGCCTTCCTCCAGGGGATCTTCCCGACCCAAGGATCAAACCTGCGTCTCTTACGTCTCCTGCACTGGCAGGCGGGTTCCTCACCACTAGTGCCGCTTGGGAAGCCCCCAAACTAATAGATAGTCTCTTTCTTCGTTCTCTTTATCAGAATGTGCCAAATTCAGGAGAAACTCTTGGAAGTTTTGTCTAGGATAGAAATGAAATACCTCATTTTAATCAAGGACAGAATTGTAGTTACATCACATATTTCAATATTTTGAGCCAGTCTGAAAGTCCTATTACTTCCGTATGCTCTGTGGTTTTTCCATTAACAAAACCCTACATGATCTCATAAGACTGTGTGGTGGAGGAAAACACACTGTCCTGGAAAAAGGAAACTCGCCTTCAGAGCCCCACCTCTGACCCTTGTCTCCTGTGTGAGCACTGTCAGGTCACGTGGACAAGTCATTTAAGCTCTCGGTGTTCCGTGAGTTCACAGTCGTAAATCTGCTCAGTATGAATGTTCCTTGTCTTTTATTTCCTTAAGAATAACTGGGTTTAGCAAAAAGGACTAACCTGGCAAGCGTTTGACCCCCTGGTTTACCCGTGAGAGGTGCAACGTCCAGCTGACTGTCCCCTTGGGAAGCTTTACACTTTTGCTTCTGGGCGCACAAGGTACACAGGACCCTGCAAAGTGTGAGGAACCCAGAGTCTAGCCACCCTCTCCCTGAGTTCCTAGCACCTTCCTGGAGGGACACTGATCCCAGATGGTGCCTGGAAGAGACAGCCTTTGGCCAGCGCCGACACCCCTCCTCTCAGGCCTGGGACGTGACTTTCTGCTCTTCTCTGGCTTCCTTCCAAGGCAGCATCTGACCCCCTTCTCCTCCTGCGTGAAGCCTCAGGAAAGGCAGGCTGAGGGGCCTCAGCACTGCTTGTTTCCCATCACCCACCCCCTCTGTGCTGGAAATAAGATGCAGCAAGGGCAGAGGCATTTATCTCTGCCTAAAATGATAGTATCTAACACACGGCAGTGTTCAATACACGTGCTGGAAAAATGAATGAGTGAAAAAAACTGGCAGCCTAGGGGAATGATACTCAAAGAGATTGTGGAATGCTAATGAGCAATTGCAGTCTGTATGTGTATATATATGTGTTATATATATAATGTATACATGTATATTACATGTATATACACACATATTTATGCACACATATACAGATATATACACACACATACATATGGGCTTCCGCAGTGGCTCAGCAGTAAAGAATCTGCCTGCAATATAGGAGAGGAAGGCATGGAAACCCACTCCAGTATTCTTGCCTGGAGAATCCCCATAGATAGAGGAGCCTGTCAGGCTACAGTTCATGGGGTCTCAGAGTTGGACACGACCGCAGCAACTGAGTACGCACATATACATATATACATTTATTAGACTTAATTGAGCACATACTTCCTCCACTAGTATTTGACACTCAATGCTTGCTAAATGCACAATGAATGAAGGTTTTCTCAGATGGGCTCTCCATGTAGTTATAAAGGGCATTTCCATGTACATCATTCATTAATCACCGAAACAAAATTTGAGGAAGGTGTTGTTATTCCCGTATTAGAGATGATCAAACAGAGGTTTAGGGAAGTGAACCACTTTTTCACCATAGCTATTACAGTCAGAGGAAGAGCCAGGAGTGATACCAAGCTGGGATTCTTTCTACTGCTCTGCGACTTATTTCAAAACACTGAAAACCTCCCTATTCCTCCTCACCTGAAGGATACAGACTCTTAAACTTTCTAATAGCTCGGAGCAGGGAAAATGTGTGAGATACTTAAGCTATGAAAAAATTCAAACTTTCTTCAGATCTTGCTCTGACAACATCTAAATAAGTAAATATAATACCTTGATGGAATTTAAAATGTGTTTCTCAGATCTCAATACCAAGTCCAAGAGAATACAGATTATATACAAACATGAGTATTTGTAGCATTTTTACTCTCCCATATTTCCAAGTACCATTTTTTGTTATGTATTAACTTTTTGAATACCCAAGTGGTTTGTGAAAGCTTTTATCAAAAAATCCCACCTTTTGGATGCATAGCCAAATTGAATGTGAACTCTGAATCATCTGATCCCTGGGATGAGCTATTTGCTCACACAATCTCGTTGACTACACAGGAAGACCTATTTTGTGGAAGGCAATTTTAGTGAAATGTTTAGGAACCAGCATTCTTTAATTATCCTAACATTGTCCTTCTGAAAAAGGAAATGATTAGGAAAGGAGAGAAAGAAGGAAAATGGTTGGAAAATTGAATAAGGGAAGAAATGGCTTCTCATCCTTTTTGGAAGTAGTCTAGGTCTGAATAATAAATGAAGAATGACCAAGAAAAAAAAAAGTACAAGATGACAATGGGTAAAGGAAGGAAGGGAGAGGAAGATGGAGGAGGCTAGAATTTTCTTTAAATATAGATATTTATACATTTGGCTGCACCGGGTCTCAAGTGGCAGCACACAGGACCTTTAGTTGAGACAGGTGGGAGCTAGTTCCCTGACCAGGAATCGAACCATACCTCCTTCACTGAGGAGGAAATGGTGGGGGAAGGAATAGAGAGTAAGGGAGAGAGCGGAGGAG
The DNA here is from genome assembly GCF_042477335.2 of Ovis canadensis. NCBI lineage: Eukaryota > Metazoa > Chordata > Mammalia > Artiodactyla > Bovidae > Ovis > Ovis canadensis. The sequence goes on from NC_091267.1 coordinate 16,419,326, forward strand.
GGAGGAAAGCGAGAAAGAAGGGGCGAGCTCAGGGAGGGAGAGGACACTTAGAGGCCACTCCAGCGCCACACGCTCCCACCCTACGGGCACTTCGTGTCAACTAAGTGTTTTGCGAAGCCAGTCTACAGATTCCAACACGTTGGGTATTACCTGACAATTTAGACCGCTCTTTGAGAGCAGATTCATTCTTTCGGTGAGGAAAATTATCTCAGTGGTTAAACCCCCACGTCTTTATATTTCTCAGACTACAAAGTCGGGGTATCTCGACCGACCTCCCCCGATTCTTCCCACAGCTGGATGTGCTTCATCTTTGAGGCTCTGGGGAGCCCGCCTCTGCCACCCTCTCTACACGTCTATGTAAATGGCGACCCAGGGCCACCTCCCCCTCATCAGCCTGCCTCTCATCATTTGTTCTTCCTGCCCAACCCTTTGATTTCCAAGCATTTTGTGCAAGGTTTGATTCCTCATTTGTAGTATTAAGTTTCTCACATTAGATTGTGAGATTCATGAGAACTATGCTTTTCTTATCTATTGTTGTTTTCCAAGGGGTAGCATTCTTTTTCCATGCCTGTGTAGCTCTCGATCCAGTTTCCAACAAAACCCAGGTTTTAGCAATGATCTAAGCATGTGTGCCGTAGAAGATAGTTCTGCATAGAATATGCCATGATCGCAGGGTCTTTCGTGGTCCCTGGCACCTAAGAGGTGGTCAAAAGCTATTTGTTCATTGAGTAAACATCTATTTATAGATGCAGAGAGGGATGGAGGTGTCCAGTGTTAAGAGTAGCTGGTTAGACTTGGGATGCTTTCAATCTTATTTAAATTCTACATTCTAGTATTTGAAAGCTTCATAGTGATTAGGTGATCATTCTTAATAAAACAAGTTGATGTTCAAAAAATAATAACCCAACTAAAGGGCATGTACTCATTTAGGACAGGCAGAAGTCCATGGGGCAGTTAGGGGGCTGAGCAAGGGAAGGATGTGTACTTTAACCCAAAGCTACCTGTTAAAGCAACAGGAACACTTCTAGTAGTCAGGCAGCTTGTCTGTGCCCGCTGCCTGTGTCCTGGAGCTGGCCAGAGGAGAGAGAAACATGGTGCAGCCTGGAAGGCAGGCACCAGACGTTGGGCACTCAGCATCCAGAGAGCCCACACACCCTTGCACGACCCGCTCCCTGCCTGGCAGGGCAGGGGACTCCCACCTGACTCCTCTGTTCACAGGCATGAGCTCAGCTGTCAACCCGAGCGCTCCCATGGTGCCCCGGCAGGTGCTGTTTGCTTCCTCAAGCCCATCCTTCTAAACGCACACTCACACGCACCCCGCCACACACACTCACATGCACACCAACACTCCTACACACACACTCACATGCACCCAACATGCAAACACACACTTACATCCACCCCAATACTCATACACACCCTGACACTCATGTACACACACACACACTTGACACTCATGCACCGACACTCATGCACACACACTCACATGCACCCCAATACTCATACACACACTCACACACCCTGACACTCACACACACACATACACACACCCTAACACTCACACACACCCCGACACACACATACATGCACCCTAATGCTCACATATACTCACATGCACCCCTATACTCATACATACACTCACACATACACTCACACACACCCTGACACACACATACTCACATCCCAACATTCATACATACACACTCACATGCATCCTTTCACTCACACACACTCACATGTACCCCAATACTCATACACACACACTCACATGCACCGCAACACTCACACACACACACTCACATGCACCCTGACACTCTCACACACCCTCACACACACTCAAATGCACCCCGATACTCACACATACACATTTTCTTACCGCTCCTCCTTCTGCTCATTTAGAGTCCTTATGGGGTACAGTCATCATCCCTACTGTACAGGCCCTGGACTTTGATGACTATTTCTTGCAGAGAAGCCTCCTCCTTTGTGAAGCACCAAATTCCCCCAGAGTCAGGCACATTTTACACTTTTATCAGCACATCATTTTATGTGACAGATTATTCCTGTTAACTACGCTGTGCTCAGCAGACGGCCTGCAGTAGTGACGGCTCAGCCAACAGTGGGTGAGACGGTGAGTGTGGCCCCTTGTGAGCATGTCCCTGTGTGAGCATGTCCCTGCATGAGCATGTCCCCTTGTGAGCATGTCCCTGTGTGAGCATGTCCCTGCATGAGCATGTCCCTGTGTGAGCATGTCCCTGCATGAGCATGTCCCCTTGCGAGCATGTCCCCTTGCGACTGTGTCCCTGTGTGAGCGTGCCCTCATGTGAGTGTGGCCCCTTGTGAGCGTGTCCCTGTGTGAGCATGTCCCTGCATGAGCATGTCCCCTTGCGAGCATGTCCCCTTGTGACTGTGTCCCTGTGTGAGCGTGCCCTCATGTGAGTGTGTCCCCTTGTGAGTGTGTCCCCTTGCGAGCATGACCCTACCCGAGTGTGTCCCCTCGTTAGTGTCGGTGCAGCCTCAACACGTGGAATCAGCAGCTTACATGATGCATATTTCCCTTCAAGGTTTGTGTGCAGGGACGAGGGGCAAGGAGATTGATCAGACCACTGATGGATAAACAAGCAGGTGGACAGAGTCCTGCGCCAGAAGGGGGGACCGGGGAGTGGCAGGGGTGCCCTTGGCAGCTTTATGCTGGGACCTTGCTGTAGAGAGGGGGTGTGTGAGCTGTGATCACACCGGGAGCAGTGAGTGGCTGAGCCCAGGAGACACTAACAAATCTGAACTGGACTCGACACATCAGACAAGGACCCTCAGGCCCCTGAGAGCTAGTGGGCAGTGTGGAAAGCAGTGTTACAGCATCAAGGCATCAATAAGGGAAAATCCAAGCCCTGGGAGAATACACGTAGGAAGCAGGTAGTAGGTCAAACCCTAGCCAGGCTGAGGTTTGTTGGGAGAACCTTCCAAGAGCTCCTGAGTCGGCAGCCAACCCTCAGCCTGCAACTGGATGCTTTGTAAGACCTCCCAGGAGCAGGGGCGGCACAAGTGTGTGTCATGTCACCACAAGCAGGACCCCAGAGCACACCAGACTCCCCCAGCCCCCAGTGGACAGCAGAAAGGAGGGTCAAATTCCCGGAAGACACCTAATGCTCCCAGGCCGGAGGAGTGCCACTGGAATCATGCCTGAGTTTGTAGAAGCACGACACCCAGTCCCCATGCCCCTCACCTGCCATCTCCAGACCCATCCTTAGAGCGCACTGTGGTTCACTGGGCCCCACCATCACTGTTAAGCTTGCAGGGTGGGGAGGAGTGCGATCTCGGTTCCCGTTGCTGAGCCACAGTGAGAGGAGAAGAAAAAGGAAGTTCTTGTCAGTCATTTTGTCCAGAAATATTGTCACAATTGGAGATTGAAGCATGCCCACTATCAGAAATGCACGAGCGCTTGTGGACCAGCCTGGAAGGCTCGCCACCAAGACGTGGGGAGAGATAGATGTTCTGGGTCTGAAAGAAGAGACGCCCAGGTGAGCTCTAGGGCACAGTCCCAAAGTCAGACCTACCCTTCTCTGAAGGTCAAGAACAATGCTCCTTAGGTCTGCAGTCACTCTGGTTGATGTCTTGTTCGCCCAGCCCTCCCTTCCAAGTGCTTAGCATTGGGAGAATCTTCCCTTTGAGTAACTATTTTGTCAGAGAAAAGAAGCAGTGAGAGAAGGTGTTACCTTTGCCCTGAGTCAGGGCATCATGGCACACAAATAACTCCTCACTTGATGCATTTGAATCTTGCTTCTATGACTCAACCTCAACCCAAGAAGTTAAGGTGGTAAATTCATGGATTGTGGATTGCTGGTTGTAGGGACTTTTTCCCCCCATAAAATACAGCATACAGGGGTTATAAACACACAATACAGATTATCAGACTATAAAAAGGCATAACAATACGATATGATTCATAGCTGGCATGGGCACAATATTTTGCAACAAGATTAAAGACTATGTGACTTAAATAACTTTCATTGTAATGCTTTCAACAGATCTAACGGAAAACAAACGGATTCTGCCTGGTGATATGACTGGTGGGTAGTACCCAATAAAATCCCCAGAGGGCTATTCATCTCCTCAGTCTAGCTGAGATGGTTCCACTTTGGTGAACACTTCACAACCAGGCCAGGCAGTTTCTGGGCGTGGAGGTAATATACCAGTCTCCTAGGATGCGCTGTGTTCGGCTAAATACAGCAGGCGTCCTCGGAGTCACACGGCTGAGGATGAGTGATAGGTACCCCGTCCCTCCACCTAGTTTCCTGCACAGGCTCTCTTGGACTCCGTCCAGGAATTAATTTGTGGTGTTCTGGTCCCCAAATAAATAACTTTTGTCTTCATCCAGCTCCTTGAGTTTCACAAGGAACAATATGCAGCCCTGACAAGGGGTACGTCGCACAAGACCACAGGAGAGCCCGCTCCGCGCATCTGCAATTCAAGTGCGGGATAAGGTCTGAGGCCTTCAGTCTGTCTGCGTCTGGTGCGTCCAGGCTGAGCCAGAGGCGGAGCTCTCGGCGCTGGTCCCCAGCGGAGGTTTGAGAGCAGTGACAAGTGGGGGTCCTGCCGTCCTTCCTCCTCCAGCTTCGACGCACAGGCTGCTGGCCGAGCCTTCATCAGAACAGAGATGCTCTGTGTCTGTGAAGTGGTACCCTGTCTGCTCCAGCCCGCGGATTGGCTGAGCGAGTGAGCAGGGCAAACGCTGAGTTCCTGAGAGTTGTTGGCAGCCTCCTCCTCTTTGTTCTTCCGAATGTGAAAATAGTGTAAATAGCAGCATCTGTAACTGCTCCTGCTGCTCTGACCGCCAGCCAGATCCTTTTTTTTTTTTTCTCCTTGCGCTCCCTGTCGGGCCATCCACATGCCATCCACAGGCCAAGATGATGCAGTGAGGGACCCCCGAGTGCAGAGATGTAGGGCTGACCCCGCCCCCAGGGGGGCCCGGGAGGGCTTTGGGATTCCGGGGCTTCTGGCAGAATTCACAGCTCCATATGCCGCAGCACGGAGGTTTGCGGCATTCATGGAATGTGCACAAAACGCATTTCTGCCCCTTCTTCTCCCCACAACCCGCAGAAACACCATCCCTCAATCCTGAAGAGCTACAGTAACCTAAGCTGGATTTTATGCTTTGGAATTTTTAAAAGGGGATTGTTCTTACTCTCGCGTCCTCTGACTGCACTGCAATGAGCCCTGGCGTGAGTAACTGGAGGAATTATGTGGGGACGGCAACCCAGAGCATTTGCCTTTTACCTGGATCTCTCCATGAGGCCAGTTCCAAAGCGTTCTTTCTCTTGGATCTTGTCATTTCCTTTCTCTGTCTGCCATCTCTGCTAATTGACAAAAGAAAAGGCTGTTATTTTCAGTATGTTCAAAGAATCCACACTGTTTTTCTATCAAAGTGGCAGGTGTCCCTGGACTGTGAATTGTATCCTAAAATTCTCAAAGGCCTGATCAAAATTAGCATCATCTCGATTTTAGAAATAAGGAGCAAAGGGTCAGTAAGATTTCTTTGTGCTATTATAACTTTCATATCATCCTGAATCTCGATTCAAGACAACCTTAGCATGGAAAAGTAGAATTCCCAACTATATCTATTCATTTCAAAAAATGCGTATCATTCTAACACATGTCAACCCCAAAGATGTAAAATGCTAGTCTCCGAGGGACAGCCTATAATTGTGTCTTAAAAATACACACCATTATATCTCCTGTGTGTTAGAAATTCTGCATTCGGGACTTCCCTGGTGGTCCAGTGGTTGAAAATCCACCTTGCAATGTAGGGACTGTGGGTTCAATCCCTGGTCTGGGGAAAATTCCATGTGCCACAGAGCAACTAAGCCCAAGCACCACAGCAACCGAGTCCTCTGTGTGGCAACAAGAGACCTGATGGCTTCAACAAATAAATATTCCTGAAAAAGAAGTTAAACACTGACAGAGAGAAATGTGTGTCACTAAAGTAATATAAATAAGCAAGTAATAACAAGCCCTAGAAGGGGGAACAGTACCCCAAACTGCTACAATCTCTTATCTAAAATGTCCAGTTTCCAGGAATTCCCTGGCAGTCCAGCAGTTAGAACTCTGTGCTCACACTGCTGAGGGCCTGGGTTCAATCCCTGGTCAGGGAACTAAGATCCGTGGCCAAGGAAAAAAAAAAAGAAAAAAAGAAAGAAAAGAGGAAACTCTGCACATGGGTGAAATATGTATCCACAGAATGGCCGTCCATCCTGCTCTGTGGTCTGTAAGGGTTAAAACTGGCCTAGATCTGAAAGGGTCCAGGACTAAAGCAAGCAAGGGTGTACTTCCAAGCTAAGAGTAAATGAAGGTCTTTAGACTTTCAGGAGAGTGAATACAGCCTCTTTTATTAGATTTCCTCTTGTTGTGAGTCTATATAATTTACTAGTTTCGCCATCCCAAGCAAATAAATATGGGTTTGACGTTTTACTGCAGATACTTCATAAGGGTGGAAAGTTAGAAATGATTCAGGAAGTAAGGTCTTCATTGGCTACCACGCAGACAGGAAAACGTTAAGGAAAATGAAGGGGGAAGATTATGATGGAAACAAGGCTGAGGAAGCTCTTGACTCAGATAGCCTGTACCCCGAAGGAAGCCTGGAGGACAAGAGAGGGGGTCCCTGAGCACCCTGGGCTGTCCCATCCCAAGCTGAGGGCACAGAGGAAACCGCGCCGTCAGCTCTGCTCTGAGTGTGTCTGCTGCTTACAGATCCCGCCAGCGTCAAGTCTGTGAGATCGTGAAATGGCAGAGGGGGGGCTATAGCCTGTACAGAAGGAGCGGGGTACCAGAGAGCCCCGGAGGACAGGACTTTCCCCCGGGAGCACCAGAGGTGGGAGGAAGCTGAATCCTAGGGTGGTATCCAAGCTGCCCTCCGTCACCCGTACAGAGACACTTGCTGGGCTCTGGACCTCCCTGTGCCTCCTCCCAAGGGGACAGCCTGCCGTCCTAAGTCCTGGACGTTATTAAGCTTCAGCACTGAAGCTGGGGACATGTCCATCTTATGACTGGTGGAAACAAGAGGGACGATCTCCACCCAGAGCAGAGGGGCCAGATGAGCCAGGCTTGAGCTTGCAGTCCACACACTGAGACTATTACAGGAGGGTGCTGCAGTCTGGATGGCGCTCCACAGCTGTGAGATTTCTTTGATGTTTATTCTAGTAATTCATAAATTTTTTACACGCTCATACTTATGTAATGCATATAGTCAAGGCTATGGTTTTTCCAGTAGTGATGTACAGATGTGAGCTTCGGATCATAAAGAAATCTGAGCACGGAAGAATTGATGCTTTTGAACTGTGGTATTGGAGAAGACTCTTAAGAGTCCCTTGGACTGCAAGGAGATCAAACCAGTCAATCCTAAAGGAAATTAACCCTGAATATTCACTGAAAGGACTGTTGCTGAAGCTGATGTTTCAATATTTTGGCCACCTGATGCGAAGAACTGACTCATTGAAAAAGACCCAGATGCTGGGAAAGATTGAAGGCAGGAGGAGAAGGGGATGACAGAGGATGAGATGGTTGGATGGCATCAGTGACTCAATGGACATGAGTTTGAGCAAACTCTGGGAGATGGTGAAGGACAGGGAAGCCTGGTGTGCTGCAGTCCATGGGGTTGCCAAGAGTCAGACATGACTTAGCGACTGAACACCAACAACTGGTGTAAAGAATATCATGTTTGTGGGCTTTTTTCTCAAAGATCTTCGAGTAAGATTGAATCTCCAGGAAGACGTGCCTTGTCTGGGTTGGCCCTCTGCCACCTCCCTGCCCCACGAGGACGTCTGTGGGGACAGGGAGTGCAGAGCCCTCAGATGTGGTTCAGGAGAAATCTAGGAGGGTCGGCGGTGCCCTGGCCCACAGCTCACTAGGCTGTTGGGTGCAAGACGATGGTCACATACCAGGTGACCATTGCTCAACGCATACCAGGCACGTGGCCTGCCACATGACCTATCTCAATCTGCCAACTGGATCAATTAAACCCAAAATTAGTTCAAGCCACTTCTTAGAAATAGAGTAGTTATCTGACCAAATGTGTCAGATTTAAAATATAATCTGTTTACGATAGCTAGGACACTGAGGCAAGCTAAATGTCCATCGGCAGAGGGAAGAAAGTTGTGGTACATATACACAATGGAATATTACTCAACTATTAAAAAGAACACATTTGAATCAGTTTTAATGAGGTGGATGAAACTGGAATCTATTATACAGAGTGAAGTAAGTCAGAAAGAAAAATACCAGTACAGTATATTAACACATATCTATGGAATTTAGAAAGATGGTAACAATGACTCTATATGTGAGACAGCAAAGCAGACACAGATGTCAAGAAGAGGCTCTTGGGCTCTGTGGGAGAAGATAAGGGCGGGATGATCTGAGAGAATAGCACTGAAACATGTATATTACCATATGTGAAACAGATCGCCAGTCCAGGTTCGATGCATGAGACAGGGTGCTCAGGGGAGGTGCACTGGGATGACGCTGAGGGATGGGATGGGGAGGGAGGTGGGAGGGGGTTCAGGATGGGGGACACATGTCCACCTATGGCTGATTCATGTCGTGTATGGCAAAAACCACCACGATGTTGTAGAGTAATTAGTCTTCAATTAAAATAAATAAATTAAATTAAAAATATATATATAGGATCCAGCCATCTCATTAGCTGCTTCAGTGTTCTTGCCTGGAGAATCCCATGGACAGAGGAGCCTGGTGGGCTACAATCCATGGAATCACAAAGAGTGGGACACGACAAAAGTGACTTAGCATGCACACACACAGAAACCATTTCATTTAGAATCAAATTTTTAACTTGGAAAAACTTACTGAGAGTGAGAATACCCCGTATGAAATTATGATGCTGAACGCAGGTCCAAACCCATACAACGTGCAACACCCAGAGTGAATCGTGATACAAACTGGGTTTTGAGGGGTTCAGTTCAGTTCAGTCAGTCAGTTGTGTCCAACTCTCTGCGACCCCATGGACTGCAGCATGCCAGGCCTCTCTGTCCATCACCAACTCCTGGAGTTTACTCAAACTCATGTCCATTGAGTCAGTGATGCCATCCAACCATCTCATCCTCTGTCGTCCCCTTCTCCTCCCACCTTCAATCTTTCCCAGCATCAGGGTCTTTCCAGTGAGTCAGTTCTTCGCATCAGGTGGCCAAAGTATTGGAGTTTCAGCTTCAACATCAGTTCAAAATTTGGGGGCTTATGATGCGTCAATACTGATTCTTCGTGTCTAACAAATCAACGTTAATTATAGGAGAGGTTCTGCATATATGGTGGAGGAGATAGATGGGAAATCTCCATAATTCCCCTCAACTTTTCTCTAAAACTGCTTTAAAAAATATAGTCTTAAAAGTATTTTCAATCTCACGGATGTGTATGATCTAGTTTGGTCTGCTTTTGCCCTCCTCAGGTGGCCAGTCCATATTCACAGATGTATAAATAAAAGCAAGGGGCCGAGTGGCTTTCCCAAGTGTTCAGAGCAAGCCTCAGACACCATCGCCCACATCCACGCCTCTTTTGTTTTCCCACTCTTTGACTGTTTGTCCACATAGAAACACTCTCCATGTAAAGACAGAAGCATCTGGAAAATGCTGTGGGCCTGTTCATGATTCCAGTAGTGTTGGAAACCAAAAGATTACAAAGAAGTTATGTGTCCTGACGGTTATATACACAACAGGAGATCGAAACTTCATCACTTTAATAACAAAGTTGAAATGGCTTCGCATCAAAGCCGTGGACCAGATCCACACCAGTGCCTACCTGCAGATGATAAATGTGCTACCTGAAAACATATTTTCCATCCCCTACTGGTGTATCATCTTGAGCTCGCAGACATCAGTCACGGCAGGACCGTGCCGCTCAGTCAAAGACCTGCCATGACAGTGAGGGGGTCTGTGTGGTTCCTACTCACAGTTGGGAGGCTAGTCCAATGGAGTTAAATTTGCAAACCTCTTGATTATATGTTTCCAAAATAAATATATGGATAGTGTGATATACTGTTTGAGAGTTAAAGTTGAATGTAAAGAACAGAGGTTCATCATCCAGACTAGACTGGTTAAATGAAAGAAACATCCAACCTTCAGTCTCGTGTGGAGTATATGGTGCTTCCCAGGTGGCGCAAGTGGTAAAGAGCCCACGAGCCCATGCAGGGTTCGATCCCTCGATTGGAAAGATCCCCTGGAGGAGGGCACGGCAACCCTCTCTAGTATCCTTTCCTGGAAAATTCCATGAACACAGGAGCCTGGCAGGCTACAGTCCATAGGGTCACACAATAAAATAAAATGTTAACATAACAGTGATTAACGGTAAAAGCCACCTGGAGGACAGACACTACTACCATGCCTTTGAGAGGCATCGTCACCAAGGCTCACAGACGGGAGTAACTGCTGGCTCTCCTGGGAGTGGCATCAAGACTCACGAGAGTGGCCGGCCCTGGAGGCTTTCTGCCCCTTCCCGCAGGTCCTCACGGGAAGGAGAGCGAGGCTTGGGCTCCGACTTGCCAACCACAAGGCAGAAGCCAGGTGCTTTGGAGGAAGCGATGGCCAGCCCAGAGCTGCCGGGGCATGAGATACAAAGGGGGCAGAGGAGGCGACCAGGTGCACTGCCTCCCTTCCCTGAGCCCCGGCATCATCCCATCTCCACGAAGGAGACTGGACACAGAGAGCCCACAGCTGAGTGTCTGTGTCTGAGCGGGGAGGATGCACGGGGCAGCTGTGTGACGTCGGTGCCATCCCCCACTGTATAGGCGAGAAGGTCAGGGGTCCTTCCTACCCCGCTGACGCTAGCTTCTCTCCAGCTGGACAACCTCGACATTGGAGAACCAGCTCTCGGATCAAGGGTGGTTATCAGCCTGTTGGAGAGAGCGGGCCTGGTCCCTGTAGAGGCGACGGCCCTGCACACATCCCTCGGGTGGGGTCAGGGCTCGGGGCCCCCGAGCCTCCCCAACTGGTGCCGCCCAAGAGTCAGGCCCAGAAGCTCGAAGTGGCTGCTGAAAAGCAAGGAAATAGCTCAGTTCCCGCTCCTGAGCGCCCAGGGCTGCTGGGACTTGTCCCGGCATGGTGATGGCATTAAGGATGGAGATGCGCCCTGAGGCGGGAGTCTGAAACAGGGCATCCCCAGGGCCACGCTCCATCTGGAGGCTCCAGGGAGACTCCTTCCTCACCTGCCCCAGCTCCTCGAGGTCCCAGGAGCTTGGCTTGTGGCCGCATTGCTCCAAACTCAGCCTCCATCTTCACACAGCCCCTCGCCACTGTGTGTCCATGTTTTCTCCAGTTCTTACAGGAACCCCGGTCACTGGGTGAGGCCCCGTCCTAATCCAGTATGCCCTCATTTTAACGAATTGTTAATATATCTGCAGAACTAAGACTCTAGTTCCACATCAGGTCACAGGCTGAGGTTCCAGATGGACAGGCATTTGGGGGTCTGCATGTTTGTGGCGATCTGCTCGTAGGGCTTCCCAGGTGACACTAGTGGTAAAGAACCCTCTTGCCGAAGCAGGAGACATGAGAGATGCAGGTTCAACCCCTGGGTGGGGAAGATCCCCTGGAGGAGGGCATGGCAACCCACTCCAGTATCCTGGAGAATCCCTGTGAACAGAGGAGCCTGGCGGGCTACAGTCCATAGGATCACGGAGAGCTGGACATGACTGAAGCGACTTAGCACGCACACACACACGTAGTGTGGGGTCAGCAACAGAGACAAGTGTGACTTACAACCAGAGAAGGTCTTATTACATTGGCGCCAGAGGGAGAAACAGATGCCTGCAAGGCAGCCTCAGCCTTTCATTCAAGGAACATCTACAAGGATAATAACAATCTGGGGAGATCGCAAGCAGAGAGAGGCAGGGTGGGCGAGGGGTGGGCGGGAAGTGGGGTCTGGGAACTGACTCACTCTGCAAATCCTGCTGGGCCTCCTCCTCCCCGGCCCTGGAGGACTGGGCTGCCGCCGGGTCAGAGCAGCGGCCTCTCTGCTCTCAGCACAGTTAGGGCATACCCTCCTGGGCCACACCCCACAGCAGCCCGCACAGAGGTGCGTTCCCCTGGGGTGCGAGAGGAAGGGGCTCTGTTAAGTGTGAAACATGCACGTAGGGAGAAAATGTCTCAAGCATAAAATGTCATCTGAGAATCAGAAACACAACAACATGCATAGAATTAATGATGCTTTATTTAAGGACCATATTCCAAGCCCAAACATACAACCGTTTAAGGACAGTTTGTCAGGGTGAGTTTCTACCCCTCCCAAATGCCTCCGTAAAAGAGATCTGGACAGCACATGAGTCAAATTTCCACAACCAAAAGATAAAAGGCCCAGGGAAGGTAAATTAAAAAGCTGAATGTCCAGAAACAGCTTGGAAAACCACAACCCCCGAGCTGGAAATCAATGATTTGTTAGTCGTGGAAACATATAACCAAGTCACTCCATAACGTGCTCACTTCCTTCATTAAAGAAATATTCTTTGGCACAAGTAACAATATTGGAATTCTTTTATTATGGAAAATGTCAGTATTCTCCTAAAACTCTAAGTCCTGTTGTGTGTGTTTTTTTTCTAATCTGTTTTAAATTCCAGTTTTGTGGACATTATTAAAGTTTTCTACGAGTGTAAAAGCCGCCATGGAACTCATTTGATTTAATTTTCTTTCCATTGATAATACCCCTAAAAGTCATAAAAATAAATTTGGGGTCGACCTTGTCAACAAAGAGAACTGGAACTACAGCAGGACTCCACCACCCTTAGATCTTTAAACTCCGAGAATCCCTACCCTTCCGCTGGAACTCCGGGTCCCTCGTTCCAAAAGCTCCATCTGCCCTGGGCTTCCCTCCTTCTCCATCTCCCACGTTCCATCTCCATGCCCTCCTTCCTTGGTTCCTGTCTCTCCTTCTCCCTGAGAAATTCAATTCTCTCTGAAGCTCCCAGCAAACTCCTGCCCATTCCTGGAGACCCCCAGTGGCCGCCTTTCCCGGTCGCTTGTCCTGTCTCGGAGGCAGAATTTTTTATTTATTTATGTATTATTTATTGGTTTTGGCTGTACTGGGTCTTCATTGTTGTTCTCGGGCTTTCTCTGGTTTTGACGAGCAGGGGGGCTATTCCCAGCTATGGAGTGCGGGCTTCTCATCAAAGCGGCTTCTCTCATTGTGGAGCAGAATTTAGGGGCCCGGGCTCCAGCAGTTGCAGCTCCCGGGCTCTTGAGCACAGGCTCAGTCGTTAGTTGCTCCTCAGCATGTGGAATCTTCCTGGACCAGGGATTGAACCAGTGTCTCCTGACTGGCAAGGTGGATTCTTCACCACTGGACCACCAGGGAAGCCTGAGGTGGAATTTTTGTGTTTCTCTCTGAGTCCCAGACCTTTCTTGCTGTGGATCTTGTCTCTCAGAATCATAAATTGTTTGTATCCCTGCCATAGGTGACTCAGTGGTAAAGAACCCACCTGCTAGTGCTAGAGGCATAAGAGATGTAGGTTTGATCCCTGGGTCAGGAAGATTCCCTGGATAAGGTCAGGCACCCACTCCAGTATTCTTGCCTGGAAAACCCCCATGGACAGAGAAGCCTGGTGGGCTATAATCCATAGGGTTGCAAAGGGTCAGACACGACAGAAGCGACTTAGCACGCATGCACGCATCTTCTCCTTGTCTCCTCCATCCTCTTCTCTCGGTACTTGGCTGTGTCCAGATTTCCTCCTGTCACAAAGACCCTAGTCCTATAGCATTGCGGCTGACCCTAATGACCCCCTTTTTACTTAATTACCTCTTTAGAGATCTATCTCCAAGCGCAGTCCTTTTCTGAGATCCCAGGGTTAGGGTTCCGACCTATGGATTCTTAGTGGGGGACACAATACAACCTATTACATTGATAATGCAATTTCTTTCATCATTGAAATGCCACAGCTTTCTTACATTTTTGTTTGTTTGCTTGCTTGCTTTTAACTCTGCAGACTCATATCTTGGTCTGACTCTTGGAGATATTTAATTATGTACCTCTTGTCATTGCCCTGGATGGAGTCACAGCCTGGACCTAATAAGTATTCTTCCTTTCAAATTGTTCGCTTCTCCTTCCTATTTCAAAACTGGATCTGAAGTTCCCCCACATGGCACGAGAACTGTTTGTGCATTGCGAGCTCCAGGTCCTTAAATTTATGAATTATTGTCTCCTTGAAAGCGAGGCTAACCAGACCTGATTTCCAGGCATCCCCAGTGCGCATGATGCCAGACCTGCAATAAAAAATGCCTAGTGAGTTCAGACCCTTCTATGGAGAATTCTGAAAGGCAACCACTTAGATTTGCTTTTTAAATTTTTTCCCCCCTCATACTGAGAAAGATCGTGCAGAATCAACCCACTAAAAAAGAATTGTCATAAAATCTCACACCATTGACTTGTAAATGGAATTGAATCTGTAGCGTCTACATAATGATACTATCAAAAAGGAAAAAACTATCACATCCATATAACAGATGAGATATGAAATGACTACCATGGCAGATGAACACCCCAGAGGTATTTTGCTTTATTCTGCTCACTGCGTTTATAACCCCAGTTTCTCTAATTTTAGTTATTTTTTTCCTCAGGTCTCAAGACAAGAGCAGAAAGACTCTTCCCCCCACCCCCTCAACAAATCACCTCATACAGAAGTCAATAATATAAATACTTACGTTTCTGGGGTCAGGGCTGGGGCTTTATTAAAACTGATTTTTCAAAATGTATTTCTGTTGTGGCTGCAGCTACAGGGGAGCCCTCCCGTCAGAACCTCTCGGTCTGGGAATCAAAGCTTATGCAGGGGTGGGGGCGGGTTTGAAGAAGGAAAAAATGGCACTTGGGAGACACAGACCAAGCGGTGTGATCATCTCAGGGATCAGCCTCGCAGGCGGAGACCAGCCTGGGGCAGAACATCAGAGATAGGTCCTGTCTGAGTGCCTTCTTCATCAAACTCAGCTCCTGCCTGCCTTCTTGGCCTCATGATAGTGACCGCCCCAAACTCAGATCATCAGCAGACGCCCTCATGAAGCCCCAACTGGAGCTAAAACGCAGCACCCCCAAAATGAGAAGCCATTCGGATCACGGGTGCACGCTTTGCTCTCTGCTGTCAGAAGGGTGTCCTGCAAGAGCAGAGGCCCCCCCCCCCAGGGCTGATTCCCAGACCCCCCACCCGCCTGCAGCCTCTGGGGACACGGCCAGTCTCATTAAGGCTGGACGGCTGCATCCGGGTTCCGGGCCGGGGCCCCAGGGGTGGGAGGGGGAGGCGTGGGCGGGGGTCCAGCTTGCTCCAGAGTTCCTGGCGTGCCCTGGATTTACAAGCTGGAGGGTCCTGGTTAAAGGGTGTGCTTTGGACCTATTAAATATGAGTGGCCTCGGGGACTGGCTCATTCCCACTAGTGCAGTCGGCGCTCTCATCGTGGGGAACACAGGCCTGGCGCTAATGAAGCTCTGCGGAGGCAGCCAGACCCCCTCCTGCAGAACTAGAGCTGGGGGGCTTTCTGCACACGTTTCCCCCATGGAGAGAGCAAGAAAAGGTGCATGTGGGCCTCACAAAAGTCAGCAGGAAGAAAAGCACAGAGC
This sequence comes from Ovis canadensis, assembly GCF_042477335.2. Taxonomy (NCBI): domain Eukaryota; kingdom Metazoa; phylum Chordata; class Mammalia; order Artiodactyla; family Bovidae; genus Ovis; species Ovis canadensis. Next base: position 16,434,911 of record NC_091267.1, read on the forward strand.
CGACACACACATGCTAGCGATAAGTGTCGCCGGGGCGTTAAATGGTGTGAAACCAGAGAGGAAAACAAAAGCGAGTGTGGCAAGAACAGCCAGGAAACCTCAGCCACAGCACTGAAAAATGAACAAACACACAGCAAATCCAAAGGTCCCCAGTGTAGCCACGCAGGGGCGAGGAAGCTGGTTTCGCCCCCCGCCCCGCGCCTACACCGCCCCCCCCCCCCCCCCCCCCCCCCCCGCACCACCCGCCTTCCTGCTCCCTTCTATCCGAGTCAAACTTTTGTTTAGCGTCTGCAGCCCCTTAATTATATTTAGGCTTTGTGCCTTTTTGGGTCCATCGGGGTCTAAGGAGATCTCATTTTCTTTTGTAATTTTCCAGGAAGGTTCAGGAAAAAGGCACATGTGCCTTAAAAGAGCCGGCAAAACGATTATTTTCCACCCAGAAAAGTAACATGTGTTTACAGTGCAAAATTTGGAAAACAGAGATAAATAGAGAGAAGGTAAAAAGTATCCACCATTCTTCCTCTTCTAGAGAGTCACAGCTGTAGTCTAAAAGATTTATTTCCATGCTTATTATAGTTGATCAAAAAAGGTAAATAGGAATACAATTTTATTTTATAAAGCGGAGATCATACTACATGCAGTAATGTTTTGTTGTTGTTTAGTTGCTAAGTCGTGTCTGACTCTTTTGTGACCCATGGACTGTAGCCCGCTAGGCTCCTCTGTTCATGGGTTTCCCCAGGCGAGAAGACCAGAGTGGGTTGCCGTTTCCTTCTCCAGGGGATCTTCCCCACCCAGGATCAAACCCGAGCATTGCAGGCACATTCTTTACCACTGAGCTACCAGGGAAGGCCATGTAGTAATGTATACTGTATTTATTTAATGTTATGTTGTAATAATTTTAATATGGCTCAAAGTATTCTTTGAAAGCATGATTATTAACAGCTTCAAAATATTTTTTAATGCGTATAGCATAATTTATTTTCCCATTTTTCTCTTCTTGGACAGTCAGGTGGTTTCGAGTTTCTTCTCATAAATCAGGCCACAATAACTATCCCTGTATGTAAAACCTTGAGCATGTTTCTTGTAATATCTTTAGGACACATTTCTAGGTGTGAAATTATTGAGTTAAAAAGAATGAATGTTCTTAAGGCAATGTATTGATATTAGAAATTTACCCTTCCTCTCTTGTACTGAAATGTTCAGATCTTTGCACACTGTCCAGCAAGAAGTATTTTCTTCAAAATTTATAAACAGATTAGCCTATATTATAGGTGAAAATGCTATTTTGAATTTAATCTAATACCTAAGGGGTTGAATACTTTCATTATTTGTGTTCAATTTGAATTCATTTTGAAAATCATATGATGCTATTTTTAAAAAACAAGATGTTAAGATTTTTTCTTCAAGATTTGGACATTTTCTTTGTGTTATTAATACTAATAAGTATTTTGAGATCATCAAGATTGCATTTGTTCTAGTTTCTAAGTCATCATAATTTTGTATGTGACATTTGTTGATATTTTAAATATTTTTAATGATATAAATTTGTGTAGAGAGGAAACTCACTATTTTATTTGTTCTTTGTTCTATTTCATTTATTCTTTGAAAATTCTGTTTCCTCTCAAGGCAATTTTTTAGATAACCAGTGAAAATAGCTTCTTGTGTTTCAGTATCTTTTTTCAATATTTACTTCATTAATCCGCTATAAATTTATTTCAGTGTAAAGAGCAATGTGAGATTCTAGCTTGACTTTTTCTCCCCAAATAACACACAAATTTTTCCAAATTTAGCAGCACAATAGGTTGAGCAATTCATTAATTCCACAGTGGCTTATAATGTTTTCATCATCATAAAATATAGTGTGTCCCAGAGTCTTTTTCCAGGCAATATAATCTAGTCTACAAATCTACTTGGATGTTGTACAATTAACAAACTCCTTTCATTGTTATATTAGCTTCATAATATAATTTATAATATATGTACTACAGATTTATATAACATAATATATGCAATATATTGGGGCTTCCCCCACGGCTCAGTGGCAAAAGAATCTTCCTCCATTGCAGGTGCTGCAAAAGTCACAGGTTCGATCCCTGGGTCAGGAAGACCCCCTGGGGGAGGGTACTGCAACCCACTCCAGTATTCTTGCCTGGAGAATCCCGTGAACAGAAGAGCCTGGCAGGCTACAGTCCATAGACAGGGTCACAGAAAGTCAGACACGCCTGAAGCGACTTCGCACACATGCACGTGCAAAGCAGGTCTGATAGGTCATTTCTCATGATTTTTTTTTTTAACATTTAAAAATCACTTTCAAAAGTGGTGTAGCCCTTTTGGAAAACTTTGCCAGTCTCTTAGAATGTTCAACATAGATTTATCATATGACCTAGCAGTTTCATTCCTAGGTCCCTACCCAAGAGAAATGAGAGCCTACATGGACCCAGAGACTGGAATGCACACAACCATAGAAGCATGCTTATAACAGCCAAGAGATGGAAACAACCCAAATGCCATCCACCTTGAATGGATGAACAAGACATAGTGTATCCATAAACCAGAATTATTCAGCCATGTAAAGGAATGAAGCCCTGACACATACTACAATGGGGTTGGACCTTGAAAACGTGGGCAGGACCTTTCTTCTTGCCATGATAGGAAATTTCCATAGCTAGATCATGGTGATGGCTGCATAGGTCTGTAAATTTAGTAAAAATCATTGAATTGTACACTTAAAATGAGAGAATTTTATGGTATGTAAAGTATACTTCAATAAAGCAGTCAAAATCATTTTCAGTATTTATTTTTTCAGATTACTTTAGAATCCTTTGCTGAGTTGCTAAGAAAATTCCATCAGGATTACACTAGAACTTCAGGGAAGAAAATTGTTATATTGTTAGATTTGATATCTAGGAACATTTTTTTCATTGTTATGTAAATGGATCATACAATGTGTAAACTTCACTGCATTTTACTTCTGAAATTATTTTATATCACTAAATAGAATCATATTCTTAAATTATTTCACTAACATTTTTCTTCAGGTGTGACTTATTTAATTTTGATATATTAAAATGTTTTGTCAATTATTTCAAGCTTGTTATTATCAGTGTATAGTAAAGCATTTTTGTATTTATTCAGCATTACATCATCTTGCCTTTTTAAGATTTTTAAGATTAATTTGATATTCAGTTCAGTTCGGTCGCTCAGTCGTGTCCGACTCTCTGTGACCCAATGAATTGCAGCACGCCAGGCCTCCCTGTCCATCACCAACTCCCGGAGTTCACTTAGACTCACGTCCATCGAGTCAGTGATGCCATCCAGCCATCTCATCCTCGGTCGTCCCCTTCTCCTCCTGCCCCAATCCCTCCCAGAGCCAAATAATTGTAGGGATTTCAAAAAAATTCCTAGACTTCTTCCAATAATGTTTTTCTCTTCCTCTGTATTGGTTAGAACTTCCAGCTTGAATTAGAAGAATTTTGGTAACAACAACAACAAAAAATTATCTCATTCCTGATTTTAAAGGGAATTTTTCCAGTGTTTTACAATTAAGTATAATGTTGACTTTGTTGTGTGTGTGTTTTTTAGCTTTTTAATTTTGAAATAACTATAAATTCACGGGAAGTCACAAAAATAATACAGCGGTATTGTGTAGCCATTTCCCAGCCTCTCCCATCAATTACATCTTACATAACCATCACACACTATTAAAAGCAGGAAACTGGCATTAGTACAAGGTGCCGTGTATAGTTTTTCGTTATTTATCATGTGTGTGGATTCGGATAACCACAGCCACGCTTGGAACTGCTTGCTCTCCGCAAGGATTCAGCTACCCCTTCATGCTAAACCACCCAGTCCCTCTCCTTCCCTCACGCCTGATCACCACTCACCTGTGTTCCACCTCTGCAATGTAATTTGGTCATTTCAAGAATGGAATATAAATCACATGTGTAACCTTTTGAGTTTGGCTTGTTTTACTCACTGTAATGTTTTTGCGATTCACGCAAATTATTGCACATATCGGTCCTTTGTTTCTTTTCACTGCTATGATATGCCATGGTATTGATGTATTGTAGTTTAACTATTCACTTATTGTAGGGTATTTTGATTGTTTCCAGCTTTTAGCTCTTGGCAATAAAACTGCTATGAACAACCATGGTCAGCTTTTCATGAAGACAAGTTTTTGCTGCTTTGGGATAGGAGTATAATTGCTGGGATATATAGTAAGTATATGTTTAGTTGTTTTTCAGAAATTGCAAAACTATTTTCCAGAGTGGCTGTATCACTTTGTCTTCCCACAAACCCACACATAGAGTATAAGAGATCAATTTCTTTGCAGCCTTGCCAGCAGTTCCTATTGTCATTTTGATTTTTTTAATTGTTCTAATATGCAGTGATTTCTTCTTGTGGTCTTAATTTGTCTGTCTCTTATGGCTTGTAATCTAAGACATTTTTATGTGTTATTTGCCAAACATGTATCTTCTTTGCTAGCTGTCTCTTCATGTCTTTTGCCCATTGCCAGGAAAAAAACAAAAAACCAAAACAAAAAACCTATAATTGTGTGACTTCATTGAATTTTGAGTTCTTTATATATTCTAGTTATAAATCCTGTTTCAGACTTGGGGTTTGCAAATATATTTTCCCAGTCTGTGATTTCCAGTGATGTATGTGTATCTTTCCACCAACACTACATAGTCTAGATTACTGTTGCTGTAGAAGTATTAAACGTGGGTAAAATGCCTTCACAAAAGGTGTTATTATTATCCCAGATTGTTCTTGCTATTTTAGTTAGTTTGCCTTTCCATATAAATTTTAGACTAATATTATCTCTACCTACAGAAAATTTTAACTGGATTTTGACATGAATTTCATGATTTGTACATCCTTTCGGGGAAAAAAAAACCTGACATCTTTGCTATGTCAAGTCTTGGCAATCCATGAATGAACACCTTACGTCTCTTAATTTACTTAGACCTTCTGTGACTCCTTTAATCAGTGTTTTCGCAGCTTCCAACACACAAGGTCTGTGTATGTGGGTGTCTCTTTTTAGATCTAAAACCAAATATTTTATTCCTATTAAGCAACTTAATAAGAATATAAAAAGGAACTGAATTTCTAAATCTGCTTGCCAAGTGTGTGTTACATGTGTGCAGAAATACGTGGTCTTTTGTTCTGCAACCCTGCTGAACTCACTGTGTATAATCTTAATCATTTTAAACATGTTGCAGATTTTTATGGCCCAAGATATGGTCTGTCTTGGTATAAGTTCTGTGGGCACTTGAAAAGAATGCATATTCTGCTGTTTTGGGGTGAAATAGTTCACAAATCAAAATCAAACCCAGCTGCTTCATGATGCTGTTGGCTTCTTATAGATGTTTGTGATTTCCTGTTTATTCTTCCTCTCTCTATGAATTTGACTACTCTAACTCTCTCATAACAGTGGAAGTATACGATATTTTTCCCTTTGGGACTGATTTACTTCACTCGGCATAATGCCCTCAAGATCCATCTATGTTTTAGCATATGTCAGAATTTCCTATTTAAGGCTGAATAATATTCCGCTGACTTGATGAGTTTTTGATGTTGTGGGGTTTTGTCTTTTCTGTTTCCTTGTACAAACTTTCATAACATAATGGAAGGTGTTGAGTTGGCAGCTGCTAGGCAGGCACCATTTTAACTAGAAGCCGTTATGATGCTTCATTATTCTTCTATGAACAGAGGGTTAAAAAAAAAAAAACAACCCTATTATTGAAATCAATTTCACCAAACAATAGAACAAATAAAGGAACCAGTAAACTCCATTTTTGGTACTATAATCACTGACAGTGTAAAAATCATATTAGTTAAGTCTATGACACCTTTCCTGGGCAAAAGACAACTTACAGAAGACAGTGTGCAATTCTGTCTCATTCACATGGTAGACTGAAATCTACCTGTCAGTTATCATCTACCGAGTCTGAGTTCTTGCATCATTACAAGCGTTAAAAAAAATGCTGTTAGCATTCACTCTGAGATTTAATTAATACCCTATCGAGTTGAATATTTAAAAAGCCAAAATATTGGAGGGTTTAAAAGGAGAAAAAAGAAAACCCAGCAAATAAAGAAAATAAACAATAACAACAACAACAAACAAGCAAAGCTGTCATTTAATGCATGGGTGCATTTTAATTAAGGGGGATTGAATACCTATTTTCTCTTTGGGACATATTGAACCTAAAGATGATAAGAGACAACTTGGGGGAAGAGGAGGAAGGGGGTCCAGAGGAGAGAAAAGAGGGAGGGAGGGAAGGGCAGGAGACTGGAGAAGGGGGGGCGGGGGGAAGAGTGGGGAGTGGTGCAGGAGAGGCGGGGGAAAAGGAAGAGCACCCCCCTCGGGCAGACCAGCGCTATCCACTTTCCTACTGAAGGTGAAATCACCCTCAGAGGAGAAAACTCCATCCTGGGAAATGTCCAGGTTCGTCCTGGCGGGTGAAGGATGAAGTCTCAGTTTTCAGTCAATAAATGCCCTGGGATTTAGAGGTTCAAGCCAGCTCGTTAATGTGACTTTATTTTTGGCATATGAGTGGATTTTTCCTTTTTCATTTGTTTCTTGTGTTTGCTTAACAGCAACAGAAAATGAGAAATTTCCCTGAGGTGAGGAGGACATTGGAGGCGGTGTAGACAAAAGGCTGTTCCTGCTCCAAACACCATTCAAGACACAAAGACAGAGTTCGAGGCCATCGTTCAAATGGAAGAGAGATGCTGAAAGCCCTTATTCTCCTGGGAACATACGTTTGAGGACCTTCCACAAATATAATTCAATCTGAAAGCCTTTTTCAAGGTTAATGAATATCAAGGAAAGTTATAAATTAGATGTTTTTAAAATGTAAACTTGACCGTTTTTAATCAAGTTAAAAGAGCTATTTCAATTTCTTATGAAAATGAGTGCTCAGATGATCATAAGTCCAGAATAATTTGGACATCTAAATCTGCATGGTGTACTCTCTCTATTCAATAAGTATGTAGCATGACCGTCCTGCACTAATCCTCCATTAATACTTTGCTAATAATCTCAGCATTCATGGAATGTGACCATACTCACAGAAAGATGACCTGTGCTCATGTTGAAACCGACCACCTTAATGTAGAATTTGGGTTAGAAAATGCTAATAAGGTACAACATAAAATGGTTAAAAGGTATGTAAACTATGTGAACACTGAAATCTATACTTTCATTAACTAATTCACCCGAAGTAAGATGAGTTGGTTCTCTGCAATTCTTACCCACATATTACTTGGGTTCCTTTTGGCATGGCTATTTCATTTTAGTTCTGAGTATTAAGAGAGGTGAGAGGGGTCTCTATAAGCCAGAAATGAGTTTTCACAAGATGCCTCTCTTGTTGATATTTCTTGCTTTTTGAAGAATAAATCATTTGGCCTCATATTTCTTACAAATAATTAGCAAAATAAAAATTAAAAGTTTTGGGCACGACTGAGCGACTTCACTTTCACTTTTCACTTTCCTGCAGTGGAGAAGGAAATGGCAACCCACTCCAGTGTTCTTGCCTGGAGAATCCCAGGGACGGCGGAGCCTGGTGGGCTGCCGTCTATGGGGTCGCACAGAGTCGGATACGACTGAAGCGACTTAGCAGCAGCAGCAGCAGCTGCAGAACACCCTTTCTGCTCCTAGCTCTGTGGAAAGGGGTCTTTGCCACAGCTAGCAGAGTGCTGGCATCTAACTTAGCGTATAATGTCATTGTGAGGATGAAATGAGAAAATAGTCATGAACATGCCTAGCAGCCTACCTGCCACGGAACAAGTGCTTAAGAAATATTTGTTGGGCTGTCGTTGTGTAGTCCTTGCCAGAACGAAATTGAGTCAGTTGGAAAAACACTGACACGCGCAGAGAAGAGTAATGCTTTTATATCCATCTGTGAACGTATATGTTGGTTGTTGAGTCACTCAGTTGTGTCCGACTCTTTGCGACCCCATGGACTCCACAGGCTGTAGCACACCAGGCTTTGCTGGCCTTCATTATATCCCAGAGTTTGCTCAAATTCATGTCCATGGAGTCGATGATGCCACCCAACCATCTCATCCTCTGTCACCCCTTTCTCCTCCTTACACTATACGTATACATGTATATATGTGAGTGTATATATATATATATAGTGTATGGTAAAATTAAGTACTGAATATCTGATATCAGCAAGATAGTCATGATAGAGTTCAATTAGCCTCTAGGTGCTGACTGTCTACAGCACTGAAGACAGCCAGGCTGAGACCACAGAGAGGGAGGTGGGATGTGGGTTCATCACAGCATATTAGTGCAGAGATTTTGCTGCCCATTCAGAGTGGACCTTTCTCTCCAAGTCTGTGATGTAAAACCTGCTTCTGAGAGTGGTCACCCAGGCATCACTGTCAACTTTCCTTCTCTCCAAACTTTAGGAAGGTTGAAGATGAATGGCAGGGGAAAAAGGAGAAGAAGAAGGAAAATAAAAACTAATAAAAACAAGTTTAGTCGAATAAAGCAATATGTAGTTAATCTAGAGAAATGCACACCAGCTTTCGAAGCCAATGACCTCACCCCTCTTTTTCAGCTTGCACACTCATAACACTAAAGCATCCTAACAGATTTTATTTCCACACTTTGTTAAAATGATTCCGTCCCAAACTAGGATTTCATATGCCCCAGTGAATCCACAGAAAACTTCACCAGGCTAGTTTTGAACTCCCAGAAGCATCAGCTTTTCATAGAAATGCTGACAGACCCTTAAGCAAAGTGACGTGAGTGGAAGTGAGGATTATAAATATGAGGAGAGATTCCTGAACCGAGGACGGGCAAATAGTTACCCAGCTGCTACAGAAACAGCAAGATAAACTCTGAAAAAATAAAAAATTAAAAAAAAAAAGGAGAGAAGGAATTAAATGAAATGGATATGAGCTGGAAACATCTGTGTTCACCACAGAGCAAAATGCATATTCAGCAGCCAGTTTATGGGTTCTTTAGAGGATGTGAATAGTACATTGTAAATAATGACCCGCCTGTAATAAATTCCCAGTAAAAAAGAGAGGGGCTGCTGTGGGTCCCTCCCACAATTCACATTTCTGGGTCCCCGCTGTGAGTGATGATTCACAGCGGTCACAAATTCCTGTTTTCAAAATGCTATTGTATACTCCAGGGCTTTCATTAAGTTTTACACTAGCTGGGGAAATTTAAAACTTGAGAGCAAGGAGAGGAGAGAAGAGCGGAGCTCTTGGAGGTGACGTGCGTTTAGCTCTGGCGGGGCTGATGGATGCGATCGCGGGTGTGACTTCCCATCCGCCCCGAATTGCCTCCCATCCTTCTTCCTGCTGGAAATCCGTAATGAAAGGAGAGCCAGGATCTGTGATTTCCTCATGCGATGGAAAAGGAAAAAGACAGGCTCAAGACCTTTGTGGCTGAATTCTGAGAAGTCACAGGGACCCAGCAGGAAGGTGCGGGGCGCTGCATTTGGTGGGGGCCAAGCGGGGTTGCATAGACCAAGTCTCACTGGACTGCAACGGGCAGATGCCCTGCCCCTCGGAATTCTGAAGGTCATCTTGCCCGTAAGCCTCTAGGGCTGCACTAATCACACATACCAAATAAGTCTGTTGAGTACAATCACTATGACTGCGAAATCGTGTTGGATGCTACCGATGCTAACACTTAGAGAAGAAATCGTCCAGTCTGGTTGAAAAGTGTTCTCCCCAGGCTGAGATCCATCCCCAAGAATAAATGTCCTCTCCCGACCCAGCAAAAAAATTTTTAAACTTTTTAAAAAGTTTAGTTGGAAAGAGATCACAATATAAAACTTTGGTGGGTTTTTTGTTTTGTTTCATTGAGATAGAATTTACATATACCATTATTTGTTTCCGATTATGACATGATGCTTTAATACATACACGTATTGCAAAATCTAGTGACTTTCTACGGCTCAGCTCAGTGCGGGCAGTGCTGGTGCCTGGTCTGTTGACACTGAGCTGATGGGACAAGTTCCTGTGCCAGACTTCCCTCCTGCAAGATGCGCCTGTATGTTCACTCTGAATCTTCCCAGCCCAAAGGTTGTTGGACAAAGCATAGTTCACTACCGAGAAGGGTACTGGGCCAAGTCTCAAACATTGCCAAGGCTCAGAGAGGGCTCTAGGAGCCCTGTGTCTGGTGACTCCCTCCGTCTGCCTATTCAGAGTCTCTGGAGTCTCTGGAGCCCCCACCACCTGCATTCCATCCATCCCTACTGAAAACGGAAGGCACAGTCAAACCAGCCCCGGGTCCCCAGACAGAACATTCGACAGAGCTGCACGCAAAAGGGTCATGTCACTTCAGATAACTTAGAGTTACGTTTACTACAAGTTCCAAACCTCTCAAGAACTCTTCTTTCTGCATTTCCTCCAGGCATTTCTAAATGGACCTCTACTCACTGGCATCTACAGATAGCAAAGGTGTTAATTTATTTTTCTGAAACAAAACAAGTTCACCTGTATTCTTTCCATGTTTTCTCTTCCTTTCCAAATAAACTAGTCCTTTTCAAATAAGCAAGTGGCTAGAACCACTGAAAGCTTTTTCTTTAAAAAAAAAAAAAACTCTGTGGAGGAAATCTTCTATATTGCTTTTAGAATGATTTCCAGTAATTTTGCTCTTTTTTCCAAGGGGTATTTAAGATTTTGCACAGCATGCTTAAAAGCAAAGAAACAATTGTTTTATAATATGCCGAGTCTCTGGAGAAGGGAATGGCAATCCACTCCAATATTCTTGCCTGGAGAATCCCATAGACAGGGGAGCCTGGCGGGCTCAGTCCATGGGGTCAGCAAGAGTCGGACACGACTGAGCCGCTGAACAACAACAGCAATGCCGAGTCTCATTCAGCAATTACAGCAGTGAGCGTTGGAAGGATGTAGGACAGTCCCAGCATCCTAGCCTCTCTCTCTCGGTCTGAGCACAGGAAGTGAAGGCTGCAGGGGTTCCCCAGGGTCTGGGTCCACTGTCCACAGAAGAGCTGCATCTGGTGAAGGCCAGCCTGGGGACAGTAAGGTGAACGCCTCAGGGCCAATCAGGTATGACCTGCAGTGACGCTGGCAGGCCTGAATCTTTAAAAAGGGGACCATCCCCGTGACAAGGAATTAAAGAGTTGAGGGAAGATCTTCTCCCTCTGGAAAGAGGAAAGCAGATTCTCAATCGTAGTTATCAAATCAATTGATTTAGAGCAGCAAAACTTGCCTGTGCACCTTTCATATGCAGACAGGGCGAGGTTTCATGAGCAAAGTACATGATTAAGGCATGACCACTGTTTCCTGAGGACAGAGGAGCTAACGAAAGATACCTGTGGATTAGCAACTCACTGCTGAAACAGAGAGAAGAGATATGATGAAAATTCAGGGTAAAAGGGAGAAGTAAGTTTTTTCAAAGTTAAATGAGTGGATAAACTCAGATACTGTCTAAACCCAAAGAAACTGGAGCATCAATATAATTTTTGGATCTGAAAGAATGGTTGAGAACATAGACGGTAGTATGACTTCGCATGATAAGGTCAACTTTGTAGTCCAATTACTTCAAAAGGTAAAAAAATAATAAAATAAAAAGTTAAAAACAAGTTCAAAATGCTGTAGTTCAGTTTGGAATAAGAGATACCAATAAGAGATTAGTTTCTAAGGGAGTCAAAGATATTTTGGATATAATCATGCCCTTTCATTGAATAGTCACTGATATTATTTCCACAGGCTGGATAAGCCATGCGTGCTGAGTCACTTCAGTCACGTTCGACTCTTTGTGACCCTATGGACTGTAGCCAAAGGCTCCTCTGTCCATGGGATTCTCCAGGCAAGAACAGTGGAGTGAGTTGCCAATGTCCTTCTCCAGGGGATTTTTCCTGACCTGGGATCAAACCCAGGTCTCCTGCATTCGAGATGGATTCCTTACCATCTGAACCACCAGGGATGCCTCTGCCCTGGCTGGCATCTGAAGGTGTCTTAGTGATGGATTCTGGAACGATAGTGGGATGTTCAGAGGACAGCCCTCCCTGTGTGGCTGATGACTGTCAGACCCTCACTCCATTGGTCTTGCTGTATTAGTAGCTACCAGGACAAATAGCAAGGCAACTGCATGTCATATTGGAAGCAAGATGTCTAATACTGAATGATAAAACCATCCATTACGTTGCGTTCCATACGCTACGTGCACGTCACGTATTGTACATACAGCACACTTTCGTGCACTCATTAAGGTTCTTCCCCAAAGTGAAGCAAAACTGTAAGCCCCTCTTCTGAGGGAACTCAAGCAAGTCTTATAAAACCAATAGAAAAAATAAGGTCCCTGCAGGAAGCTCAGGTGTGTCTTGGCTTAGTGTTGCTACCTTTTCCAAAACGGCATATCTACAGATCCCCGCATCTACAGACACAGGATTTCTGGCATGCTGTTAGATCCTTTTCCTTCTGTGTCCAGATCTCCCTTTGATGCCGTAATGCCCACACCACATTTGTGTTTCAGAATGAATCAGTTATTTTAGCTGATTCCTGGAGCAAAGTGGAGCTTGGATGACTTGGGTTAGCTTATGGATTTATCAAAAAAGTTTACTACCCAATATATTGCTAAAAATAAAGGTAAAACATGTTAGGAACCACTGTGTGCAGAATAAGTCCAGTTTTATGAAATGAAATATCTACGGTTGCATACTCATTAAACTATAATAGAAGCTTTTTTTTTTTTAATCAGTGTTTTTCTCTGGAGGACAGGGTTAAAAAAGAGAGCTGTTTTTTGCTTTTTGTTTTTCTTTGTTTGACAAGTTTTCTGCACTATGAGGTTGAGAACATTATCTATAGCTATTTTTTTAAAAAGTAACATCATGACTACCGATATGAAAAGAATGTATGTTAAATATTTAATTGAACTCAATCAGTGAGAGAGTCAAGTAGATGTTCTAACCAGTTCAAGGAAGACCTTTTAAAAACGCAAATATTTGTGGAGTAAGAGAATGTTGAAATAAATGTGCAAAATTGGCTTTTCCAAGGGGAGAAGAGGGTTTTAGCTGAACCTCTATAGACATAATTTGCAAATCCACAGATAAAAATTACTATGCTTTCTATCACCTACATACAATTTTGAAAGTTGTAAGACAACCCCCACAGAATCAAAATCTAATAACTCAGAGAGTTCTCCTCTAGACCCCTCTAGAGTCTAGACAATCCAGAGTTTTCCACTAAAGTACAAATTTTCCCCACACTAGTTAACCTCTGCCTCCAGGGCTCAAATGTTCCCTGGTCAAAACTAGGTTCGCTTAATAAATGTTTACTTTAAAAATGAGTAAATGTGTATCTATTATAACTAGAATACGAGTGAGTGAGTGAAGTCGCTCAGTCATGTCCAACTCTTTGCGACCCCATGGACTGTAGCCTACCAGGCTTCTCCGTCCATGGGATTCTCCAGGCAAGAATACTGGAGTGGGTTACCATTTCCTTATAGCTTTATTAAAAAAAAATTTTTTTTTTCAGTTAAGCCTTATCTCTGGAGAGTGGACAGAATTGCGAGACTCCTGAATTTTCTTCTCAGGGCAGTCACAATACAGTAGTACAGGTTGTGCACTGAACAGCCACACGAAGTATCATACATATTGTAATCAGTGTAAATATCACTAAAGTTGCCTAGACGTGGTGCTTGGAGTGAGGAATGAGGATGAAGGGAAATACAGGAAGAGAAAGGCTGAGAGCACCAGCCCTGGCTCAGGAAACAAGTTCACTCCACTGACTCGTGTAGATTGAGGTACAGCTGTTTATTCACTGTTTTGTCCTTTCACCTCGCAAACCAACCAGGAGCCAAGGTGGAGCAAGGCAGAAAGAAGGTTCCTGCAAGCACAAGCAGAAGTATATTTTGGAAAACCTTTTTAGGATAGAGAGTTGTGTTTGAAGGAAAAAGAAAAACAGGCTGTTGTTTTTTAAAGATCACTATCTGCAAATGATGTGCTGCTGCATTTGAGAGATGGGATCCATTACTCACTTTTATTCCCCTTGAAGACAAGCCATTTGTAGACAGAGATGCTAAAAAGTGATCACTTTTCAAGCCTCCTCCTCTCTGTATCAAGGCCAGCTTCCAATACGATTCTTTTAATTAGGCTTATATTTCATGCCCTAGAAAGCCTGCATTCCCTAAAAGCCCCCGGTCCAGGCACCTTTGGGCCCAATTACTCCACCACCGGGGTGGAGTAGCTTCCATTACCCTGTTTGTACACCTCAGCTCTGCTGCGAGTCTCCAAGGGCACATTGCTGCTTCCAAAGAACAACCCTGGTGAGCAGACTCGCTGTTCTCTCATCAACTGGGAGGCTCAGGGCTCAGCCCGGAACACGTTCCTCCTGGGGCTGTCTCTCCTGGCACCCACCACGAATATATACTGTAGAGGGATGTTCCAGTGGAGTGAAACCATTGTCCAACCTCGTCCCAAAGCTACCGCCATTCTGAGTCACAAACGATTGGGTCAGCTCTCCAAAGCCTCTCCTCCACCTGGCTTCTCCCCTCCACAACTCCTGTAATCTTTCAAGATTTCCCATTTCCAAGAGAGATGAAGACTTATTTACAAAGGGAGCACTTTGAAACTTTGCCAAGGCTTACACCGAATCGAGCTTCCTAGGGGGCGCTAGTGGTAAAGAACCAGCCTGCCAATGCAAGAGGCTTAGGAGACTCAGATTGGATCCCTGGGTTGGGAAGATAGCCTGGAGGAGGAAATGGCAACCCACTCCAGTATTCTTCTGGGAAATCCCATGGACAGAGGAGTCTGGCAGGCTACATACAGTCCATGGAGTTGCAAAGAGTCAGACATGACTTAGTGACTGAACAGCAACAATGCATATTTTTAAGAAACCTACTAAGGCTACTTCTTAAAGAAAAACAAACAAAAGTCAACAAAATAGTCCTTGTATAATGTCTCGTCAGGGCCACATTCAGATTTTGAGTGCAGCTTGACTCATTGGGAAAGACCCAGATGCTGGGAAAAACTGAGGGCAGGAGGAGATGGCTGGATGGCATCACCAACTTAATGAACATGGGTCTGAGCAAACTCTAGGAGATAGAGAGTGAAGGTCAGGGAAGCCTGGTGTGCTGCAGTCCATTGGGTCACACAGAAGATAGTCAATTTTTTTTTTTAATCTATGAGTATGTAATTCATCAGGATATGAATAATTAAATAATTATTAGGAATTAAACTAATTCTTCAAAAAGAGCTTGAGGAGGAAATCAAACTAGCAGGAAAGAACTCAACATTTTAGCAAATAGAATGTCAAGAACACAACTGTTCTTCCTAAAGCAGGCTCTGGTGTACACCTATGTTAGTATACAAGAGGGAACATGTATATGTCACTTACACCATGTGTACCAGACAAGTGATAGGGCTTGGGGACAGTGAACAAAAGGGGGAGCCAATCCCTGT
The DNA here is from genome assembly GCF_042477335.2 of Ovis canadensis. NCBI lineage: Eukaryota > Metazoa > Chordata > Mammalia > Artiodactyla > Bovidae > Ovis > Ovis canadensis. The sequence goes on from NC_091267.1 coordinate 16,450,312, forward strand.
AAGGTCCCTGGTGGCTCAGAGGTTAAAGCGTCTGCCTCCAATGTGGGAGACCCGGCTTCAATCCTTGGGTCGGGAAGGTCCCCTGGAGAAGGAAATGGTAACCCACTCCAGTATTCTTGCCTGGAGAATCCCATGGACAGAGAAGCCTGGTAGGCTACAGTCCACGGGGTCGCAAAGAGTCGGACACGACTGAACGACTTCACTATTCAGTACCTTCAATACCTTCTCTTAAATATGCGAAGTCCTGATCACCAAATAGTAGGGAGAGTTCTACTTGGAACTCTCTAATTTCTCTGTCTCTCTCTTTCTGATGCAACTCCAAATTCAGTGCTGTAATATACAAGCAAAATTAAGAGACTCAAAAGACTGTGGTGTTAAATATTCATAAATAAGCTGAATAACGCTAAAGATGATATCGAGTTCTGTTCTGATTCCCAGAGTCATATGGATACATGTGTGTGTTCAGTCATGTCCAGCCCTTTATGGCCCCATGGACTACAGACTATCAGACTCTTCTGCCCAGCGAAAGTTCCAGGCGAGAATACTTAAGTGGGTGGCATTTCCTACTCTAGAGGACAGCTAGTTTCGAAGGATTCCACCAGTTTATAAACGAAATGCACAAGAATGAGACACCCCCAAACTGGTTACAAAGAAGTCTGCAGACCATTAGCGAATGTAATTTGAACAGCTAATGTGTACCCCACATCTGGCAGAGGCTGTATCTCCCTTCTTCTATTATTTTCCAAAGACAATCTTCTTTATTCTTCCTAAAGCATTAATGAAATTCCCATGTATTTAAATGGAAGCGAAGCAAGTTCTGTTACATCAACATCGGTAATGCATTTTACTGCTTCTGTCATTTCCTTACAGAATGTGCATTTGTGCATCGTTTAGAACACTTTAACAACCGTAGTGTGCTGAAAATGGCTTTAACTCTTCATTCCCTTTACATGTCGTTTCAGATAAAGTACCTTGAAAAGCATTCTGTGTATTCTTTCAAAAAAAGTGAGAAGATGGAGCATAAAGTCTAGATATGTTTGTATTTTATCAGAAAATATTCAAAATTTTAAAATAAAAAAAAAACTACTTGGGAAATGGAAATACCAATGAGGGTTAATGAATGAAATAGCCTAACTTCTGAAATCACATAGTAATTAGGGCTTATATTTGTTTCTAAATCGGTCCTTATCCCCTCATTCAATACACATTTTAACATCATCTTTTTCAATAAAGGATGATGTTAATAAAGTTAATAAATCTCAGCATCAACCTGTGGAAGAGCCTCAGGTGTTTGTATGTTCTGATAGTCCATTTATAGGCCCAAGGCCCTAACCAAGATGACTGTGGCCACCTTCACAAATACATCAGTTGCTTTAGCTGACATGAGTGTGTTGGTCTATTTAGTGACAAATCCAAAGGAGTAATCATGGGAGTTGGAGAAGGCAATGGCACCCCACTCCAGTGTTCTTGCCTGGAGAATCCCACAGATGGAGGAGCCTGGTAGGCTGCAGTCCATGGGGTCGCAAAGAGTCGGACACGACTGAGCGACTTCACTTTCACTTTTCACTTTCATGTATTGGAGAAGGAAATGGCAACCCACTCCAGTGTCCTTGCCTGGAGAATCCCAGGGACGGCGGAGCCTGGTGGGCTGCCGTCTATGGGCTCGCACAGAGTCGGACACGACTGAAGTGACTTAGCAGCAGCACTCCCGGGAGTGAACCCAGTGGGTAATTCCATCAAAGCGGCTGAAGCATTTTCGGGCATATAGAGGTAGTGCGTGGACGCACGCATGCTCAGTCACTTCTGTCATGTCCGACTCTCTGAAACCGTGTGAACTGTAGCCCACCAGATTCCTCTGTCCTTAGGATTCTCTAGGCAAAAACACTGAAGTGAGTTGCCATGCCCTCCTCCAGGAGATCTTCCCTATGCCTCCGATCTCCCGAGGAGATCAAACCTGTGTCTCCCTACAGGTGAGATTCTTTATGTGGAGCCCCCGGGAGAACCCATACAGAGGGAGGCTGATCAATAAAAGGAAAAATATCCTAACCACTGAGGCTGTAGTTGTGATAAACATTAAAAAAGACACTAAGACAGTATTTTTACTGAAGAGACTAGGATCTGCTATTCCTAATGTAGAAATATTTCATCTGTGAGACATGGAAATTTTTCAAAAATATTTCTAAGTAGCTGTAATGGTGACAACCCTCTTGCAAAGGGATATAATCTCTGTTCACAAGTTCAAATGTTAGTACAATATTATACTGTTGGTGTTTTTCAGCAATAGAAAATTATTCTCCTTTGATCTAAGCATTTAGACATAAGACAAAGACTGAATATCTTTCCTACCGCGAGAGAGATTATCTTGTACAAGGAAACGTAAGCCTGAATATAAAATAACTTTTAAAGTATTTTTTAATATTAAGTCAAATTCAATAAAGAAGCACCAGAAGCATAGAAAAAAATTTGGTTAAGAAAATGAATCTCGTTGTTTGTCAAATTGCTGGCATAGCCACATAGAGAGGAACTTTTACAGTGAATTCCCATGTTTGGCAATGATGGAGTTCAGTTCAGTTCAGTCCCTCAGTCGTGTCCAACTCTTTGTGACCCCATAGACTGCAGCATGCCAGGCCTCCCTGTCCATCACCAACTCCCAGGTTTGCTCAAACTCATTTCCATTGAGTTGGTGATGCCATTGAGCCATCCCATCCTCTGTTGTCCCCTTTTCCTCCTGCCTTCAATCTTTCCCAGCATCAGGGTCTTTTCAAATGAGTCAGTTCTTCGCATCAGGTGGCCAAACTGTTGGAGTTTCAGCTTCAGCATCAGTCCTTCCAAAGAATATTCAGTACTGATTTATTTTAGGATTGACTGATTGAATCTCCTTGCTGTCCAAGGGACTTTCAAGAATCTTCTTCAATACTACATTTCAAAAGCTTCAATTCTTTGGCACTCAGCTTTCTTTATAGTCCAACTCTCACATCCATACATGACTACTGGGAAAACCATAGTTTTGACTAGCTGGACCTTTGATGGCAACATAATGTCTCTGCTTTTTAATATGCTGTCTAGATTGGTCATAGCTTTTCTTCCAAGGAGCAAACGTCTTTCACGTTCATGGCTGCAGTCACCATCTACAGTGATTTTGGAGCCCCAAAATAAGGTCTGTCACTATTTCCATTGTTTCCCCATCTATTTCCCATGAAGTGATGGGACCAGATGCCGTGATCTTAGTTTTCTGAATGTTGAGTTTTAAGCAAATTTTTTCACTCTCCTCTTTCACTTTCATCAAGAGGCTCTTTAGTTCTTCTTCACTTTCTGCCATAAGGGTGGTGTCATCTGCCTTTCTGAGGTTATTGATATTTCTCCTGGCAATCTTGATTCCAGCTTGTGCTTCATCCAGTCCAGCATTTCTCATGATGTACTCTGCATACCACTTAAATAAGCAGGGTGGCAATATATAGCCCTGACGTACTCCTTTTCCTATTTGGAACCAGTCTGTTGTTCCATGTCCAGTTCTAACTGTTGCTTCCTGATCTGCATATAGATTTCTCAGGAGGCAGGTCAAGTGGTCTGATATTCCCATCTCTTTCATAGTTTTCCAGAGTTTATTGTGATCCACACAGTCAAAGGCTTTGGCATAGTCAATAAAGCAGTAGTAGATGTTTTTCTGGAACTCTCTTGCTTTTTCCATGATCCAGCAGATGTTGGCAATTTGGTTTCTGGTTCCTTTGCCTTTTCTAAATCCAGATTGAACATCTGGAAGTTCATGGTTCATGTACTGTTGAAGCCTGGCTTGGAGAATCTTGAGTGTTACTTTGCTAGCATGTGAGATGAGTGCAATTGTGCCATAGTTTGAACATTCTTTGGCATTACCTTTCTTTGGGATTGGAATGAAAACTGACTTTTCCAGTCCTGTGGCCATTGCTGAGTTTTCCAAATTTGGTGGCATATTGAGTACAGCACGTTCACAGCATCATCTTTTAGGATCTGAAATAGCTCAACTGGAATTCTATCACCTCCACTAGCTTTGTTCATAGTGATGCTTTCTAAGGCCCACTTGACTTCACATTCCAGGATGTCTGGCTCTAGGTGAGTGATCACACTATCATGGTTATCTGGTTCATGAAGATCTTTCTAGTATAGTTTTTCTGGGTATTCTTGCCACCTCTTCTTAATATCTTCTGCTTCTGTTAGGTCCATACAATTTCTGTCCTTTATTGTGCCCATCTTTGCATGAAATGTTCCCTTGGTATCTCTAATTTTCTTGAAGGGATCTCTAGTCTTTCCCATTCTGTTGTTTTCCTCTATGTCTTTGCCTGGATCACCAAGGAAGGAGTGATGGAATAACAGGGACCAGATTTCCTGCCCAGGACCACAGAAAGCCTGGATGCAATGTAGAAAGCAATGGTTCTCAAGACACTGGACATCAGGTTGTGAGCGATAATGGCCCTAAAGGATGGGAAACCATCGAGGTGAGCAGAACTATCACTAGCTTGCTGCCTGGAGAGAGTCTCGAGGCCACAGTGCCGGGAGGAGGACCACAGGGAGCCCGGCCATCTTCCTGTGCTGAAGGGATGGGGCAGGGAGTTCAAGGAGACCGGATTCGTTCTCTGTTGCTGTGGCAACAAATTACTACAAACTCATTGGCTTAGAACAAAACAAATTCATTATGTACAGTTTTGGAGGCTGGAAGTCCAAAGTGGACCAGCAAATCTGTGCTCTTTCTGGGGTCTCCAGGAAAACATCTGCTTCCTTCGCTTTCCTCTCTCCAAGAAGCCTCCTGAATCCCTTGGCTCTTGGCCAATTCCTCCGTCTTCAAAACCTTCAGTGTGGCATCCCCCAATCTCTTTTTCTGTACCTCAGATCCTATAGCTTTCCTATTTTAGGACACACGGGATGACATTGGGCCCCCCTTTAAAATTCAGAATAATCTACCCACCTAAATATTCTTATTGAATTGCATCTACAAAGTCCATTTGTAGCCATTCCTTTCTGCAGGGGATCTTCCCAACCCAGGGATAAAACTTGATTCTTGTGCATTGCAGGCAGATTCTTTACCATCTGAACCATGAGGGGAGCCCCATACATGGTCATATCTGCAAAAATCCTGGGATATAGAATGCAGATGTCTTTGAAAGATGAGTAGTCTTTGTGCGCTCAGTCACTCAGTCGTGTCCGATTCTATGCAGCCCTATGGACTGTAGCCCACCAGGCTCCTCTGACAGTGGGATTCTCCAGGCAAGAATGCTGGAGTGGGTTGCCATTTCCTACTCCAAGTCATTATTTACTCTAACACAGAAGCCAAGGCAGCTAGATTTTGCACAACAGAGAAGCAGGGAGGACAGGTGTGCAGTGTAAAAACCCTACAGATCTAGGGAGGGGGCCCCTCAAGTCTTCAGCAGAGGCTCCTTCTTGGGTATTCAGCTAAGTGTTGATAATTCAATGCTTTGTGGAAACTACCTAGGACTGAGGGGCAAACATCTCAACACGATGAATGGGGGAAATCCTAGAGGCTCACTCAGGGCTAGTTAGTGCCTACTCCCATCACCTGAGTAGAAAATTTAATAATACATGGACATTGAGTAGATTATTCAGACAGAACTTTTGCATCCAGAATAAGGCAAAATAAGACTTAGATTAAATGTCATTCTAGTCTTCCCAATAAGAGTTTAAAAGCAAAATTCAAAAAGATCAAAGTATTTCTAAGTAACATCCCAGAACAAAGCTCAAGAATTTTCAGGAATACAAAAATACCCAGCACCCAAAAATAAAATATTCACAATGAAAGGAATTTAATAAAAAATTACCAGGTGTGCAGAGACGAAGGAAAAGGCAACCCATAATTAAGAAAGAATCAATCAATCAAAACTGACCCAGAAATAATTCTGATGATAGAGTTGGTAGATAAGAACATTAAAACAATTATTATAATTTTATTCCATGTGTTCAAGAAGCTAGAGGGAAAATTAAACATCTGAAATTCAGCCGGGAAAGATATTTTTAAAGACCCAATTTCAACTTCTAGAGATGAAAACATATTATTTAGGATGAAAAATTCACTGAATGGGATTAACATCATTGACATGCAGAAGAAAAGATTAGCAAAGATTAGAAAATTTGAAGTCATAGCAGTATAGTTTCAAAATGAAACACAAAGGAAAAATAACTTCAAAACATGAAAAGAGTATCAGTGAGCTGTGGAACAGCCTCAAGTGGTCTAGTATGCATGTTATCTGAGTTTCCAAAGGAGATATGGAGAGATGAAGAAAAAGTATTTGAAAAAGTAACAGCTGCACATTTTCCACATTTGGTTGAAACTATAAACCTGTGGATTAGAGAAGATGAGCAAGCGAAAGCACAAGAAACACGAAAACATCTAAGGCACATCATGATCAAGCTGCAGGGACAAACTGGAAATATTAAAACTAGTCGGTAGAAAAAGTCACATCACATGAGTAGGAGAAAAAAATAAAGGCAACAGTAGATTTCTCCCTGGAAACAGTGCAAGTTGGAAGACAATGGAGTGAGATCCCTAAAGCACTGAAAGTAAAATGCATCAGCCTGAAATTCTTGACTAGCGAAAATAGATTTCAAAAACTGTTTTTAGTAATTACATTGTTAGTGGTAACTTTTATATTGTCATTCTAAAGCTTTGTATATGAATAGTCAAATAAAGCAAGTAAGTCATTACTCATATACTAATCATAATAGCCAACAGCTGGAAACAAACCAATGTCCATCAGCTGATGAATAAACAAAATGCAGCCAATCTATACAGTGGAATATTGCTTAGCTACAAAAAGAAAGAAAGCACGGACACAGGCTGCATGTGGATAAACCTTGACACATTGTGCTAAACAAGAGAAACCAGACACGAAAGGCCGTATATTTTATGATGCATTTTATGTAAAATGCCCAGAATTAGCAAGTCCACTGACAGAAAACAAATTCTGGGTTTCTAGAGCATTGGGGAGGCAGGACTGTGGAATAACTGCTTAATGGACATAGGGCTTCCTTTTCGTGTGATGAAAATACTCTGAAACTAGACTGCTGCTGCTGCTGCTAAGTCGCTTCCGTCGTGTCCGACTCTGCGACCCCGTAGATGGTAGCCTAGCAGGCTCCCCCATCCCTGGGATTCTACAGGCAAGAACACTGGAGTGGGTTGCAATTTCCTTCTCCAGTGCATGAAAGTGAAAGGGAAGTCACTCAGTCATGTCCAACTCTTCGCGACCCCATGGACTGCAGCCTACCAGGCTCCTCCGCCCATGGGATATTCCAGGCAAGAGTACTGGAGTGGGGTGCCATTGTCTTCTCCGAAACTAGACAGTGGTGATAATTGTAAACCATTGAGAACATGGTAAATGCCACTAATAGCAATTTTTATGTTATGTGTATTTTACTACAAATAAAATGTTAGAAAATAGTAAGCAGTGGATATTACAATTTCTCTACAAGACAAAATATAGTTAAAAAATCTGGAGGGGGAATAGGTAAAAGACATGGAGAAAATAAGATGGGTCACAGACTGATAATTGTTGAGAGAATAATAAGGGGAGTTTCTTTGCATTATTTTTTTCATTTCTATTGATATGCCCACTATATGTATGCATGTATGTATATATATATATATATACATATATATAATAGGCATATTAATATAATTATATCAGTTCAGTCCAGTTCAGTCACTCAGTCATGTCCGACTCTTTGCAACCCCATGAACTGCAGCACACCAGGCCTCCCTGTCCATCACCAACTCCCAGAGTTCACTCAAACTCACGTCCATTGAGTCGGTGATGCCATCCAGCCATCTCATCCTCTGTCATCCGCTTTTCTTCCTGCCCCCAATCCCTCCCAGCATCAGTCTTTTCCAGTGAGTCAACTCTTCACGTGAGGTGCCAAAGTACTGGAGTTTCAGCCTTTGCATCATCATTCCTTCCAAAGAACACCCAGGACTGATCTCCTTTAGAATGGACTGGTTGGATCTCCTTGCAGTCCAAGGGACTCTCAAGAGTCTTCTCCAGCACCACAGTTCTAAAGCATCAATTCTTCAGTGCTCAGCCTTCTTCACAGTCCAACTCTCACATCCATACATGACCACTGGAAAAACCATAGCCTTGACTAGACGGAACTTTGTTGGCAAAGTAATGTCTCTGCTTTTTGATATACTATCTAGGTTGGTCATAACTTTCCTTCCAAGGAGTAAACATCTTTTAATTTCATGGCTGCAATCACCATCTACAGTGATTTTGGAGCTCAGAAAAATAAAGTCTGACACTGTTTCCACTGTTTCCCCATCTATTTCCCATGAAGTGATGGGACCAGATGCCATGATCATTTTCTGAATGTTGAGCTTTAAGCCAACTTTTTCACTCTCCACTTTCACTTTCATCAAGAGGCTTTTTAGTTCCTCTTCACTTTCTGCCATAAGGGTGGTGTCCTCTGCATATCTGAGGTTATTGATATTTCTCCTGGCAATCTTGATTCCAGCTTGTGCTTCATCCAGTCCAGCATTTCTCATGATGTACTCTGCATACCACTTAAATAAGCAGGGTGGCAATATATAGCCCTGACGTACTCCTTTTCCCATTTGGAACCATTATGTTGTTCCATGTCCAGTTTTAACTGTTGCTTCCTGACCTACATATAGGTTTCTCAAGATATGTATACAAATATTAAAAACTTTAAAAATGTATCAAGGAATCAGTGACTTTTGTTGATTCTTTTTGATGAAACAATCAATGATAGTTCCTTGGGAAAAAAAAGCTCCATGGGCTATGAGACCACAGGCTATGAGAGACCACTGTGGCTCAGATGGTAAAGATTAGGATATCTAGGTTCTATCCGTGGGTCAGGAAGATCCCCTGGAGAAGGGAATGGCCACCCACTCCAGTATTCTTGCCTGGAGAATTCCTTGGACAGAGAAGCCTGGCAGGCTACAGTCCATGAGATTGCAAAGAATCAAACACAGCTGAGAGACTCACACTTTTCATTTTTAATATAATTTTATTTGTGGTTTGATAAGCTATTTTTTCCAATCCATGGTATTATTTGACAATGCCTCAGAATTAAAGTTTAAAAGTTCAAGATGTTTTGCATAGTTACCAAGAAAATATTGACTTTAGAAATGGAGGCATAAGCATAGATGGCTTAAAATTATCCGGGGCTTATCTCAGCTTTAGGTTTAGGGAACAAGTTACTTCCTCGTGAAGAATGAGATTGCAACTAATCTAAGGGTTTGAACCAATGACTGATAAAAAATAAATCTGTACTTTTAAAAAACTGACAAGTCAAAACAAGTTTTGAACGAATTGTTTGTAGCTATGAATTCAATTTGAATGTGTGGAATTGACCAGTTGCTTAGACATATAGATGTGATCGGAAAATTTAATCTATAATTGAAGACTTCAATGCTAATCAAGTCATCTAATTTGGGGGTTAAAAATGTGCATCTTAAATTAAATCAACTGCTTTTTTCATTTAAATATATGCTTCTGTATTTCGCCCAGCAAATCATTCAAAACTTGGAGTTCTTTACTGCAATGATAACTCCACCCATTTTTACCTCTCCAGCCCATTGTTTTCACTGAGCAACAATATTTTGTTCCCAGTTGTGAGACCGTATGAGACTCCACACTACACCAAGTGTACACTCGGTTCAGCACAGGAGATGAGTCTTGCTCCTCACCCTCTGCCCAGCCTGCTACTCTCTAAAGCCTGTCTTGCTCCTCCTCCTTCCCCAGAATGATTCCTTTCTTTCTAGTTGTATCCCTTTCCTCTCTTTCCAGGGTAAAACCCTATTTGTTTCCTGAGCAGTTGGTCTGTGGCTTCTACAGCATCAGAAGCACTTTCTTCTCTTTTCTCCATCGAGGTTGGCAGGGTCTATCTACAGAATTATCTGGGATTTCTTTCAATCATTCAAGAGCCAAATCATTTGTTCAAGAAACCTAGAGCACTAATTTTTACAAATTGTTGACAACTAACGTATACAAAATGTACAACTTAATGATTCAAAACATGAAACCTAGAAAAATAGAACCTCACGTCCTACCTTACAAGTAGATAGGACGACTGTGTAAATGGCCACAGCCAGAGAGAGCACCTAGAGACTTACCCAGGAGGAGACCCCCATGGGATTGCCTAGAAGGCTCCACCTGGTTCAAGGTGGAGGTCCATGGGTACAAGCCTCACTAGCCATTTCTCAGCTGGCAGCAGGCAAAAGACACTGAATATTAAACACAGCCTTCCTAAGACTTTACAGGAAGGCTATTTTCCCTCTGCACCAGAGAAAACATGTTTAACTGCCTCCAGATTAGAAAGAAGAAAACGGAGCTAATGAGAGGCTATCCCCTGGGCTGTGATCACGTTGGGTACAGCAATGGTGAGCATGAGTTCTGTGTACTGTCTGTCCACGGTAGCTCTTTTCACATACACATGTGCCTGAAGACACTGCTGAGTATCAGCTCCGTGCTTTAGCATGACTTGGTTAATACTAAAAATAAAATCTTTTCCCTCATATTTCACTGTGATGCAATTTCTTGTCTTAAAGAAAGATGGAAACTTATACTTGGAAGATATATAGTTAGAATTTCCTGTAATACGGAATTAGCTCCAGTCAAAATGAACTATTCTACACTGCCATTATTACTCATTTACCAAAAATACTCTGTTCTGGGTTTAATATTTTCTTAATACTTTAAACTTTTATAAGCACTTTCTCATCAAATACCTCTTCTAGCCTCTCAGTAAGCCTCAGAGTCAGGGCAAATATTACTATTGCCAGATGTCAGGATTACTAGGGATGGCAATGAATAGTGACAGAATTAGGATTAAAATCTGCGTTTTCCTCCTCTTAGTTCCATGTATTTTGGGGGAAAAATATCAAAAATCAAACAAAACACTGTTTCATCACATAGCTCGCTAAATATCTGTCAAATTTTTCAAGTGACAGAGGCGAATGTTATTTGTTTATGATGACTATGTTTGCCTTGACACTTTTTTAAAATGCTTCAGTAAAAAATTACGTGAAAAATTTCATAAAAGACTCTTTTAATGCCATATCTTGACAATAGACACGTCCATACAAAGCTCTGAGGCTCCATTACATTTTTATTATGATATGATTATGATGTCAATGCAAATTTCTAAAGAGCTCTATCTGAGTGTAATTTCAAGACAGCTTCATTGCATTAAGGAACAAAACAGTCAACATAATATCCCGTTAATTTGGGGGTTTTGACAGAAAGCCGTAAAACAAAGGAATATGCAGGATCAAGTCAACCTGGAGTTTGGCTTCTCTAGGGTAGGTAGTGGGACTGAAATCCATGATTCTAAATGTAGGGACCACCCAGCAGCAGGAGAGGGGCCGGGGACTCGGGTGGGACGGGCTGGAATTGTTCCATGTCACGGGGACCCTGTGTCTGCTCACCCTGGCAGCGACTGTGCTTTCTGTGACACCGAATCCAGTCCCTGAAATGACATGTAGCCATTTTATGCTCCCCTGCTATTGAAGCCAAGGGGAGTGCTGCTGGCAGGCATTCCTGTTCTTTCCTTTGTTTTTTTTTTTTTTTTCTATCCTGTATATTTATGGGGCTTTTAAATACTATCTTTTCCTGTTTACCATATGTCAAATTCTACATGAACTGATAAAAACATGCAAAGGCCTTATCATTCTAAGCTCCTAAAATAGACTTTCCTCCCTCCCACCTCCTACACTTCATCAAGCCCCTAAGTACTAATTACTAAAATCTAAAATGCTCATCTGACCGAATTGCATTATGTGTCCATTTTTAAAGACCTCAATTCAATTACGCACACTGAAGTGGGCACCCAAAAAAAAAAAATCCTGTCTGTATTTTTCCATGATGCAGCGAGTCAGCACTGGGACAGTTCAGCATAAAGAAGATGGTTCGCCCTGGAACACAACACGCTCTTTTTGAAGCAAGGCAGCACCCTCTTTGGGAGGGAGCACTGACTCTGGTATAGACACTGCAGCCGGCCGCCTTCATGAGAGCCCGCTGTGCTGCTCCCAGGAGTGCGCCTGCTTGATGCTGGGAGCAGATTAAAGCTGTTCTAATTTCCCATCCCAGCCAAATAGATGCATAAGCAAGCTGTTAGATTGTCTCAGCATCCCTACGGAAACCCCCAGCCCCCGTTGGCAGATCCATGAACATTTGCAAGTAAAATCACAAGGCGCCTGGGGAGGGGCTGTGGGTGGGGACGGGGGGGTCATTAGTAAAAGAGGAGGAAACTTCTCCCCGATCCAAGTGTAAATCCCTGCTGAAGTGGTGGTGAAAGTCAAAATGCACTTCACCAGGGTGGAGAACAGAACGCCTGCAACCAACAGTGAAGGCTCTGGTGTGTCCCTCCATTTACAGCTGAAACAGTTTGCTGGGCTGTGTCTATACCCTAGGCTGTTCAAACGGCCAAAGAGGAGCTGTAAGTCAGCTGGGTTGTCAATAGGGGGGAAATATACTATACTATGACATGAGTTTGAGTAGGCTCTGGGAATTGATGATGGACAGAGAAGCCTGGCATGCTGCAGTCCATGGGGTCGCAAAGAGTCGGACATGACTAAGCAACTGAACTGAACTGAACTGACACTGTACTATACTATACTATTCTATACTATACTATACTATACTATACTATGCTATACTATACTATGCTATGCTATACTATACTACTCTATACTATACTATACTATACTATGCTATACTATACTATGCTATGCTATACTATACTACTCTATACTATACTATTCTATACTATCCTATACTATACTATGCTATGCTATACTATACTACTCTATACTATACTATACTATACTATACTATTCTATGCTATACTATACTACTCTATACTATACTATTCTATACTATACTATTCTATACTATGCTATACTATACTAGTCTATACTATACTATACTATTCTATACTATACTATACTATGCTATACTATACTATACTAGTCTATACTATACTATACTATGCTATGCTATACTATACTATTCTATACTATACTATACTATACTATTCTATACTATACTATACTATTCTATACTATACTATACTAGTCTATACTATACTATACTATACTATTCTATACTATACTATACTATTCTATACTATACTATACTAGTCTATACTATACTATACTATACTATTCTATACTATACTATACTAGTCTATACTATACTATACTATGCTATTCTATACTATACTATACTATTCTATGCTATACTATACTATGCTATACTATACTATACTATTCTATGCTATACTATACTATGCTATACTATACTATACTATTCTATGCTATACTATACTATGCTATGCTATACTATACTATTCTATACTATACTATACTATGCTATGCTATACTATACTATTCTATGCTATACTATACTATTCTATACTATACTATACTATGCTATGCTATACTATACTATTCTATACTATACTATACTATTCTATACTATACTATACTAGTCTATACTATACTATACTATGCTATTCTATACTATACTATACTATTCTATGCTATACTATACTATGCTATACTATACTATACTATTCTATGCTATACTATACTATGCTATGCTATACTATACTATTCTATACTATACTATGCTATGCTATACTATACTACTCTATACTATACTATTCTATACTATACTATAGTATACTATACTATACTATGCTATGCTATGCTATACTATACTACTCTATACTATACTATTCTATACTATACTATACTACTCTATACTATACTATACTATTCTATACTATACTATACTATTCTATACTATACTATGCTATGCTATACTATACTACTCTATACTATACTATTCTATACTATACTATACTATAGTATACTATACTATTCTCTACTATGCTATGCTACACTATACTATGCTATACTGTTCTATACTATGCAATAATATATATGTTTCCCTGGTAGCTCAGCCATAAAGAATCCACCTGCAATGAAGGAGACGCAGGTTGATCCCTGAGTTGAGAAGATCCCCTGGAGGAGGAAATGGCAACCTACTCCAGCACTCTTGCCTGGAAAATTCCACAGCTGGAGGAGCCTGGCAGGCTAAAGTCCATGGAGCTGCAAAGAGTCAGACCACAGCAAAGCGTGTGTGCACGCTCACACACACGTACACATGTGGCTGACTCGCTTTGCTGTGCAGCAGAAACTGACACAGCCGTGTGAAACAACTATAGGGCGATAAACAAAAATTACACAAGTGGCCTGGCGGGAGCAGAAAAAGGACAAATCCCAGGCAAGCAACACAAATAAAAACCTCAATAAACAATAAACAACCCTGCCACCTTTTTGTAATTGTATACAAATGCTGTGTTTCTTGAGTCGTAAAAACAGAAAACAAACTGTGAGGATCAGGAATTAATCCGATGGATGGAAAGGAACATGACTGTGTTTTCCAGGGGCTCTGGAAGTTGGGCTGACCATAACCACGAGCTGGCAAAGCCATGGTCATGTTCGAGTCCAAGTTCATTTTTCTAACTCAGGAAGACAAACACTCATGCCTTCAACCTTAGAAGAGCAAACCGACCAGCAAGGTACATTTCGTAACTAAAGATGATATTTTCTATAGAATAAGGGGAGCATTATTTTGATCACTTATCTTACAATTCTTTAGCATTTTCTGTTTCTGATTGTGGGTGGGGTATGTTTCCAAGTTTGCAAACCCTTCTAAGGTACATGTCAGGAGCCACTGGGCTTTTACAGTCTACCCACTGTAATGAAACTTGGAGGATTTCAGCTTGGGAACTAGTTCCCACCTATAGGTTTGAGGCTGCTGTGATGTACAGGATCTGACAGAGCAAATACTGGTTTGGGGATTCTTGTGGGGAACAGGAAAATTCCTAGTTGTCCGCCTCTAGTTCCATTCAAACTGGAAGCTCAAAAGAATCTCTAAATGCATGGGACTCAGAGGAAAAATCAGGAAAAGGGGCCTGTGAATTCTTATCCATCAGCCTTTTCAGAAAGATTTTAGGGAAAAGGAAAATATATATAAAGAAAGCTCAGACAGATTGGTAATGAAAGGGGGAAACACGTTTCAAAAATACTATAAAATATGCTAAGAATCCATTGGTATTTCTGGAGCTCCCTCCTACCAGGCATGGGGACTCTGGGGGTCACATGGCCTGCAGGCCAAGTCCATGGATGTCATGGGAGGTTTACCCAGCATGGTCCAAATTCACTCGCGAGCATGGGTATAAATCTGAACTTTACCAAGTTTTCTTCATTAGTCCTATATGGTCACAGTGAGGGTAACCGTCAATTTTTAGACAAGAAGACATGACTGAGAAATCCTTGCTTTCTGTACTAGTCATATGCAAGATGAAGTTTCCATGGACACGGCCACTGTCTACATAGCCAGGGGTCTTTCTTATCATTATCACCACTCCTGTCAATTTGGAGAGATTATTTCACCTCTGCCATTCACACTCAGCTGAAAACAGAACCGGGTGTAAATTTATTAGGACTACTCTGAAAAACAAAGTTTTAGAGTAGCAAAACCTGTGTTGAATTAGGTCAGAATAAAAGAAAAATCTCTCATGGATTTTGACTGTGGTTTGACCAACATTCTAGAAACACACAAACACAGAAAATAAAAAGCCTTTCTTTTTTTTTTTTTAAGACCTTTTAGAGTGTAATAATCCTCAGTAAAGAGGATTTTAAAATGAATTTCATCTGTTGCTTTTTAAAATAAATTCCAGTGATATTTTAATTTGAAAATATCACTCAAGTGCACAGAGGTCCATTCTTTATGGTGAGTCTCACAAGGACCCTCCACTGTCAAGGGCAATGCTTACATCTAAAAGTATGAACCACTCAGAAAACATTTTCCATGCAAACTAAAACTGTCACTGAATTATTTAAACAAAAAGTAATTAAATTAAGCAAATAAAATTTTAAAACCATAGTGAAAGCTCTGACTTGAAAAACTCAGAATGGAACAATTAGTCTTCGAATTCCTATGACTTTTCCCATTCAGCCAATCTACTTGGTATGTGCACAAGGTGAGACTCCCTGAAGACAATAAATATTATTGTAACTGCCTAATTTGTGTAGTTATCTACAAATGCTGTATCATCTGATACCTAGGAAAACAGAACATTAGTAAGACATATATTACCTCATTTTTATATATAAATAAACTAATACTCAGAGAACTAGACTAACCCAAGGTTACAATTCTAGTAAGAAAGAGAAATCCTGGATTTTTATCACTCATAAATCTAGTCTTGAAAATGTGAAACCATCTACCTTATGCCCCCTTGGGTAAAATCGTAATCTTAGATTAAAATATTAATTCCAAAGATAAATCTGACTTGCTTTGGATCTCCACAGAAATCTAAACTGATTTCATTTACTCTTCCATGCTGTAGCATCCTATCTGTGGTCAAATAGAGCAGACATAAACAACACGTGTATTTATAATGAAATTGAAACCTTCTTGCCCATCAGGTTCCTGAGTGAATTTATTCTCTGGCTAGTGGACAGCATAAAGCTGAGTAACACTTCAGGGAACCACCCTGTGACCTGGGGAAATTTCATAGTTGACTATGAAATATTGGAAACAGCCAAGGACTCTCTGGACTGTGCCTTTAATCCTCTACAGAGAAAAATAATAACAACTAGGCTGAAGTCACATAGGCTATGGATGTAAAAATGGGATTTATTCCCTTAGGACAGGAGTGGGGTACCTCCAAGAAATGAAGGCCAAGAGAACTCGGTACGAACGCGACTTGCAATGGGCAGTGAGGGGGTACTTCTGAAATGACCATTAATAAAAATATTCATGATAATATCCTTAAAGTTTCTGACCATGCAAAGGACCATAAAGTTGTTTATGTTGAGAATAACAGTGAAATTAATGATAAAAAGACTGACTCAGAGGTCACTATCAGATGTGAACCTTTATGTTATCCTCATAACATCTATCAATCATAATTTGCATATACTTGCCCCATTTTATAGACAAGGAAACAATGGCTCAAATAACTTTTACAGGCTTCCCCGGCGGCTCAGTGGATAAAGAATCTGCCTGCAGCATAGGAGACAAAGGCGACGCGGGTTTGACCCCTGTTTGGGGACGATCCCCTGGAGGAGGCAATGGCAGCCCATTCCAGTGTTCTTGCCTGGGGAATCCCATGGACCGAGGAGCCTGGTGGGCTACAGTCCATGGGGTCGCAAAGAGTTGGACCTGACTGAGCAACTAAACACACACACACACATACCCTTCCTAATGTCCCAGAGCTGACAGTAAGAGGATTTGTACCTAACTGTATAATGCAGAGCCCATGTTCTGGACCCTCGTGTTCTGCAGGGATGAACGTGTTCTAAGGATGGTTATGCGGAGAATTTTACAACATCAGACTTTTTCCCACAATTTTTTTTGTGTGTTGAATCTTTATTATTGATATTTATTTATTTGCTTTTTTCCCTACTTAAAAAAAAAATACCTCCAGAACAGTGTAATAAATTAAGCTTTATCATGCCTTAGCATGAATTAATTTCTCAGTAGCTTTTGGTTGGAGAAACAAGAAAGAGAACCATGGAAACTTGGAGACCAATTGGGAGAGGCTGTAGATAGGTAGGAAGCCATGCAAGAAAAGCTTTAGAAGGTGAAGAGGAAGAAAATGGAAGAGAAATACCCTCTTTCCTACCAGGCAAGATGGGCTGGTACTGTGCAGAGTCAGTAACTTAACACAGTCTTCTTATTCATGCTATATTGCTTTCGAGGGTATAAGGGGGAGTCTTGCTCATTTAGTCCTTCACTAAAGAAGGACTATAGTCCTTCTAAGAAGTCCTTCACTAAGAAGGACTTCACTATAGATCCAGATTGGAAAAGCAGCCACAATCTCAAACACAGCAGAAGGGACAAGACCTATGGTGGGGAGGGCCCTCTCACAGTGACAGCTGAATGCCCCGATCTGGAAGTGCCGGCATTTTGCTCACACTTCATTAATCAGAACTAATCACTGGCCAATGAACTAATGCTCCGGAGAAGGAAATGGCAACCCACTCCTGCGTTCTTGCCTGGAGAATTCCACGGACAGAGGAGCGTGCTGGGTCACAGTCCATGGGGTCGCAAGCAGTCGGACACGACGGAGGGACTAACAGCAACAAAGAACTGACGCACTGATCACGTCACTGACCACTCTAGCCACGGGGGCCAGGGGTGCCGACCTACTGTGTGCAGACGGTGGGGAGGCAGAAAGTCACGACAGCGCTAGTGAGCTTTCTGTCCGGGAGCGTGTCTCCATATTTACCTACTTTCCGCTGCGGCCCAGCGTCAACACGCCTCACTCCGGAGCACATCTGTCTTCCCAAACGCCTTCTGCTTCATTTGCTGCTCACGTCACTTTCTAAAACTGTTATTTTTTTCAGGAGTTCAGCTTCTCCTCCATTACGCAGATGTACCATACGACCAAAGTAAGCCAAGAACATATCTTTTAAACATATCTGAGATGAGAAATAGCAAGGCTAATGCCGGGCCCCTATTTGCGATGGGAGGGTTCTGTCATCTTTATCAAAGAGACAGTCGTGTCTGCTCCTTCAATTATGTTCCTTCCTTATACATTATCTTATCAGAGGCATTGTATGGGATCTTAAAATTATGAATTTCTGACTGATGTGAGCGATTCATCTTATTGTAATTTTCTGTGAATATTATGATAGCCAAGAGGAAAGGGAAATTCATCTGTATGCTCTGAGATCTTTGAAAATCAAACTTTACTTTAAAAATAAATTTTATTGCCATAAGGTATTCCTTTTGTGTCATTCCTCATCCCGAAGAGAATGTGATGGACCCTTAGTGATGAGTAGTATCTGAATCACGCTGGAAGATGTCAAAATAAAATGAAGATTTCAAAAACAGAAGAGCTTCCTATAATTTTGCACGAAAGAGAAGGGGGGAGAAATCTCATTTCAAATCACACCTCAATCAGCAAAGATTTCATTTTCCATAAACTATATGTATTTACTTAACCATTTGTGGTTTGGTAAAGTGATCCAGTAATTCTGTTGAGACTCCCTACGTGTCCATTGTATCTATGCTTGCGCTGAACACAATGACGATCAGGGTTATAAGAATTCATCAAAATCCCCCAAGCCCTAACATTCTAGCTAAGAAGGAAAGGCAGAGAATGCCACAGGGCTACCAGAAGCAGAACTGGAGATAAGGAGTCATGAGCCTTAGTCTGTTTTTTTTAATTATTATTATTTTAATTGGAAGCTAATTCATAGTCTGCTGATGAAGAAAGTGGGGAAGTTTCCTGGGGGAAACTGATCACGGTATGAAGGAAGCAGGACCAGCTGGAGGAAAGGTCAGGCAAGGAGGTGATTTCAGGCAGCATCCCACAGCAGGGAGTCTGACCCCTGGGATAATTCTGAAGAGTAAATAACACTGAATGGTTGTCTTGACCTCAGGCTTCCCTGGTGGCTCAAACAGTAAAGAATCTACCTGTAATGCAGGAGACACAGGTTCAGTACATGGGTGGGAAAGATCCCTTTGAGGAAGGTATGGCCACCCACTCCAGAGGCTGCCTGGAAAATTCCATGGACAGAGGAGTCTGGCTGGCTAAAGTCCACAGGATTGCAAAGAGTGAGACATGACTGAGCGACTAACATACACATACAAGGCAAAGGAGATGGTTTTCATGCTCTTGAACATCTCAGTTCGTGGCTAAGATCTCCATCAAGGCCACATCAAATCCGAGAGACTTTCTGTTCTCTGCACATGTCATCAAAATAGCCCCAGTTGCCCAAGGTCAGTTCTCCAAAGAAATCTTGCAGACTGTGGTCCCTGAAGGCAATCCCTTGGTCCCTCCAAGGGATTCAAGAGAACCTGAGCAAACAACTGATATTATCAACTACAGTCCACCTCTGTGTCATATGGATCTACACATTAAATTTATGCCATCATGACATGCTCAGGATGCTGCTGAGTCAACATTTCTGAGGGAACTTACCAGAGAGGGTAAGTGGAATGACCTATAGCTCTCCTTCCTGCATTGGGTTCCAAACTGTAACTTGCTCTTGCCATCTGCCTGCACTGGGACAGCTCTTTGCTCCCATGAGAATCATCTCCCTGCCTTTCCCTTCACTAGGTGTACATTTCAAATTACCTGGTGGCTCAGATGGTAAAGAATCTGCCTGCCATGTGGGAGACCTGGGCTCGATCCTTGGGTTGGGAAGATCCCCTGGATGAGGGCATGACAACCCACTCCAGTATTCTCGCCTGGAGAATCCTCATGGAAAGAAGAGACTGGTGGACTTGAGTACATGGGGTCTCACGGAGTCAGACATGACTTACCAACTACGCACAAATAGATTCAAACTTTCAGTTTATACTTCCAGTGGCCCCCAACATTTTGCTTCCTGAGAAAGACCCCATCCAGGCCAAAGTATCTAAAACGTCCCCCTAGCGGAAACAGCTGGTAACCACTAGACTGCTATTGACTTCATAGATGCCTATGAAATGATCCTAAAATGTTCAAAATAAGAGTATGCCAAGAGGAAAAGAACTCTGATTTAATATTTATTCTTTGGAAAGAATAGGTGTGAGGTATGAGCGCTTACTAGGTGTGAGGTGTGAGCGCTTACTAGGTATGACGCCCTGTTTCAGCTGTTGGAAGGCAGTGATGAGCAAGGCTGACAGGCCCCATCCTGGAGAGAGGCTGCTTTATGCGTCCACAGACATCCCCTCCTCAGCACATCCCTTGTTGCCTTCTCTTCACTTGCCTAGTTGAGAACCCCTGATTTCTGCACGCAGAAATCTCTGAAGACTTCCCTGAGCCTCTGAAAGTGCTAGTTGTTCAGTCATGTTCCACCTCTTTGAGTTGGACAGTAGTAGCCCACCAACCTTATCTGTCAGTGGGATTTTTTTTCAGGCAAGAATACTTGGCGTGGGTTGCCATTTCCTCCTCCAGGGGATCTTCTCAACCCAGGGATCGAACCCACGTCTCCCGCATTGGCAGGCCAATTCTTTTGCTACTAGCACCACCTGGGAAGCCCATCAACTCTATAATACACGCAATTTAAATATAGATCTTATGATCTGACTAGTATCACTAGTTCTATGTTAGCAGTCTGCGGGTGAGATGGATACTTCTGGCTAACTAAGGAAGCTAGCACTGCATATATTTTTTCTATAAGAAAATAAACTTGGGTTGTAAACAATTTAGTCACAAATTTATCCTGGCAACCAAGGAAATCAGGGCGTACCTGTACTATCTTGTGGCTTCAGTGATGAAGTACCAAGATACTCACATCTCATTCCGTCTCTCCTGTTAAACATTCCCATGATTTAGGACTCTGTTCCCAAACCAACCTGAGTGGTTGTCAGTAGTATTCAATGGGCATCCAGCCAGTGGGGTAGGGAGGGCCCTCACCTGGGACCCAGCATCTTTGATCTCTTTCTTAATTTAGTTTCATCGTGACTCCATCTTCCCAAGGCGGAAGCCAGAAACACTCACAGTCCAGCTTCTGGGCCTGCAGAAGACCTGAGCTCCCCCAGTCAGAATTAGAAAGAGTGGACTACCCTGGCGGCACATCGGATAAGAATCTGCCTGCTAATGCAGAGGAAATCTGATCCCCAGTCCTGGAAGATGCTACATGCCTCTGAGCAACTAAGCCTGTGCGCCGGAACTACTAAACCACTGACATCTAGCGCCTGGGCTCTGCATGATGAGAAGCCCACGCAGGCAAGAGCAGCCCCGCTCGCTGCAGCTAGAGAAAGCCCAAGTGCAGCAGTGAAGACCCAGTGCAACCAAAAATAAATAAGTTATAAAAAAAAAAAGGAACAGAAAGGGAGCCGGTGAGAGGCAGCCAAGCACAGGGGCCCACTACCTGTCCAGTGTGGAGGCAGCGTTTTGAAAGAGTGTCAGTGATGTGTCAGCCAAGGGACGGTGGCCTGTCTGAAGTAAGCCCAAGCCTTGCTCCAGGCTACATAGCCCAAGGCCAGCTTTACAGCACCCCAGGGTGTCTGCAACCACCCAGTCCCTTTTAAAGGGAAAGTTGCTCAGTCGTGTCCGACTCTTTGTGATCCCATGGACTATACAATCCATGGAATTCTCCAGGCCAGAATACTGGAGTGGGTATAGCCTTTTCGGGTGGATTCTTTACCAGCAGAGCCACCAGGGAAGTCCAAGAATTCAGGAGTGGGTAGTCTATCCTTTATTCAGGGGATCTTTCTGACCCGGAGTCTCCTGCACTGCAGGCAGATTCTTTACCAGCTGAGCTACCATGGAATGCCTTTTATTATTTTTCATTTTTCTTTCGTGATGCAACTTATTTTAAAATTTTTTTTTAATTTATTTATTTTAATTGGAAGCTAATTACTTTACAATATTGTGGTGGTTTTTGCCATACATTCACATGAATCAGCCATGAGTGTACATGTATTCCCCTTTAAATGCTCATTTAAAAGGGAAATGTAAAAATGTAAAATGCAAATGTAAAAGGGAATCCCTTTTACAAAGAACTCTGACCCTTCAAAGCCTAGAATAGTGACACCAGAACTCTCTGCCACACCCCCATTTAGGGCTTCTCTGCACACTTTTCCTCTCTCAGGACGTCGGGGCTCTGCTTGGCCCTTGACAGCCCTGGAATTGAAGCTCTGCCCTTGGACCCCCATGCAGCGCAGATGTCCGGCCTGATCCTGGCCCTCCTGGTCACCTGGGGTCTTCCCTCTTATTAGATCCCATGTCCTCCTCCTGGTCAATGCTGGCGGTTCTGGCCGCCTTCTGACTGAGGCCAGCTGGCTGTCCTCTAGCCAGTTGTAGCTCAGCTGACTGTTGGCCACCCTCTGCCCTTCTGGCTCAGCAATTGAATGCCCATGATCCAAGGTTCCTGAGACAGCAACTGGCTCACTTCTGTGTCCCACAGCATCTGGAGGAACCCGGTCCTCAAGGAAGCAGGGAGAGCTCACTTATCAAGGACAGAGTCTTAAAAGACCCAACTCCGGTCATATGTAGCTGCTGGCCCCTCCCCCTGGGGTCTGCAGCTCTCAGAGCTTAGGTGCAATAGGGCGATGGCTTTAAATGGAATAATTAGAGAAACAATCACATTTAAATCTCTCTGGTTGGTGTTTGGTTATATGCTCTGTCCTGTGTTTTGCTGAGTTTCCTTGATGAGCATCCTGAAAATTAGTGCTAAGTGAAGAGAACGTGAGGTCCCAGTTGGGGAAAGATCAACACCCTCAAAGGGGAACTGAGAACATGTCTTCTGTTTAGCGTTTTCTGAATAGTCCTGATGCTGCTTACAATACAATAATACAGATGGATGACAGTGAAAGAGACCGGGGTGGCAGGAGGAAGAGGTAGATAGGATGGAACATTGCTCCCAACCAGAGTGGAAATGTCCCAGCACCAGAGGCAGGCAGGAGGGAGCCGAGACTGCAGAGCTGGCACAGAGATAGACAAAGAGATAAGACCGGGGGACCCCTGCAGCTGGGGAGACAGCCCCCCAACACCTGGAGGAGAGAAGGAACAGCAATGATTATAGGAATTGTGCCCAAGTGTTGAAGATAAGCGATTCCTTGTCCACATCCCTAAGCCAGCTGTTCCATAATTCTCATATAAGTCTTTCCCATGTGCATTTATTGGCTTTCCATAGCGTCTTCTGAACTCATTGATTTCAATCATTTTGGACCTAGAAATATCTTATCTCTAGTGGACCATAGCATCCATCGGGAGCTACTGTAGAAGGAGACTCCTGGCAGGCACCGTCAGAGCCAACAGCTTGTGAAGTCAGCGATGCCCTCCCAGGCTATCACTGATGGCGGTGGTCGCTGGGGTGGATGGACCAAACACCCAGCACTGGGCTGAATCGTGGGCCCCCAAGGAGACATGCTGCAGCGCTAATGTGACTGTTTGGAAATTGAGTCACTGCAGATATAATTAGTTAAAATGAGGTCATACTGGAATAGGAAGGACCCTTAATCAATATGACCGCTGTCCTTACAAGAAGACAGAGACACCAGACACAGAATGCCATGTGACAAGGTGGCAGGAACCCAGGTGACGTGGCCACAAGCCGAGGCATGCTGGGAACAGCCTACAAATACCAGAAACTAGGGAGGAGCGGGAGGCCCTCCTGTGGGTTTCAGAGGGGGCCTGGACCCGTGACACGATTTCAGACTTCTGACCTCCTGAGAGAATACATTTCTGTCTTTCTAAGCTGCCCAGTTAGTGGCAATTTGTTACTGCTGGCCTAGAAAACAAACACCCCCAGAATAAGACATAAGAACTTCCAAGAACACATGAATTCAAATACACAATAGTGAAAACACAGAATTAGACAGTATCATTTTTCCAAACTTAAGTTTTGTTTTGAGTGTATACTTTCTTTGGTTATAATCAATTAAATTACATATTGCTCCTGCCTAAAAATTTTCCCCTAAGAAGCATTTTTATTGTTCTCTTTAGTGTTGAATAACAGGAAAAGAGACTGCAAATAGGAAGCAGATGTTAAACAAACAAACAAACAAAATGTGAGGAGACAAGCATGATTTGGAACTAACTCCACCCAAATTACTGCTGCATGTGCTGACAGAAATTCAAAAAAAGGAACCAAAGCATAAATCACAGTGCAAGCACAGATTCTAAGAATGTCTAGAGTCCAATAGGTTACCTTTTGATTCTTGTCCCTCTTAATTCCAACAGCAAATCTCTAAGGAAAGAGGAAAACGAGTTTGCGCCTGTAACAGAATTTGCACGGTGGTTACTCCCGGGGTGTGCACACGTGTTAGGTCACTCAGTCGTGTCCAACTCTGTGACTCTATGGACTGCAGCCCACCAGGCTCCTCTGTCCATGGGATTCTCCAGGCAAGAACACTGGAGAGGGTTCCCATGCCTTCCTCCAGGGGGGTCTTACAGACCCAGGGACCAAACTCACGTCTCTTATATCTCCTGTGTTGGCAAGCGGGTTCTTTACCACTAGTACCACCTAAGAAGCCCCCTACTCAAGGTACCCCAGTCAATTACGAAAGCTTCAAGGTATTTGTTTATCTTGGTCTCCCAAGGGGGGGAAAAATGGAAGAAGAGTTGTTAAAATACAGCTCTTAAAAGGAGCAGGAGGAGGTGTAGGTTTGATCATGAGGTTTTCCTTAGCAGCAGGTGGGAGACTGTGAAACAGAGCGGGAACCTGCTTATTTTGAGCCGGCGTTCAGAAATCTGAGAGCCACTAGCTGAAGTGCTGGCTGAGCCACACTGAGAAGACTGTAACTACAGCATCAAAATAAGGTTCGCACATTCTCGAAAGCAGAAAATTACAGTATACCTACCTTTTAAATGAAGAACTCAATTCATTTCTGCATTTTTAAAAAACAGAGCCTGAAAATTAAGGGGATGACTCACCTCCAGAGTGTGGTTTTCCTATTCTTTTCACTCACTTTCCCATCTCCCATTAGTCAGGTGCCCTATTTTCACCCAGAATGCTTAGTTAGGATGGTGGTGTCTTCATCTAGGTTCCTGTGGGGCCCCCAGAGGGGACATGGAGGGGGCTGGGGTCTCTGCAACGGGATGGACCACCCTCTTCTGGAGGAGAGGTGCCAGCAGTCCATCACCGTGGACGGGGTCCCTTCACTCCCCAGCCCCTTGCTCTCCGTGTCTGGGTGGCCCCGTCTAGTCTCAATGCTAGGTGAGTTTCCTTCGCTGGATACCAGAGATCTCAGCCCATGAACTAAAGAAAGCCATGCGTTTTGTGGGCCAGTGGTTCCGTCTTGGATTCCCCTTGCCCCCTCCGCGGCTTCTCGGTGGAAGCGAGGCGCTCTGCTCCGGGGCACCCGACTACCTCTCACTAGATCCACCCCCCTTGTTAAGCCAAGTGTCAGACAGGCTGACACACACAGGTTGAAGTGTTATAATTGAACGGTTTGGACAATTTGAGATTCAAGATGGGATGAGCACTCCGCAGACACCCTCCTCTTCCTCCCCTTCACCTAGGAATGCAGTGGGAGGGCTGCTGTCTGCATCGCTAGCTTCCCACAAAACCTTGCCAGTAATAATTAGCGCCCGATCCAAACACAGAGCAGTTCTTTCTGGCATAGAAAGAACGAGAGAAAAAAAAAAAGAAAAGAGAAGACCTTACTGAAAATAAGAAAAGCCCTTTTCTCCCGCTTTATTTTTAACCTGATGTGTTGCAGAGGCCCGAATGTCACCAGATTGTCATTAGTGTCACTTTTCCTCATGTTCCATATGTGACGTGACATACCATCTGACTAATGGAACCCAATGAACAATATGTCAACATAAAGGAGCGCACTGGGTCACAAATATGCTTTGAGAATGTTCAATTGCAAGGAAATGCATATTGAACGTGTTTTCCATAGGAATAAAATCGAGCGTGTAGTTAACGCCTCGCATTTAGGGATAATATCAATACCTTGGAGACCCCAAGAGCCAGCAGACATTGCGGAACGACCTGTAAAATGCACAGTATCAACACGTATCGATGGCACAGGCAGGCAGAAGCGTGCAAAGCAGCGAGAAGGACCGCCCCGGGGAAGGACGCCTTCTCTGAGGAGGCAAACGACCGTGGAAAGGCGCCGAGCCACATCCAGAAAACGTGGGAAAGGCGGACAAGCACGCCAGAGTTCTGATTTCAATGTTCAGCCGTACTGTCTGTTAGCAGCCCTTGTCCTCGCCCGCCGACACCACGTTGATGGGACCACGGCTCCAGAGCCGAGTGCTCTGGGCTCCGCCCGCCCCGTGGACCCGCCCTGACCCCACCCCCAGGCCGTCCTCTCCGGCAGGGCCAGGCCGGCCCTCCGCCCCGCATGCAGTCCACCTTTATGAGATCCTCCACAGACCAGCAGCAGGAGGTTAAGCTCCGCGCCCCTTGAGTCAACCCTTCCAGGAGCTTCTCAGAACAGTGCACAGTCTCCTCGACCTTGACCCCCAGACCTGAACGTCGGTCGAAGAGTTTTGCCTCCCACGTACAGAAACAGGGTGCGGATGCTGGGTTAGGGCCGCTTCTCTCCAGTTTCCATCCCCATCGCACAGAACCAAGCGTCTCCTGCTCCCCTCAGGGGTGCCCACGAGGCCCTCCTCTCCCGGCCCCTCGGGCCTTTGTCTCACCTAATCTGGTTTTTCTGGGTCCAGGGCCCCCTCGTGACTGCACCTTTCATGTCTCCCCGGCCGAAAGTCAGAGTGCTGCTGGCTCTCTCCATCTCTTTCCCTGTCTCCCTGGCTTTCTCTGTCTCTCTGTGTCTCTTTCTCTCCCCTTCTTATCTCCTCTCTCTGACCCAGTGGTCTGAAATGATCAGGGACCTCTGGTCCTCAGATGCCCTCCCCCAGCCTTCATCTTCCAGGCTGCGCTGCTCGGCGATCCCTGGTTCTCACTCCTCCCCTGGCTTCGTCCGTCTCACGCATCCCCTCTTCCTCCTGCTCACCATTTCTTTCTTCCCTTCCGCACCCGCTCCTTCCACCAGATGGATGTAGGTACTTCACAGCACCCAAATTTCAAGCCTCTCCCGTAGACACTTCCTCTACCATGCTGATATTCTTGCCATGGGTGGTGCATGTTAACTTCACAAGTTCCAGCCACCTGCCCCCATCTGTCTGCATGATCCTGCCCGACCAGTGAACCCATCCTCCCTAACTCATCCCAACCTGTGACTCTGCACCTCCCACCATCCGCCCAATGGTGCAGCCACTCCTCCTCCGCCCCCAACAAGGAGTCAGGGTCCTGCTGGGCTGACAGTTCACCCACATTGTCCTTAGGGCATTGCTGGTCTTTCTTGATCCATCCATTCATCCGTTCATCCAACCACCTCTGGTTATTGCAATGTCCTCTGCTCTGTGGTGAGGAGAATTGCAAATGACCCCACACTTGGCTCTACAAGCATTTGCTTTAGCTCAGGAGAACACCTCAGCTTTATAAGCAGATAATTACAGCAGAGAGAGTTGATGCAAGGATTGGGCTAGATAAAAAGTATTATGGGATGATAGGGGAGGCACCTAATCTAATACTGGAGGGGTCAAGGGCAGCATCACAGAAAGTGCGTCTTACAGGGTGAGAACTAACAGATGTGTTGAATGCATCCAAAAGGTGCCTGCGTGTGTCCAGGCCTAGAGGTGAGAGACGGAGGGATCAAGAGACAGACAGTTTCTGTGAATGGCCGGTGCCCTTGGCTGGAGCCTAGAGGTCAGAGGTCAGTCTATCCCACCCTCCACTGAAGGGTGCTAACTGGGGAAGGTCCTGATGGGACTTCCCACTCATAAAGGTGGTAAACTGCTGGAGTCAGCTGAGACAGGTGGCCAGTTAGACGCTGGGAGAGTCACCCAGATGTGTGACGGAGGCATCTTCCTGAACTGAGGAGGTGATCTTGGGAAAAAACAGAAACAGGCCAATGGGAGGTCTATGAGTCAGGCAGAGGCACGCAGACTCGGTGTTCCATTGGTGCTGAGGGGGTGGAGCCTGGCAGAGCGGGCGTGGTGGTGACCAGGATGCCCGCTGAGGGGACAAACGGGGGGAAAATCCTCCCCAGTATTCAGCACTCCATGCCCAGCTGTGCCCACCCCCGACCTCGCTATCCCATCCTGGAGGCCCTTTCAGCTCTATAAGCATAGCGGCAGGGGTTGCTCAGGCCTTTCCAGCTGCTCTGGTGGACTGGGCGGCTTATACGCAGCAGAGCCTCATCTCTCTCAGTCTGGAAGCTGGCCGTATG
Organism: Ovis canadensis; assembly: GCF_042477335.2. Taxonomy (NCBI): domain Eukaryota; kingdom Metazoa; phylum Chordata; class Mammalia; order Artiodactyla; family Bovidae; genus Ovis; species Ovis canadensis. Next base: position 16,479,024 of record NC_091267.1, read on the forward strand.
AGGCCAGGGTACCAGCGTGGTCAGGTGGGGACCCTTCTGGGCATTGGACATCTCTCTGTGCCCTTTCATGGTGCAGGGGGCAGGGCTCTCTGAACCTCTCCTGTAAGGACATCGATCCCATTCATGGGGGCTACACCCTTATGATTTAATCACCCCTAAACTTTTACCTCCTAATACCACCACCTTGGGGGCTAGGATTTCAACAAATGAATTTGGAGTGGGAGCACAAGCCTTCAGACCACGGCAGGATTTACTGAGAATAACTGAACCCCTTTGGTGGAACTAGAACCATGTTTATTTTTTTACACATAAGATTTTAAAGTAATTGAAGCAAACGAACTATTAAAAAAGCCCAGTGAGGCTCTAGTGTTATCCTCCCCATATAGTAATTGTGGGAACTCCGGCCCAGGTAACCAGGACCAGGATGACGCTCCCATCCTTAGTTGTCGGCTCCAGCCAATGCTTTCCACGAGCCCCAGGCCCCGTGTGGGGGTGCACCGCCTCTTCCTCCTGGTGGCTTTTCTCTGCATCTGCAGACCTTCAAGGATTCCGGTGAGCACAGCCTCTGGTGACCCACCTTCCTCCCCTCCTTCTGGGCAGCCCGGGATCTTTCACTCAGCAACTGGTTCTGCTGATTGTCCCTGCTATGTTTTCCCCCATAATCCACGTATTGTAATAGGAGCAGCATTTTAAATGCCTTTTGGTGGGAAGAATTCACTCCTGTTTGTCATCTGATCAGACAAAACTATAACAATTCTTACTGTGACATCCATGGACACTTCCTTGATGGTAGGAATTAAAGATATGATGGTTTTTAAAAAAAGATATCATGGTTTAATATTAACTGATGGTCAACAAGGTTTAGGATACGTTGTTCACATGAGTTCTAAGTAGCATAAATATTCACTGAATGAATAAAAGAATTAACAAGTGAAAGAGTCAACCTGAGCCATCCTATCTGATTAACTAGAGCTAAACCACTTCTAAGCCCACCCAAAATTGAATGTGTGTGCTGGGATATTGGAAACCCCTAGATGGACAGAGAGGCCTGGTAGGCTGCAGTGCACGGGGTCACTAAGAGTTGGACACGACTAAGCAACTTCACTTTCACTTTTTACTTTCATGCGTTGGAGGAGGAAATGGCAACCCACTCCAGTGCCCTTGCCTGGAGAATCTCTGGAATAGGGAAGCCTGGTGAGCTGCCGTCTATGGGGTCACACAGAGTCGGACACGACTGAAGCGACTTAGCAGCAGCAGCAGCAGATATTAGTCACATGATCCACCCCTCAACTCAAGTCTAAGGAAATTAGGAGAGGGAATTCATGGCTATGAGTTAATTGCCAAATGACAGATCCTTCACAGTTACCGGCTGGATCTTAATGGCAACTCTACGTGTCATTACCCCCACTTCCAAGTGGGAACTGGGAAATGAATCCAGTTTTGTAGGATTCCATGCTTCTGAGAGTTATCCAACATGGTGCTAGAGCCTTTGGGGATTAATAACATTCCTTTAACTATCGTTATTTTGGAAATCAGTCTTTTCTCTGTAGCACCATCGATCTGTGTTTTGCTATTAAATAAATGTTGCAATGAGTTGATGAGAGCCATTGAGCTCTCTTCCAAGGGTCCTTCAGCTTTGACCTGAGTCCACTGTTTCCTGTCACCAACAAGAGTGGGGGGTGGTATTCTTTTTCTGAGAGGACTAGAGAGATGACTCATGCCACTTACCATGTTTTCCCACGACCAACTTACTCTGCAGTTACCACTGAGCTTAATGGAATTGCAAGGCTGTTACTATGTGATTACTGGGAAATAATAGTGGGTATTTTGCTGTGAGTCCATCAGAAACCCATATCACCAATACGCCGACCACTTATCCCTGTAATTAAGATATTGTTGGCTTCTGTGCACTAGTTTAAACAACAACAAAAAGAAACTATATTTTAAAATAGTAACTGGAGCCTAGGAGGTTCATAACATCAAATACCTGAGGTTTTGTAAAAATGAACATCAGATACCTGAGGTTTTGTAAATGATCCACCAGCTCCAGAAGAAGATGCTAGACTTTGTGTCGAATCACCATAATGGATACTTTGTTGTTCCAACCAGCTAGAAACAGATGTATTTACAGTTCCACCAGCTGCAGACCCACTATTAAAAAGCCAGATTTATACTTCCTATTATATCTGTACGTCCTTGTTAAATCCCCTCTCCCACTCCTGAATCAGAAGTGGTAGGAGAGGGGAAGGAAAACTGCACTCCAATGGCCAAGAAACTGAATAATACGTGTTTATCTGAGAATAAAAGCACAAAAGACTGAAAGAACTGGTCTAGCAATTCATAAGTAAGCATGAAGAATTCCAAGACTTTTTTGAGTGTGAAACTACTGTATGTCATGTCATAAATAGTGGCAATTAATGACTGAACACCCTCCTGCCCTTAGGGAGAAAAGATACCACTCCAGGCTGTGTGCTAAGTGGCTCAGTCATGTCCAACCCTCCGGAATGCCATGGACCGTAGCCCTTCAGGCTCCTCGGTCTGTGGGATTCTCCAGGCAGGAATACTGGAGTGGGTTGCTATTTCTTTCTCCATGGGATCTTCTCAACTCAGGTATTGAACCTGTGTCTCCTGCCTTGGTAGATGGATTCTTTACCGTAGAGCCACTGGGAAACCCAACTGATGACTGCTTAGTCGCTTCGTCGTGTCTGACTTTTTGCAACCCCATGGACTGTAGCCCGCCAGGCTCCTCTGTCTATGGGATTCTCCAGGAAAGAATACTGGAGTGGGTAGCCATTCCCTTCTCCAAACTGATGACTGGACTACTCTAAATTATCTAGGAGCTTTGCTAATATGCAAAAGCTCTGAAAATATTCTTCCCCCTGGAGAAGGCAATGGCAACCCACTCTAGCGTTCTTGCCTGGAGAATCCCATGTACAGAGAGGAGCCTGGCAGGCTACAGTCTATGGGGTCGCAAAGAGTCTGACATGGCTGAGCACCTAAGCTCTGAAAACATTTCCCATCATGTTTAAAAGCTTCCAGGAGAAGTATATGCTACTTTTTTCTGCACCAAAATTGGGGATGCACGGTCTACTCCTGAATTGGAGAGTTGGAAGTCGAAGTCAGTGGCCTTCATAGAGATAAGCATGGTGTTCTTCTCATGCCTCTCTGAGTGGCAGTGCTCCTGGAGGGATGTGGAAACCAAGATCTGCGCTCCACTTCAGAGACTTGACTGTCCCCCAAGTGAGGGCAACTCTCCCTGATTGCCCTTTGGGTAGCATTGGAGGTGGTGCAGTCTGGGAAAAGAGAGCCCTAAAGATCACAAAATAGAGGTATTCCGAAAGACCTGCTGAAAACCTACAGCTAGTTGGTAGGGCTTTACAGAGGACCCAAAAGTCATACTTCAGAAAATGAGGAACATGTGCGAAGAAGATCATCTGTTTGCAAAGCAGAAATAGCCTTCACTTTCTGAAGTCCTATCTATTTATTGCTGTGCCTTTCGTAGAAGTCCACCAACTAAATTTTGGTTTTCAGGGATTGACACATACGCACTATTGATAGACACTGTGTGTAAAGCAGATTAGCAATGAGAGCATGCCGTGGAGCATGGGGACCTCTCCTATGCACCGTGGTGACCTGGATGGGAAAGAAGTCCAAAGGGAGGGGGTATTTGTACATGCATGGCTGATTCACGGCACTGTACAGCAGAAACTAACACAACATTGTGGAGCAACTATACTCCAATAACATTAATTTTATACAAGGGACAAGGTGTTCCCAGTTTCCCAGACCTCCCTCTCACCTATTACTTGATGTCTTTTCTACCTAACTTTTTAGCGGTGATGCAGATTCCACACAAATGGAGAATAAAATGAGACGACTGAATTTATTTTTACTTATGGACCTGAGCCAGAGTTTAAATGACTCCAGCGATGGCACTTACTTCCCTGGGGAGCTTGTTCTCTAGTCTAATAGATCTCCCTGTTAGGAAATCCCTCTTATAATTCAGCATAAATTGTCCCTTGCTGAATTCCATCCCATTATTCCTAGTTAGATGTCCTTGGACTCCCTTAAACAACGAATCCTCTTCTCATTGGCCTGTCCATTTCCAGGCAGGAGAAGGAGACAGAGAGAAGAGAAAATGGTAGGGATGATGAGGAAGAATGGAGTCGAAGGTACCAGCTCTGCCCAAGCCTCTGTCTAATCAATGAATGTTTCAGCCACAAACTGTTACATATGGACACAGGCAGCAAATTTATTAACAATGGGATTGAGTAATGCTTGAAAAATATTTAATTTTCAGCCAACCTTGACGTCTACCTCTTTGTAATTTCTCTGTGAGATAGGTCAAAATCATAAAGTTAAAGACTAAAGATACAGTGAAAATATAAAGTTAAAGATTAAAGATATCTGTGTGCAAGTCTTAAAGCCATAGACTTCGTTATTGATCATTTCTTTTCCTTCCTCATACCCAGTGTCTTTTTAATAACGGACACTATTCATTGAGACATTTTAAACATCTTGACATTGTATTTATGATCTCACTGAAAACTCACAGGCAGCTCTGACACAGTTTGTGCAGAACTCCAGGATCAAAAATTGCCTCTCTGCTCCCATCTACTTATTGTGATTTTTGTTGTTAAGTCGCTAAGTCATGTCTGACTCCATGTGACCCTATGGACTGGAGCATGCCAGGCTTCCCTGTCCTTAAGTATCTCCCAGAGTTAGCTCAAACTGATGTCCGTTGAGTCGGTGATGCTATCCAACCATGTCATCCTTGTTGCCCCCTTCTCCTCCTGCTTTCAATCTCTCCCAGCATCAGGGTCTTTTCCACCAAGTCAGCTATTCACATCATGTGGCCAGAGTATTGGAGCTTCAGCTTCAGCATCAGTCCTTTCAGTGAATATTCAGAGTTGATTTCCTTTAGGATGGACTGGTGTGATGGAAGTGGCCTTAGCACAACATCCCGAGACGCCAGTGATAGTGGGTCAGGGCAAGTTGGAATCTGACCATTGAGTTCTTCTACAGAAACATGCTGGATATGAGCCTGAGAGTAAGATCTGTCTTTCTTTAGGTATCTAGACTGAAATATGTAAAACTTCAGTTCAGTTCAGTTCAGTTCAGTTGCTCAGTTGTGTCTGAGTCTTTGTGACCCCATGAACCGCAGCATGCCAGGCCTCCCTGTCCATCACCAACTCCCGGAGTCCACCCAAACCCATGTCCATTGAGTCAGTGATGCCATCCAACCATCTCATCCTCTGTTGTCCCCTTCTCCTCCTGCCCTCAATCTTTCCCAGCATCAGGGTCTTTTCCAATGAGTCAGTTCTTCACATCAAGTGGCCAAAGTATTGGAGTTTCAGCTTCAACATCAGTCCTTCCAATGAACACCCAGGACTGATCTCCTTTAGGATGGACTGGTTGGATCTCCTTGCAATCCAAGGAACTCTCAAGTCTTCTCCGACACCGCAGTTCAAAAGCATCAATGTAAAGCTGGGAGATCATCATATCTTCTGTCTCAATGAGCCAAGAGGGAAGACAAAGGGATGATAGTGTGAGAAAGAGAGAGTCAACATGATGAAGGGCAGATTCAACCAAATTGCAGACCCTGCTTCCTTTTCTTCAGAGTCCTATGGATGTGAGAGTTGGACTGTGAAGAAGGCTGAGCGCCGAGTAATTGATGCTTTTGAACTGTGGTGTTGGAGAAGACTCTTGAGAGTCCCTTGGACTGCAAGGAGATCCAACCAGTCCATTCTGAAGGAGATCAGCCCTGGGATTTCCTTGGAAGGAATGATGCTAAAGCTGAAACTCCAGTAACTTTGGCCACCTCATGCGAAGAGTTGACTCCCTGGAGAAGACTCTGATGCTGGGAGGGATTGGGGGCAGGAGGAGAAGGGGACGACAGAGGATGAGATGGTTGGATGGTATCACGGACTCGATGGACGTGAGTCTGAGTGAACTCCAGGAGCTGGTGATGGACAGGGAGGCCTGGCATGCTGCGATTCATGGGGTCACAGAGTCGGACACGACAGAGCGACTAAACTGAACTGAACTGAACTGAAACTACATTAGTATTCTTGGAAACACAAAGAGTTTTCCTTTACAGATGAGAAAACTGAGCAGCAGAAGAAACATTGACATCCAAGACCTTTTGATTCAGAGCTACACTTCTCATCACAGAAGACTCACTGCCTCCAGGGTTTCCTAGCGCATGTTCTAAACTGCAGTTGAGACCAGGTGGAGGGAGGAAGAGGCCCTCTGCACCCAACTCTTAAAAGGGGAAGGTTGGAAACTCTCCTTTGGTGTAGATGAGACTTAAGCGATCAGCAGCTCGTGGATCATCTCGGATCACCAGGTTTCCTTTTGTAAAATGTGCAAGAAGGTTGTGCTGGGCCAAGTGCTTCCTGGTGTGGGAGGTCTGTGCGTTGTTTATGGCGGGTTAGAGTCAGTCCTCGTGAGGAATCTCTCAAACCAGGGATCCCCAACCCCCACGTTCTAATACCTGATGATCTGAGGTGGATCTGATGCAATAATAATAAAAATAAAGGGCACAATAAATGTAATGCGCTTGAATCATCCTGAAACCTCCCCCCGCTTCACCCCATCCATGGTAAAACTGTCTTCTATGAAACTGGTCCCTAGTGCTAAAAATATGGGAGCCTGCTGTCTTACACTACTTTCATCAAAACTGTGTTTGTTTCGGCTGCACTTGGACCAGATTCGTATTTTTACAAACACATCCTACAAGCAGCTGGGATATCTACCCCACACAAGAACTATCAAGACTAGAATTCCACAGTTAAGTAGATAAAGACAGAAATGCTTGGCCACAACCAAGTCACTCCTGAGGTCGCAGAAAAAGATGAAGGAAAGGAACCCTCGTCACATTCTCTCTAGCCACTGGCCTTATCTTACTCCCAAATTTCCAATTCATTTGGCAAAATTCTTTCTGATGTTGCACCCATGAGACACACAGGGCTTAAGGGAAATCGATTTCTCTGTAGTCTCACTTTAGAAACAGTTGAGAGTCTTAGAAAAGATGTTCCATCCAAAGCTGTCTTGAAAGGAAACCGGGTTCTTCCCACTGGCAAGTGTGTCTCCTGGCTTTAAGCCAGTTTGCCATGCTGTTTGTACGCCTCCCATCTTGGTTTCCTTCTCCTGCCTTGAGGTAGGCCCTATAGTATTCCTCCAGGACCCAAGTCTATTAAGCAGCAAAAACGAAGTATGCAAATGATCTCCCAGCTACATGCGTGAAGCCTGCAAATGTTATTCTTAGGAAAGTGCTGATTATGGCAATTTATGAATTAACATGTCAGGCACTGAGGTTTGAAACCTTATAACAGTGTTTACTGTATAAGAGCCCCCAGATGAATTGAGAAATATTGAATAGAAGGGGAAAGACAGCAAAATCAGTGATTCAGTGATGCTAAGGTTGCCAACATCCGATTTCTGCCCTACTGATTCTGCCAACTCCAGCCGCATTTGCACACACATGAACAGGTGCACACCTGCAGACAGGCATGCACAGGCACATGCCCACACACGTGTGCACATGCAGACGTACAACACACACACAGTAAGGCAGAGAAGAGACACAGAGAACAGAAGCGAGCAGAGTGATAGTCCTTCTGGTCTAAGCTTCCTGGCTGTTTGTCACCCCAAGACCACTGATTCAAGTTATTTCCTTTTTCTAAGTCTTTCCACAAGTATTAGCAGTAAGATTGCCAAGTCCTGGGACTATCAAACTAATATTTTTTTGGCCACGCCACGTGGCATGTGGGATCTTAGTTCCCCAGCCAGGGATGGGACCCATGCCTCTTGCTTGGAAGCTTGGAGTTTCAGCTGCTGGACCTGCAAGGAAGTCCCCATAACCCTATTGTAATAACACTGGGAGGCCCGATTTGGTAAACGGGGTGAATGTGATGGAAAGTCAGGTGTTTATAAGAACTATGTTAGCTTTGTAGAGTCAGAAGCCTTAGCTCTTTCTATAGGAGAGTTAAGCTATGGTTCAGGAGTTTTGTGAAATTAAATCAACAAAGGATTCCAGACAATATGAAAAAATGTGGGCTTTTTTTTTTTAAATACTGAAGTAATATTGGCTACACATCTCTGCTAAAGATTTGTACAATTCCCATTAAATTACAATTTTTCAAGGAAGGAACCCAGTAAAACAAAAGTTTTTGTCAATCTCTGATCACATTATGGTTATTCTTTTAAAGAAAAAAACCTGACTGCATGCCAAGCACACTGTCAATTGCAGAAGAAATGGTGTTATCTGAGCAGAACTGCTGGTCGACACAGAAAGAAACGCCACCCCTCATTCTTTTCATCGACAACAGATCGATATAAAGTTGATGGCTCTGTGTTTCCAGGTAGGATCATGTTTCCAGGTAAGGAAGACAGTATTCAAGGCTCAGAAACTGCGGAGCTCGAGATTCCTTATTTAACATTATCTTGCAGGAAAGTAAGGCTGGGGGCCATGATTTTTTAATGACTGGGAGCAAGTTCAAGCGTTCCTCCACCCCCACCTCCAGTGGTTTCCTGGCTTCTGGGAGATCCAGCCAGGGTGAACCGCGAGCTCAGTGAGTGCGCTTCATCGTGCACCAGCATCTGCTCTGAGTCTCCATCTCCTTCTCTCGTTGTTAAACTGAACGTTTTGCCCAACAAAACCCAGAGACTCTCTCCTTTTTCAGCTGAGACTGCCCCTCCGTTCTTCTGAGAGCCTGGTCTGAATAGCAAGCGAGTGTGTGTGTGCACTAAGTCGCCCAGTGTGTCCAACTGCTTGCCACCCCGTGGACTGTAGCCCGCCAGGCTCCTCTGTCCATGGGCATTCTCCAGCAAGGACTCTGGGGTGGGCTGTCATTCCCTTCTCCACGGGATCTTCCTGACCCAGGGATCAAACCTGTGTCTCTTAAGTCTCCTGCTTGACAGACGGTTTCTTTACCACTGGTTCTACCGCAAGCGCTGTTATTCATTCTGGCTACACGGCAGGCACTGGGCTACACGTGTACAGACCTCCTGTCTCCTGAGCCTCACTCCCCCCACCTCCGCCCCCTGCAGCTGAAAAGCAGGTGCTTCTTCTGAGCATCTTGGTCTCTGGATGCTCCCCAAGTGATGATGTTCTCAGCTTCATTACATATGCTTCCAATACTATGAATGAGAAAATGGAGTCACAGAAAGTTTAGTTATTGTGCCAGAGATCGGAATAGGTAACGGGTGGGGTGGGGGGTGGGTGCCTGGTCATTGGGGGCACCTGCTACTCTCACTGTGCCCCCTCTCTCTCCTGCCTCGATTCTTATCTGCAGTTTTGGATGTTGCACGTGGCTGTGCAAGGCTGTGGGCCATGCGTAAATGCCAGGGCTCACCCACGCTTTCACTACATGATGAAACTCTTTCCTGAGCACGTACATGGGGTGCCTGTTAGACAATATAGAGAACGCAGCAGGGTATTGCTGATACTCTGGTCAGGGGGGTGCCCGTCCGTCCCCTTGCATTGGGAGATCCCTCCCACCCAAGGAGGGGATCACACAGGTGTGTGCACACCTGTGGGGGAGTCTTGGGACCAACCTCGGGGATATGGAGTGTTGTACTGAATCCCAAGGGAACTAGCATCCAGGTGCAGACAACATGTGGGCAGTCCTTTCTGTGATGACGCCAGGACGCTAAGGGTCCTACCTTCTCCACCTTGTGTGGGACCCTCTGCCCAGAGTCACATTCCTCAGGCTCTCAGCTGGAACCCATGGGGGGCTTCTCAAGGAATTCTTTCTAAATAAACCCAGTGCCCTGCTTAGGAGCCTTATGGGGACAGCTGTTAACACAGCGACATTTTCTACATCATTTAATCTATGCTGATAAATTCCACTTCAGAGCACTCTACTGGGTTTCACGGGCATTTTTCCCTCTGCCCGCTGGTTACCTACACTTGGAAGTCTCACAGGCACCACAAATTCAACACATCCACAAACAGAACTAACCATTTCCTTCCTGAAATGATCTTCTCCAGGGTTCCATATCTCATCGCACGCCGCTTCCGCTTCGTTGCCCAAGCGCAGACCCTGGAATCACTTCTGAACTGCCCTCCCCCTCCCTCTCCAGGTCTGATCAGCCATTCCTTCATGGAGCCACCCTGATTCCTGTCCCCTTGGAAGTAGGCCTTGGCTCTATCCGCTTGGTTTATCACCATGAGCAAGGCCACCACCATCTCATCCCGCATCAGGAAACATCACAAGGGCTCTTAAGAAATGTGCCTCTTGTTCTATAGCCAGTAACTGGCAGAGCTCAGATCCAGCCTGACCTCAGAGCCCACACTCACAGCTTCTTGTCAGACCTCTCAGATTAAAAGTCACGGAAACTCTCAGGAGACCTGGAAGGCCAGCAGCTGGCTCTGTTCCAGTCTCTCGAAACTCACTTTCTCTTGGTTACCCTATGGATTTTCAGACAGCCTACTCCCTTTGCCTCCTGCCCATAAAAATCTTCACTGGAACCATCATAATTCACATTTCTCTGCTGGACATCTTCTCTATCCCCTTAATCTAACCTCTTTCATTTTCTCTGCTTTGGCAAATTGTGAAGAAGTCAAGGTCCTCCTTCTATCAAAGCTGTGAATCAGCTAGGAAAGATGAGTGCCAAAATAGTGGGCACAGCATTATATTCCATTCTCCCCAGTCGATGTATGTGTTTCCCCAATACCCAGGAACTGCTTTAGAAAGAAAATCCAAACATATCCTTTATTTACAGAGGGTGATCATGGGTAGGTCAATTCTAGAGGGAAAAATACTTTTTTGTGTGATAGATTACTGGTTGCAGGAAATATTTATATTTGTATTTCTATTTCTGTTTATAAAAAGGAAGCTTTTGTCTCTTTGAGATCAATAATAAGATAGTCCCGTGGACCAGGAATCCCCTCTGCTCTCCCCACCCCAAATGCCATGGGTTTCACCTAGATTTCCCACTGGCTGTTCCTGCCGCCCCCATATTGAGAGCAGAGGACAGAAGGTCCATTCAGTGCACATCGCCAACCCAAGGCCACAACCACTTGGAAAGGGGTGGAGTGTTCACCAGAGGTGGGGAAGAGTTCCTTGTTTTTAGATATCCCTACCTACCCTCCAGGAGCTTCCCTGATGGCTCAAGCAGTAAAGAACCCACCTGCCAATGCAAGAGACACAAGAGACATGGGTTCGATCCCTGGGTGGGGAAGATCCTCTGAAGGAGGTCATGGAAACCCACTCTGGTATTCTAGCCATGGAAATCCCAAGGACAGAAGAGTCTGTGGGACTGCAAAGAGCTGGGCTCTACTGAGGACACAGGCGCGGGCACCCTTCAGGAAAAGAGCCTGAGTGAACGTAAAGAGGCAGCATTCTAAAGAGCCTAACCGTGCAAATCGCTACTGAACCACAGAGATGAGGACCCCGCGATCACTGGCCCTCTTCCCCTCACTAAATGAATCAATAAACAGAATAAGGGATAAAAATCAGTAAGACTATTTACCAAAACAGTGGAGAAACCAAGTCACAGTTGGTATAAACGCATTGCTTTGTCGTTGCTATCATTTATTTCTGCTGTTAATTTTGATTGTCTTAGACGTGCACTACGTGGAGAAGCCGCCGTAGAAATGTGGGGGTGGAGTGCTATGTTCTTCTTGCAAATGAGTGTTAGTCTGAGATTTCAGAGAATCCAAACCTGTCACACTAGTGAAATTATAGAAGAAGCTGGGCCTGTGCAGAAAGCCATTTTTTTGTGACTCTTCATGCCTGTGTGCATAATTCCAAATCAAACATATTCACATTATTAACTTTTTAAAGTTTATTAGTCTCAGTGCTAATGAACTCATCCATCCTTGGCAAATGCACATGGCTCCCTAATGAAACGTCAATAGATAGATCGGCAGTGAAGTGAAGACAGCCAATGGCTGGTGCCAAATTCCGCTCGGCTGTAAGGAGGGGAACGGCGAGATCCCTTCCAGAGAGACGCTTGGACACAGCCGCCAATAACAGAGAAGCTCCAGCATGGGTGTCAGCGGACGGGCCTCTGCACCAGTCCCTGCCCAGCCGAATGACCTTGAGGAGGCCTTCTCAGGGAGAGGAGAGAGTCTACTTCCCCAGAATGTTTTCTCTAGATCTGTAATTCCATACCCTGCCGCGCCGCCAGCAGGGCAGTCCCCATCTGAGTTCCCTGGGTTTACATGGCTTCCCTGGTGGCTCAGACAGTAAAGCGTCTGCCTGTAACACGGGAGACCCAGGTTCGATCCCTGGGTCGGGAAGATCCCCTGGAGAAGGAAATGGCAACCCACTCCAGTATTCTTGCCTGGAGGATTCCATGGATTAAGGAGCCTCATAGGCTACAGTCCACGGAGTCACAAAGAGTCAGACATGACTGAGCGACTTCACTACCCATGGCATCTTCTATTTAGACACCTGCTTAGCCAGTGGCACCCCGCTCCAGTCCTCTTGCCTGGAAAATCCCATGGGCGGAGAAGCCTGGTAGGCTGCAGTCCCTGGGGTCGCTAAAAGTCGGGCATGACTGAGCGTCTTCACTTTCACTGTTCACTTTCATGCATTGGAGAAGGAAATGGCAACCCACTCCAGTGTTCTTGCCTGGAGAATCCCAGGGATGGGGGAGCCTCATGGGCTGCCGTCTATGGGGTCGCACAGAGTTGGACACGACTGAAGTGACTTAGCAGCAGCAGCAGTTAGTTCAACAATGGCTCATTCTCTAGGAATAAAATTCTAACTTAGCTTCTCAGGAGATACCGTGCCACAGGTTATGGGTTTTCATTTCTGACCTGTTTGAACATTGCCCAAGTTCAGAGTTGTAATGAGTTTCCTAACCCGCGTTGGTTTGTGTCAGCCCACGTGACAGTGTGTTGAGCACGCCACGGGAGATAGAAAATGAAACATCCTTTAAAAAAAAAAAATCTAAGCAAACCTCCCTTTCTCTCAATTATCAGTTTTGAAAAGTAGCCTGAATGTGGGCACTTCTGTTTGGGGGTTTCTGAACTGCTACTGTGAATTCTCCAGGGTAAATTTCCTGTCTTCCCACAACAATGCTTTGGGTTGGGTTTTGTTTTTTTCCATACTTCATCTTAGATCTTTAAAATTGTACAGTAGCTAAGAAGTCAGGACGTCTCCCCCCACCCCACCCCCACCCCCACCACGATGCCTCACGGAAAGAGATGCTTTATTATTGAGTGAAAGAAAAAATAATAATCATGAAAAGCTTTTGCTTCTAGACTGCATAAATTATCTCCAATTTTCCTCATTATTTCCTTCTGCAGGGTATAAAGAGATTGCCTCTAGTAAAATATGTATCAGTACAAAACAAATAGAAAACAGTTTAAACCACTGAAGTATTTACCTTTTTTATTTAAGAAAAGAAGACATTGTAATCCTATTAACGGTAAATTATATTACCTATTGTGAAAGCAGTCATGAAAGAAATATTCGGAGCACGCAGTTAATTATGATAGCGAGTGACACACAACATTTATGCTCGTCTTGTATGGCCGGCACAGCTTTCTTTCTCTGACTGTAAGTCACACACTGATTGAAGTTTTGAAACCGATGTTGAACGAGACCTGCAGGCACGTATCTGCCGTAGACACTTCATTCTACAGATAACGAATGGTACGAGGAATAGCCACTGTTTATTCTTTTATAGTCCTAATTTCACATAGAGGGGGGAAAACATTCTCTACCCCAATCTTTTTAATTTTCCCCTTCAGCATATTTATTCACTGTCCATGCAGTCTCAGCAAAGCAGAGAGTTTGCAAACGGATTTCCATATATTGTAGAGCAGCTCTGCCTCCATGAAGCTGATGGGCTTTTTGAAACTCCAAGACATTCGTGGAAGCCCCAGCCCCGTGTGAAGGACATGACTAGCCCATCTAAATAAGTCAGGTGTTTCAGACATTAGGATACACTTCTACACTGCTGAAATAAAATACAAGGTATTGGTTCAAAGTAGGCAGCCCTAGCTTGTTTGAGGACTGCACTGTGATATGGTCAAGAAATGGCAGAGAAATAGGCAACGTAGTTCCTCATGGTTGGGCTTTGCAATCATGCTTGGCCCAGTTCCAGAGGGACAATGCCGGGAGGTCATTTTTGCTGGTCAGGCTTCTGAGGACCTGGCCAATCTGCACCTGGGCAGAGTCCCAAGCAGCAAACATGGTTTCTGCCCTCAGCACATCAAAGGCTACGGCTGAATCCTCCTGGCTATTACTACGAAGCTGCTTGGCAACAGCTGTGGGCATCCTACCGTCTCCTATCAGAGTCCCAGCATCCGTTCCATTGCTGGCAGGAGGGGTGACATGCTTTATTTGAAACACCCCGCCTTTACCTCAGCAAGTCACTTAGGCATTTCACCAACACTTTGGTTTCCTAAATTTTTCAAACTCCCATAATGGATTGAGTAGGCATCCCATTGGCTACAGAAAGGGATAGCTGGCTATAAGTTATCCCCACCATTAGATGCTACCTCATCTGCAATCATATATGTGTATATAAATGTGAATATATCCACGTGATTCAGTGATAAAGAATCCACCTGCTAACGCAGGAGACACAAGAGGCTCGGGTTCTATTCCTGGGTTGGGAAGATCCCCTAGAGCAGGAAATGGCAATACTAGCTCTAGTATTCTTGCCTGGGAAGTCCCATGGACAGATGAGCCTGGTAGGCTACAGCCCATGGGGTCGCAAGAAAGAGCTGGACACGACTAAGTGACTGATCACACTATCAGGTACTCGCTCAAAATGAAGAGTGAATATAATCTGAAAATCAAGGGGTTCCCCCTACTATTATTTCCCATTTAATTTCCATTAGATTAAGACTAATTTCTACGTCATAACACAAATTAACTCACAAATACCTGCAACTTCAAAAAAGCACATCAACTTATTTAACACCTCCTGTATGCTAATAGACTTGCCTCATAGCTTAGTCGGTAATGAATCTCCCGCAGTGCAGGAGAACCGGGTTCGAGTTTCAGATTGAGACGATCCTCTAGAGAAGGAAATGGCAACACACTCCTGGATTCTTGCCTAGGAAATCCCATGGACAGAGGAGCCTGGAGGGCTACAGTCCATGGGGTCTTAAGAGTCAGACATTACTGAGAGCTGAAACAGCACAAAAAGATGCCTTGGGATTTTCTACATAAGCTATCATTTCATCTCCAAATAGAGACACTTCAGTTTCTTCTCTACCAATCTGTACGCTCTCTGCTCTCCAGAGGGGAGGCACCTCCCAGGTTGGAGACCTTGACCCCAGATCCAGCTTCTGGTCTAGGCAGCCCTTTCACTCGCCCCGTCCTTGGCGCCCTCCCCCCCCCCCCCGACATCTGCCTCGGAGACTTAAGGGCCCAGCCGTCATCCACACTCTGCCAACCATGGGCCGTGATTTCTCCCAGGGGTCCCGCAAGCCTCCCGGAGACCTTTTCCAGAAAGAGAGACTAAGGGGATGTGTCTCCACGAGTGATTGGAAAATAGTGGGATGCCTTAAAAATAAGTTTTTCAGGGGTTTAAATTGGGTACAGAAGAAACATCAGGTCTGCCTGAATTTTCAGAGGTCAAAAATTAGAGGAAGGTGGAAGTATTCTCTCCAGGCACATTTTAGAGGGAAAAGTCCTTTGAATAAAAATAGGAAATGTCTTTATGCCTCTCTCTCAGAGTTTAGTGAGTGTGATAAACCTCACACCCGCCCCTTCCTTCAGCAAGTGCTCAGCGAGGGCTGGCTGTGTGCCAGGTGCTTTTCTAGGAAAAGGGATATATCCGTGAAGAAAGGATACAGAAACTGCCCTTGCAGGCCTTATATTCTTTAAATGATTCTATGTTATATATTATCGAAATCCAGGAAGCCAGAAATGTGTTTAATCTAATGTTTGTTTTTGTTTAGCTCATTTTGAAATTGTTGCTATTTTTTTAGCCAATGTCAACATGGTACAGGTGCCCAGTAGAGGCATTTTTTAAAAAGTCCTCAAGTGTATCCTGAAAAGGCTCAAATTATAACCACCCTCCTCCAAAACAATACCTTCAATGTGTGCTTTGTTCGGTTACTTGGCCAAGATCAGCAGTTTAAAGACTTCTGGGGAGGAATATGTCTGTAGTAAAGGAATCAGACGGGGCTTCCCAGGCGGTGCTAGTGGTAAAGAACCCGCCTGCCCATGCAGGAGACGTCAGAGACACAGGATCCCTGGGTTGGAAGATCCCCTGGAGAAGGAATGCAGCCTACTCCAGGATTCTTGCCTGGAGAATCCCACGGACAGCGGAGCCTGGCAGGCTACAGTCCATGGGGTCACACAGAGTTGGACACAACTGTAGTGACTTAGCATGCATGCTTCCTAAGGGGACTTGCAGACAGTATGTAGGAATCCTTCAGAGGCCCGCTTCCCTAAACCCTTCTTCCAGGGCAGAGCTGGAATTCAACACGGGGCCCTGCGGTTGGCAGCATATGCCGTCTTCCCTTCTGCTGCTCAGAACGCGGATTATTTGAAATTCTCTCCTCTTTACCAGTAATTTTGCTTATTATTTGCTTTTCTCAGCTTGGCAGGAAAAATCTGTTTCTTTCCTATTTTCTGCTGACATTGTTTTGTCGTATTTGGGTTAAGGAGTTATGCTCCCGCGTTTAGATCTCCCAAAACCACCCAGGGACTGTCCACCTCAGAACAATTTCCACAGAATTTTTGAAAAATTAGTTTTCTCTTGATCTCTGCCCTTGTCCCGTCCTCCCTCCAAAACACACATTCATGTCGATTTCAATCCAGAATCTTCTGCATTGGGCAGGAACTCAACACTTGCATTTTTGAAAAATGAATGAATGACAAAGCCTGTTCTTTGATCAAAGCCTGAAGCAAAGGCAAAATTATCTATAAGCATCTCTTTTATACCCTGAAAATTATCTCTTTTGCATCCTGAACTAAAGCATAAACATCTGAGTTCACTTGTGAAACGCTGAATTCATTTTCTGTCCTAAATGGCACTGTTTCGTTGATTAGAAGAAAAAAATATTATTTAAACTTTATTGACATCATTTTTTTCCTTTCTCTAATCAATTTCAAATTATGAAATGCAATATACCTAAAAGAGTGATTTTAAATAACTTAAGAACTGGGGACGCATGAGATATTTAGGGATCATTAAAATCTTTCATTATTAAGATAGCAGTAGAATTGATAGCTCAGTTGGTAAAGAATCCACCTACAATGCAGGAGACCCTGGTTTGATTCCTGGGTCAGGAAGATCCGCTGGAGAAGGGATGTGCTACCCACTCCAGTATTCTTGGGCTTCCCTGGTTGCTCAGCTGGTAAAGAATCTGCAATGTGGGAAACCTGGGTTTGATCCCTGTTTTGGGAAGATCCCCCAGAAAGGAAAGGCTACCCACTCGAGTATTCTGGCTTAAAGAATTCCATGGACTAAACAGTCCATGGGGTCACGAAGAGTTGGACAAACCTGAGCGACTTTCACATCACATCACACAGGGTGCTCTCATCAAGGAAGAATGGAATCAGGGCACCACCACGGTCTGTTCCCTCTATGTATGTGAAATTGTCACCATGTCCAATCTGAATATATGTCTGAGTGGGGAGAACTGACCAGAATTCTCTACAGCTCTTTATTGAAATGCTCAGTCTGATCACACAAAAGACCCCCCCGCCCCTGGTCCTAAACCCTTGTGTTGAAACCAGCGCCAGCTCTGAGCATGACGTTGGCTGTAATTGTGTCTGTGGGCATCCTGCTCCGTGGATTTCTCCCGTCTGGCACGTGAAAACTAATGGATGCATCCGCGGGAGAGGGGAAGCTGGCCGTGGCAGGCGGCTCCCGATTTCTGCATGGAATCCACTCTTAATGTAGGTGCTCTTAGGGCTGCTTAATTAGGAAGACTCAGACAATCTCTTCCAACTCCAGGGTCCCTGGGTGAGAATCCCACTGCGGCAGTGAAGCTGCTTCTGGCTCACTGCCGCATGCACGGCCCCCTGTCTCCCTGCCAGCTTTGGGTTAGTGAGTCCTGGTGAGGCCTTGTATCTGTTTATTAGCGTGCTTTCCAAACCCAAATCCACCACATCTATTTCAGGCTTGTTTTCCCCAACCTGGCCCAGGCACTCAGGTCCGAGGTCCTCATCCTTGCCCTTGCCCTTGCCCGGGCCAGGCCCGTCCACAGGTTTCCTTCCACGCAGGTCATCTATCACTCACACCCACCTCCGCACAGGCTCTGACACACGCGTAAGCAGGCAAGGAGCCGGGGAAGAGGCGCAGCTGCTCTGCCATCTACGGGGACTCGCACTTCACCTGCTCCAAGCCCTCTGTTGTCACCGGCTTAGAAGGCCAGACAGCTCGAATGCGGGATAAACTCCTATCTGCTTGTGGGCATCGTGGCCCTGAGCCAGCGACAAATCCCATGTGCTTTCAGGGGCGGTCACAGGATTTCCAGGATTTGGCTCTTCCAACAGCTTAGAGGATTCTTTCACCTTCCTTTAATGTTTTAGAATTGGAAAAAAAATCTCACTTCAACAATACAAGAGAGAGAATGTAACTCACACCGGTTGTTGTTCAGTCGCTCAATTGTGTCCGACTCTTTGCGGCCCCATGGACTGCAGCACGTCAGGACTGCTTCCCTGTCCTTCATCATCTCCCAGAGTTTGTACAAACCCATGTCCACTGAGTCGATGTTCCCTTCCAACCATCTCATCCTCTGTTACCCCCTTCTCTTCCTACCCTCAGGCTTTCCCAGCATCAGGGTCTTTTCCAGAGTTGGCTCTTCGCATCAGGTGTGAAGGAACTCACATCTAGAACCTGAAATACTCCAGATGTCATTTACAAACCAGTGATTAAGCTACAAGGCAAAGAGTTGCTCTGAGTGATGTTGATGGCTTATCTTCACAAACTGGTAAACTAGTCACCATTCAATGAACCAAGGGTCCTGTGTAACTGTTTCCCTTTGCTGAAAGCCCTGGTACCTTTCTTGAAGTCTGAAGTATAACAGTCAGGAAGGGCCTAATGTGATGCTTGATCTCCGTTTCATTTGAAAGAATATTCTTCCACACTACAAAGCCTTCTAGGTGTTCAGCCTTAGATTTTCCTGGGCCTCACTTGAGTGCTGACATTCTGACATGTTTCATGAGGTCTTAAAAACCTTTTTCTTGCCTGAAAAATAGAGAGGAAATGTGTTCTGTGTCTCTCCTCCACCTCTGTTCACATCTGTTGCTTTACTCACTTCCTTAATTTGATTATATTGCATTTGCCCCTTTTTCATGCTGGTGAATGCTGAGTGACAACTCCAGAATGTCGGCCCTGGTGTCCAAATCTCTCAGCCCTTATAACCGTCCTATGCAAACGTGCGATTTCCTCCCCCGGGTCCGCGGCGTATGGACCTTGCATTTCAACAGCTCAATCAGCCAGATGGAATTCCCACGTCCTGCGGCAGGAAATGTCTGCTGTGCCTGGATAAACCAGAGTCACAGCCTTCTCTCCTCTTTGTGTCTGGGCTGGAGGGCAGGCTGTGGGGTCGGATACAGATTCCCTAAATGGCAGTCTTGGCATTGTGAAGAAGCACCAGTGAGATGGTTGGATGGCATCACTGACTCCAGGGACATGAGTCTGAGCAAGCTCTGGAAGAAGGTGAAGGAGAGGGAACCCTGGTGTGCTGCAGTCCATGGGACTGCAAAGAATCAGACACGATGGAGAGACTGAACAACGATCAAGGATTCCTCTCCACGAATACGCGCAGCCCCCTTTACCAGTGCTGGCTGGCATCTAGGGCTCCTCACCCTGTGCAGGTGTTTCCTTACGTACCTGCTAGGGCTGCCCAGATGGGCTAGTGATGAAGAACCCACCTGCCAACGCAGGGTGACCTAAGAGACACTGGTTCGATCCCTGGGTCGGGAAGATCTCCTCGAGGAGAGCATGGCAACCTAGTCCAGTATTTTTGCTGGACAATTCCCATAGACAGAGGAGCCTGGTGGGCTACAGTCCATGGGGTCCCAAAGAGTTGGACAGGGCTGACGCAGCTCAGCATGCGTGCATGAACAAGATCACTGTTCTCATTTCTCCCCACTCTGCGGCTGAGGACACTGAGGCAGAAGAGGTTAACCAATCCAGTCTGGTGCAAAAAGTTTACACCTTTAAAGACCTCACCAGCAGATCAAGACTCCGTAGGGTTTGTGCAAAATACGCCTTCACCCAGCTTCCTCCCAGTTAGTTAGTTAGTTCAGTCGCTCAGCTGTGTCTGACTCTTTGCAACCCCATGGATTGCAGCGTGCCAGGCCTCCCTGTCCATCACCAACTCCCGGAGTCTACTCAAACTCATGTCCACTGAGTCGGTGATGCCATCCAACCATCTCATCCTCTGTCTTCCCCTCCTCCTCCTGCCCTCAATCTTTCCGAGCATCAGGGTCTTTTCAAATGAGCCAGCTCTTCACATCAGGTGGCCGAAGTACTACCCATGTTTTATTACAGCATTTCTCTGATCATCGTTGAGACAATTGAGAGCTAAAAACCCTTGACAACCTGACTGTAGACTGAATCACAGCTCAGCTTAGGAGCACTAAACAATAACTGTCTTTCCATTTCCTAGATTCTATTTGTTTTAACCCATTTAGGTGGACTGTGTAATTAGACAGTTGACTCAGTTTCTTTGAAGATGCAATTCATTGGCAATTTTGATCCAGTTTAGAATATACACTAAATTAAGAATGAAATCAGAGCTGAAAGTTCTTCAAAATAAATGAATATTGGGGGAAAAGCCTTTTCATAGTCAAAGACTGTAACTAGATTTTTTTCTGAATACACATCCACAATTGCATCTGTTAAATCGAGGCCAGTAGGATTGACCACTCTTCTGGGTCTTTGTGAAGAACAGTCAATAAAAATGTATTATGTATTGTGTAGAATTCTTCGTATAGTTTTATCCGTTTGCACAACATCTCCAACTTTTTAAGCTGCTAATAACCTTCCAAAAATAAACCTTCCATCAGTTCGAGCTAACACCTTTGTCTGAAAAAAAAATAATAAATGCATTGCCGACAAGCAGTTAAAAAAATCAAAACTACAGCAAGCTCAGGAAGCATCTCTATGGGGAGTCTTTGCAAATGGTAACATAAGTCCCCATGCAAATCCACTTCTGTCAGCTATGTCACAGATGCCAAAAAAAAAAAAAAAGCAGGCACAATAAATATGGAGTATATAGATATAAAACGGCAGTGATGTCACGCGGGAGGATTTATAAGCTTCTCCAGTCCTTGCTCAGAATGTGGACGGTACAAAAGCCTTTAAACAATTCTATCTTCTTACAGGGTCATGGGACATCACAAAAGCAAATATTTTTTGTTTGTGCTGGCAATGGGTTAAAAAAAAAATCTTCAGAAAAAGCAACCACCGTGTGTGTTATCTGTAACGCAGTATTCAAAGACTGAGTTTTCAAAAGAGAAAAGTGGATTATCAGAGTTGCCATCTGGCAAACTCCCTGGCGAAGTCACCCCTGAATCCTGTGTGCTTGTCACATTACATCGCTGGGCATTCAGCCGCTGCCTCTGAGTGTGGACCCAGGGATGAGGCTACGGCCTTCTGAGCCTTGCGGGGCATCTACCTCTCCGGATCCGGGACCTCGGCTCCCAGTCACCAGCTTCCAGCATCCTTTCCCCCAACACTCACTCCCCCCACGCCCCAGCCTCAGTGAGCGCTCTTTCCCTTGGCTGTGCTGAGTCTCCGCCCGGCAACCTGCTGTCCTTGGCGGGGTCTCTGTCCTCCCCGGCTTGGACGTCCCATCCAGTGGGCCTACCAACCACCCTAGGTCCCTCCTGTTTCAGAGACGCGTCTCGCAGCCTCGTCTCCAGGAGAGGGAGTAAAAGAAACCCTGGGCCACACAGCCGCCCCGGGGCCCTCGTGAACATCTATTGAAAGTGATTGATCTAATGCCGGCATCTGCCAAGCTGTCATTCAAGCCAGAGGGGATTTGGACGGAGGCGAGGTGAGCATTGTGAAAACGACTCTGTGATCTGGTTTATGGGGCTGGCCTTGAGCTCCGAGGTACAGTGAGGGCAGAAAACCTCGTTTTCTGCAGAAATCACTTCGTGTCAATGGGAGCACGCAGTCTATAAGGCGTGAACGGACGTTTTTCCTTGATTTGTGCCTGAAACATAAGAGTGAGGGGAGAATATCCCAGCTGTCTCCGGCATTGTGTGAACATATACATGCATTTAAATTACTTATATCATTACTTACAGATGTAATTGTGAAATATGTTCTTTTTGCATTCGAAATGAGGGACTGAACAGATGGTGAACGCTCAGTTTAAAGCAATATGTCCATTAAAATAACCCGTACTGTTGGTGTTTAGTGTAACAATAGTAGTGAGTTCATTACGGCTGGGTTCTGCCGCAATTGCTCACGCGGGGATGCAGTGCCCCCGTGAGAAGCTCAGCCTCGCGGGCGATGCCCGTCCCAGGACAGGGCCCCTGCTCCACCTCCCAGCCGCCAGCCGTGGGCTTCCAGAGCCGAGCTCCAGTTGTTTGGCTTAGTCTTTTGCTCCCAAACAGGAAAGTCAATAAACAGCTGACATTTACCAATGCCTTGCTTCCGGGTTGTTTTTTCTGCCTCCGTATTCCAGATGTTCTGAAATGTGTGGCTCCAGATGCGTCACCTCCAACAGGATAACCCCACTGCCTCTGTGAGGCCCTGTCTCTCCTCAGGAGCCCGGGTCAGCCAAAGAGCTAAACAGCACATCGGAGGGACCGTCTCTCTCCTTGGGGTTCAGCAAGGACCTCCAGGAAGCCAGGCGTCCGATGGAGGGGCTGGGGGAGTTTCATAATTTATTTGTGGCTAGACAGACACCCCCCTCCAGTACTCTTGCCTGGAGAATCCCAGGGACGGCAGAGCCTGGTGGGCTGCCGTCTATGGGGTCGCACAGAGTCGGCCATGACTGAAGCGACTTAGCAGCAGCAGCAGCAAAAGACTGCAGGCTTCCCGGGCGGCGCCAGTGGTCAAGAACCTGGCTGCCAATGAGGGAGAGACACGAGAGACTCGGGTTCGATCCCTGAGTCAGGAAGATCCCCTGGAGGAGGGTGTGGCAACCCACTCCAGGATTCTTGCTGGAGAATTCCAATCCCATGGACAGGGGAGCCTGGTGGGATACAGACTGTGGGGTTGCAAAGAGTCAGACACAACTGAAGCGACTTTGCACTACACATACAGACCCGACCCTGACAAAACGCTGCCTCTCGCCTGCTCTCCTGCACCACTCCTTACGTGTGAGTATTCTTTTCAAGAAAGGACAAGAAATATCCTCATGCCCTCCCACCACCCCCCACCATGATTTCCATTTTGGCAACAAAGCTAGGGGATCATATATGCCCCAAAGCCATTCATGAACAAGCCAGAAAAATACTAAATTTTTTTCTGAGAGCCCAGACAAGGAAAGAAAGTGGGAGAATTTCACAGTGCCGCCTTGGATAAACCCACCGCGTGTACTGAGTCAGTCTCTCCTCCATGTCAGTCCTTTCTGATAAAAGAGGAAACGCTGGCTCTCAGCACCCCCTCCCGGCAGGTGATGCCACGCGCCATTCCTGGACAGGGGCTGAGCCGCAAACTTCCCAGCAGCAGTGCACAGAGAAAGTGTGAGTAGAACCTGCCCAGCAGAGGGGGGCAGCCCTTGGCCTGAGATTGCGTCCTTCATGTCGCAGGGGTGAAGTGAGCTGGTGTTGGCAGGAACAGCAACTGGCCACGGGAAGGCGGGCATGAAGACAGCATGGCCAGGGGAAGGGGGGCACTCACGAGCTGCTTTTCTGGGCGCATGGAAGGAGGTGGCAGGATGAAGAATACTGGGGGGAAGGGAGAGGGATGGGGGCGAAGCGGTCACGCTCTGCGAGGAGGATTTCTGTTCTTGTGCCAGAGGCTCCAGAAGGTGAAGAGCATCTCGCCTTGGCAGGGGAGTGGGGATCTGCACCCGCTCTCTCCGACACAAGCATCATGTACTTTTCACTGTCTCCCACTAATTCCTTGTGGTGTGGCTGCCGCAGGAAAGGATGGAGCAAGTGGGAAAGAAAGCACCACCCTTCCTATAGGATGGAGGAACACAGACAGATCCCTCCTGAGGGCCACCCTTCCTGTAGGACAGAAGACCGCAGAAAGATCCCTTCTAAAGACTGCCCTGTAGGACAGAGGACCACAAACAGATCCCTCCCAAGGATCTTCCTGCAGGATGGAGTTCTGCACACAGATCCCTCCCGAGGATCTTCCTGTAGAACGGAGGACTGCACACAGATCCTTCCAGAGGATCTTCCTGTAGGACAGAGGACCACACAAAGATCCCTCCCTAGGACTGTCCTATAGGACGGAGGTCCACAGACAGACCCCTCCTGAGGATCTTCCTGCAGGACGGAGGACTGCAGACAGATCCTTCCCGAGGATCTTCCTGCAGGACGGAGGACCACAGACAGATCCTTCCCGAGGATCTTCCTGCAGGACAGAGGACCACAGACAGATCCCTCCCGAGGATCTTCCTGCAGGATGGAGGTCTGCACACAGATCCCTCCCGAGGATCTTCCTGTAGGACAGAGGACTGCACACAGATCCCTCCCGGGATCTTCCTGTAGGATGGAGGTCTGCACAGAGATCCTTCCAGAGGATCTTCCTGTAGGACAGAGGACCACACAAAGATCCCTTCCGAGGACTGTCCTATAGGACGGAGGACCGTAGACAGATCCCTCCCGAGGACTGTCCTGAAGGATGGAGGTCCGCAGACAGATCCCTCCCGAGGACTGTCCTGAAGGACGGAGGTCCACAGACAGATCCCTCCTGAGAATCTTCCTGCAGGACGGAGGACCACAGACAGATCCCTCCCAAGGATCTTCCTTAGGACAGAGGACCACAGACAGATCTTCCTGCAGGATGGAGGTCCGCACACAGATCCTTCCTGAGGATCTTCCTGTAGGATGGAGGACCGCAGACAGATCTTTCCCGAGGACTTTCCTGTAGGACAGAGGACCACACACAGATGCCTCCTGAGGATCTTCCTGTAGGACAGAGGACCGCAGACAGATCCTTCCCAAGGATCTTCCTGTAGGATGGAGGACCACAGACAGATCCTTCCCAAGGACTTTCCTTAGGACAGAGGACGGCAGGCAGATCCCTCCCAAGGATCTTCCTATAGGATGGAGGACTGCAGACAGATCCTTCCCGAGGACTTTCCTTAGTACAGAGGACTGCAGACAGATCCCTCCCGAGGGCAGGCCTCTTGTTTCAGTCGGGCTAAAAGGGGCAGAGACAAGGGACTGCCTGGTGGGTCTGAGCCATGTGTGGCCCTCAGCTGCCGCTCTCTGCCAGCATTGTCTCTGAAGGGTGCTGACAGACAGATGCCCACTGAGGCAGAACTCTCTGTGTGTCCTACTTTCTGAAAAGCATCACAGGAAATTCTGTCACAGCTGGGGTAGGGGTAGGAAAGCCATGGTCTGAGTCCAGGCGCAGGAACACACGCCCACAAGGTGCCTCGCGCCCTCCAGCCGCCCCTTGAGTGGGAGCCCACCAGTGGCCCAGGTCTCCCTGCAGCACTCGCCTAGCCCTGCCCCGCCCTGAGCCCCACCGTTGCTGGGCCGCCTCCTCCCCACACCTCCTCCAGCTCTGAACTCAGCACTGGCCTGAGAGCCACCCCTTGCTCTTGCTGAATCTCTCCTCTCAGAACCCCCAGGCGGCCTCCTCTTCTCACCTTCTCTGACCTTACACCACCCACCTCCTAACCACGGAGCTGGGTCAGCCCCTCGTCCATGGGAGCAGCAAAACCGTGTTTAGTGTTCACCGTGCAGGTGTGTAAGGAGTGCCGGCACCTTGCTGAGCCCCTCACATGGATGATGCATCAGGAAAGGCTCCCTGAGCCTCCAGGTAAGGCTGACGCACAGGGTCCGAGGACCAGAAGCTGAGACCAGTGCACAGCCTAGCCTGGGCCCAGCGCCGGGTCTGAGCTCCTCTGTGGAATCTCAGCCCCTGGAGAGGGCGGTGAGGGCTCCTTCTTCTTTACCAGCCAGGGCCCCGCTAGTGCCGCCTAACACATAGTGGGGCTGGGGAGTGTTGGTGAATAAATAATAAGTAAGATTGGCACAGATGGTCTGGTGTTAAGTACCAGAGGCAAAGGGGAAATAAAAGAAATAAGCTGGTAACACCTGCCAAGATAAATAAATGAAAGGAAGTCACCTGGGGCCATAAAAGGAGAGGAAACGGGGATTCTGGGATGTGAGGGGAAAACAGAGACTGGAGACTAAAAACAGGAGAATTAAACAAAAGCGGCGCGGCTGCGGCCAGACAGGGGCGTCGTCAGAAAACAGCAGGTGAGGTTCAGGGAGGCTCAAGGCTGAAAGAAGCGATTTTCTCTGAAGTCCTCCAAGGGATGAAACAAGGACCATGGACACCTGTGGAAGCAGAGGGAGCCGAGCTACCGGCAGGTGAGCCGGGCCGGGCTGAACTGCGCGCCCCGAGTCCACATGTAGAAGCCCCAATCCTCAGGACCCCAGAACCTGCATTTAGAGAAACGACCTTGCAAGGGGTTACTCAGGTAAACAAGGTCACCCGCGTGGGCCCTGACCGGGTCTGAGTGCATCCTTATAGGAAGAGGAGGTCAGGACCTGGACAAACAGGGACGACCATGTGCGGACTCAGGAGAAGACGGCCGTCTGCAGCCCCGGGAGAGGGGCCTCGAAGAGACTACCAGCCAGGGCCTCGATCTCAGCCTCTGGCCTCCAGGAAGGTGAGGACCCACGTTTGTGTTGTCAAAGCTACCCAGCATCCGGTGGTGCTGCCCAGCATCCGCCGGAAACTGAAGCAGCAGGCGGGGCCGGGAGAGGGAGGGGCCGTGTCCACGGAAACGGAGGCTTTTGCATCAGAGGGAGGGGTGCACTGTCGAGGTGTGTGAGGGGCAGGCAGGCAAGTGGGGCGAGCCTGGCAGACTGTCCCCAAGCAGGTGGCGGCCCTTTCCTGGGATGCCCACTGCCCTCCACACGGGCCGTCACAGCTGCGAATGACTCTGCAGTGCTTCCTGGCCCTTCTCCGGGGCCCGGGGAGGTAAGGACGCCCCCTCAGCTCCCTTTCTGGGAGACACCGAGGAGAATCAACAGGCAGAAATGAGAGAATCGGAAGAGGGGAGGCCGCCCAGCTGGGGCGGTGGGCCAGCACACAGCTGATGTCTGGCTGCTTTTTGAAGAAGGAGTGGGAATTCAAGAAGCGAGGGAGTGACGTTCCAGGTAGATGGGGCGAGAGCCAGGGCGCCCGCTGAGTCTGGATCCGGAGGGTCGGAGACCCGCTTAGCCCCGTTTGTCCTCAGGGCGCATGGACTAGGAAGGGGTCTGGTGCTCCTGGGAGTGGGTGGGCTCCTGAGCTGGCACCTTCCCCGTGGGTTCTGCTGGTGGCTACTTGCTTCACCGGTGACTGGGGCACACACCTCCTTCACCAGGACTCACTTCTCCTCTCTGATAGTGAATCCCTCCCCACCCCTCGAAGGCCCTGTCCAGCTCAGCCATTGTTGTCGTTGTTATTCAGTTACTCAATGGTGTCCAACTCTTGGCGACCCCACAGACTGCAGCACACCAGGCTTCCCTGTCCTTCACCATCTCCCGGAGCTTGCTCAAACACATGTCCATCGAGTCGGTGATGCCATCCAACCATCTCATCCTCTGTCGTCCCCTTCTCCTCCTGCCCTCAGTCTTTCCCAGCATCAGGGTCTTTTCCAAGGAGTCGGCTCTTCCCATCAGGTGGCTAAAGCTCAGCCATTATCTCCTTCCTAAAGCTACCTCCCCAGCCGCCCACAGACCGAGCTCTTCCATCCCGTGCCTGGTGAGGACAGCTGCTTTGGAGTAGTTGCCAGCGCGGGGCATGCTTGCCTATGGTGCACGCAGCCTGCCCTCTCCACTGTGTCTGTGCCTCCGTGAGCCCTGGTTCAGGAGATGCTTGCAGTGGGGCTGAGCAAGTGAGTAGCTGAACAAAGAACATGGTGGGTCCACAGGCAGCTAGCCATGAAGGGGGCTCCAGCAGGCACCCCACTCCAGTATCCTTGCCTGGAAAATCCCATGGACAGAGGAGCCTGGTAGGCTGCAGTCCATGGGGTTGCGAAGAGTTGGACACAACTGAGCAACTTCACTCACTTTTCACTTTCATACATTGGAGAAGGAAATGGCAACCCACTCCAGTATTCTTGCCTAGAGAATCCCAGGGATGGGGGAGCCTGGTGGGCTGCCGTCTATGGGGTCGCACAGAGTCGGACACGACTGAAACGACTTAGCAGCAGCAGCAGACGGGGCATGTGTTAGTCTCTCCATAGGCATCAGACCTTTCCTCTGTCAGAGGAAAGGTTTGCAGCCTGAGCTTTCTTATTCCGCCCTAGCCCTGGTCAAGGTTATGCGCCAGTTAGCAGCAGAGGACTTGACCAGCCCTTGGGCTCTTAGCTCATAACATTTTCCTTTCCGTCACTGGGGCTGCAGATGGAAAGAAGCAACTGCATACAGCGATGGAGAGTGAACTCCAGTGAGAGATGCAGCCAATGGCATGGACAGGCTTTATGCATCAGAAAGGAGAGTTGAGATGTGCAAGGTGGCAGAGAGCACCCTTTCTGTTTACACAATGCTAACAGCAGAAATTAACTTTTTCATAAGCCAGAAAATTGGCAGAGGCATTTGGAAGATGAGCAAATTCCTGTTTAAAAAGTAAGAAATAAAAAATCATGCAATAAGAAGAATGACGAAGAGGGGGAGATTCAGATGTCAGTGTCATGGGATTTACCACACAGGGAGTAGAGAAAAACCATTCAAGAAATTGGGGAAAATCAAGGCCTTAGAATGACAAAGCATGTGCAGAGCATTCTATGCAAAATTAATATATAACAGTTTATGATGAAAATGCAATCACAATGATACATATGTTATGTGGATAACTTTATGGAAAACCCCCAAAATAAAGTTACAGACATGGAAAAAAAATAGGCCATTGAAATGGAGTAATATAGCCTAAATTATGCCTCTTTTGATATACAAACCTTTTTCTAATGTGTGTGTGTTTTTTTCCTTATTGTAAACTCTGGAAGACAGGAATGGGCTTCTTCATGCCAGCTTCCAGGCATCTCGAGAACAATGTGAATTGAATTGAGGCAGAGACACAATAACTTTAGCATTACAATATCATTTAATAGTGTTAACTTATAAGGAATGTAACATTACAGATCAGGTGCATTAAGGCAGATGGAAGATACTGCAATGAGCCTACAGTGGTCAGGTTTAGCGAAGAGTTTAGAGGCACCGAAGGTGAATGGTTCAATGACAACAGGGCAACTTGCTGTAGAATAAAGAAAACTCTTGAAGACTATCCTGATCTTGGTCTGTCGCTTACTCATGACCATATCTACATGTCTTAAGCCCTATTGACAAATTAGACATGCTCTATGTAGTTCAGTTCAGTCGCTCAGTCATGTCCAACTCTTTGCGACCCCATGAATCACAGCACGCCAGGCCTCCCTGTCCATCACCAACTCCCGGAGTTCACTTAGACTCACGTCCACTGAGTCCGTGATGCCATCCAGCCATCTCATCCTGGGTCGTCCCCTTCTCCTCCTGCCCCCAATCCCTCCCAGCATCAGAGCCTTTTCCAATGAGTCAACTCTTCGCATGAGGTGGCCAAAGTACTGGAGTTTCAGCTTTAGCATCATTCTTTCCAAAGAAATCCCAGGGCTGATCTCCTTCAGAATGGATTGGTTGGATCTCCTTGCAGTCCAAGGGACTCTCAAGAGTCTTCTCCAACACCACAGTTCAAAAGCATCAATTCTTTGGCGCTCAGCCTTCTTCACAGTCCAATTCTCACATCTATACATGACTACTGGAAAAACCATAGCCTTGACTAGACGGACCTTTTTTGGCAAAGTAATGTCTCTGCTTTTGAATATACTATCTAGGTTGGTCATCTTTTCTTCCAAGGAGTAAGCGTCTTAATTTCATGTCTGCAGTCACCATCTGCAGGGATTTTGGAGCCCCCCAAAATAAATTCTGTCACCGTCTTGGGCGTTTGCCTGAGTTCATGTCCATTGAATCAGTGATGCTATCCAATCAGTCCTAGGAAGAAGGACGAGAAGAAAACACATCTAAATGGTAAAAGTAATTATGTAAAGTTCAATGATATTACAGGTTTTTAAGCTATATTCTTTGAAATTTTTTGAATTTCTTATTTGACAAGATGTATTACACTGATGGGCTTCCCTGATAGCTCAGCTGGTAAAGAATCTGCCTGCAATGCAGGAGATCTGAGTTCTATCCCTGGGTTGGGAAGATCCCTTGGAGAAGGGGAAGGCTACCCACTCCAGTATTCTGACCTAGAGAATTCCACGGACTGTATAGTCCTTGGGTTTGCAAAGAGTCGGACACGATTGAGTGACTTTCACTTTTCACTTTCATTATATGGATAGAGAATCACATATGTGTCTTTCCCCTTTTAGAACTAACACCCAAAAAAGATATCCTTTTCATTATAGGGGACTGGAATACAAAAGTAGGAAGTCAAGAAATACCTGGAGTAACAGGCAAATTTGGCCTTGGAATACAGAATGAAGCGGGCAAAGACTAATAGAGTTTTGCCAAGAAAATGCACTGGTCATAGCAAACACCGTCTTCCAACAACAGAAGAGAAGACTCTACACATGGAAATCACCAGATGGTCAACACCGAAATCAGATTGATTATATTCTTTTCAGCCAAAGATGGAGAAGCTCTATGCAGTCAACAAAAACAAGACCAGGAGCTGACTGTGGCTCAGATCATGAACTCCTTATTGCCAAATTCAGATTTAAATTGAAGAAAGTAGGGAAAACCACTAGACCATTCAGGTATGACCTAAATCAAATCCCTTATGATTATGGAGTGGAAGTGAGAAATAGATTTAAGATCTGATAGAAAGAGTGCCTGATGAACTATGGACTGAGGTTCATGACATGGTACAGGAGACAGGGATCAAGACCATCCCCATGGAAAAGAAATGTAAAAAAGCAAAATGGCTGTCTGAGGAGGCCTTACAAATAGCTGTAAAAAGAAAAGAAGCAAAAAGCAAAGGAGAAAAGGAGAAAAGGAAAGATATAAGCATCTGAATACAGAGTTCCAAAGAATAGCAAGAAGAGATAAGAAAGCCTTCCTCAGCAATCAATGCAAAGAAATAGAGGAAAACAACAGAATGGGAAAGACTAGAGAGCTCTTCAAGAAAATTAGATACCAAAGGAACATTTCATGCAAAGATGGGCTCGATCAAGGACAGAAATGGTATGGACCTAACAGAAGCAGAAGATATTAAGAAGGGGTGGCAAGAATACACAGAAGAACTGTACAAAAAAGATATTCACAACCAAGATAATCATGATGGTGTGATCACTCACCTAGAGCCAGACATCCTGAAATGAGAAGTCAAGTGGGCCTTAGAAAGCATCACTACAAACAAAGCTAGTGGAGATGATGAAATTCCAGTTGAGCTATATCAAATCCTGAAAGATGATGCTGCAAAAGTGCTGCACTCAATATGCAGGCGAATTTGGAAAACTCAGCAGTGGCCACAGGACTGGAAAAGGTCAGCTTTCATTCCAATCCCAAAGAAAGGCAATGCCAAAGAATTACCGCACAATTTCACTCATCTCACACACTAGTAAAGTAATGCTCAAAATTCTCCAAGCCAGGCTTCAGCAATACCATGAACCCATGAACTTCCAGATGTTCAAGCTGGTTTTAGAAAAGGCAGAGGAACCAGAGATCAAATTGCCAACATCTGCTGGATCATGGAAAAAGCAAGAGAGTTCCAGAAAAACATCTACTTCTGCTTTATTGACTATGCCAAAGCCTCTGACTGTGTGGATCACAAGAAACTGGAAAATTCTGAAAGAGATGAGAATACCAGACCAGCTGACCTGCCTCTTGAGAAACCTATATGCAGGTCAGGAAGCAACAGTTAGAACTGGACATGGAACAACAGACTGGTTCCAAATAGGAAAAGGAGTACGTCAAGGCTGTATATTGTCACCCTGCTTATTTAACTTCTATGCGGAGTACATCATGAGAAACGCTGGGCTGGATGAAGCACAAGCTGGAATCAAGATTACCGGGAGAAATATCAATAACCTCAGATATGCAGATGACACCACCCTCATGGCAGAAAGTGAAGAGGAACTGAAAAGCCTCTTGATGAAAGTGAAAGAGGAGAGTGAAAAAGTTGGCTTAAAGCTCAACATTCAGAAAACGAAGATCATGGCATCTGGTCCAATCACTTCATTGCTAATAGATGGGGAAACAGTGGAAACAGTGTCAGACTTTATTTTTCTGGGCTCCAAAATCACTGCAGATGGTGACTGCAGCCATGAAATTAAAAGACGCTTACTCCTTGGAAGAAAAGTTATGACCAACCTAGATAGCATATTGAAAAGCAGAGACATTACTTTGCCAACAAAGGTCCGTCTAGTCAAGGCTATGGTTTTTCCAGTAGTTATGTATGGATGTGAGAGTTGGACTATAAAGAAACCTGAGCGCTGAAGAATTGATGCTTTTGAACTGTGGTGTTGGAGAAGACACTTGAGAGTCTCTTGGACTGCAAGGAGATCCAGCCAGTCCATCCTAAAGGAAATGAGTCCTGAATAATCACTGAAAAGACTGATGCTGAAGCTGAAGCTCCAATACTGTGGCCACCTGATGTGAAGAAGTGACTTCCTTGGAAAAGACCCTGATGCTGGGAAAGACTGAAAGCGGGAGGAGAAGGGGTGAAAGAGGATGAGATGGTTGGATGGCATCACCAGCTCCATGGACATGAGTTTGAGCAAGCTCCAGGGGATGGTAAAGGACAGGGAAGCCTGGCATGCTGCAGTCCATGGGGTCGCAAAGAGTTGGACATGACTGAGGAACTGAACAATAACAAGAAATGCTGTGTAACACTCCATCTTGTGGGTGTATCAGTTTAGTCAACAGATGGTTAGCAAGTGCTCATTATTTAAGTGTTCTAGGTCCTCGGCTCAGCCCTGGAGCTACAGCCAGGAGCAGGAGACGCAGGAGGATGGAGAGAGAAGGAAACGCGGGATTAGAGACATGGGGACGTGCACACCGCAGCAGCAGGCGTTTGGTGCATCTGTTGTTTCCGACGTTGTAACCAACACCCGGTGGCCTGTGTGGCAGAGGTCACAGTCTGAGCCTGGACTGAGACCCAGATTCAGATGAGCGAGCCAGCCCACCAGGTAGATGAACCAACTGACCAGTGGACAAAGGCCCCGGAGCCATTTGCTGGAGGAGATCATGGTGGAGGGAGAGGGAGGCAGGGGTTTTGCGTTACATTTCTGGGAATGAGTCCCTGAAGCTGGGGAGGACAGGTTTTCTGCCTCGCCACCTGAAATCCACCCTGACCCCAAGAGGAGAAGGACTGTGGTCAGAAGAGAAAGCTCTTTCTAGGAGAGCCTCCAGGAGACGCCAAACACAGCCCTGTCTCCGGAGACAGGTGCCCCTCGGGGTCAGAGCTGGAAGCCCACAGAGATGGTGGGCCTGGTGTGGAAGCTGCGCCCACAGGTGAGGCCTGAGAGAGGCGCACTAGCTCCAGACGCGCCTGGAGCACACAGATGGGCAGGCTTTGCGGTCGCCATGGTAACTGCGACTGTGGCTCTTAACTTGGTTTTGTGCAGGTTTTCTGGGGTCTTGAAGGAATAGTTGCTGGGGGAGGTGCTTTGCACCGGGCTGGAGGTGGTGTGGCAGCAGATGGAGTGGAGGGTTTCTCCTGAGGGGTGGCCAGGAGACCGAAGGGAGGTGGTAGCTGAGAACGGAGCCTGTCGGGCCCACCAGGGTTCTGACCCGAGTAGACCCGAGCCCCAGGAGAGAGGCAGCATCTGCCCTTCGCAGCAGAGTGGGCGGTGTCCCTCCTCCACCCCCAGGGCACTGAGGACTTGCCGAAGTTTACTTTTAACAACATGATGGATTTAAACAGAATGTTGTTTTAATTCTCATTTTTGTATATAAAAAGATGGGGCTTTTTTGCATTTTGGTAAATTTTCATTTTCATCCTCTGTAGAATATCTGTTTGTGTCTCTTGAATTGCTATCTTTATAGTAAGACTGTTAAATAGTAAATTTATGTGCCTTGCAAGTTTTTTCTTCATTTGTCATTGGCATCTAGTTTGGGTTATGATTTCAATGTAAAAGGAAATCTAACCATGGGAATTCCCTGGTGGTCCAGTAGCTCAGACTCAGTTCTTTCACTGCTAAGGCCCAGGTTTGATCCCTGGTCGGGGAACTAAAATTCCACAAGCCACTTGGTGCAACCAAAAAAAAAATTAACCTTTATAGAGTCAAATTTATCAGTCATTTTCTTTGATTGTAGCCGTTAATTGTGTGACAGCAAGTCCTTCCCTATCTTGCAAACAGTTATAGTTAATATATATAGTTTTATATTTTTATGGTTTCCCTTTTTACTTTAATCCTTAGTTTATCAGAAAAATTTTGAAGTGTGGTTTGTGGGGAGGAGCGGATGTAACTTTATTTCCTGAATTGCTAATATTTCCAGCCCTATCAGAGAACTTCCCCTCTCTGTTCTTTTAAAATTCATCTTTTATTGTATTTTTGATCTTCTTTGAAGCTTCTCAAGTTTAGTTTTTTTTTAAATCTGTTTACCGAAAGCCATTTCTACTGTGGTGTTAATGTTTGATTTATGGAGGACTTCCAATAATAAGAATATCTGTTCTTTTTCTTACCACTGCACTTTTGAATTAGTTTTCAAAGTTTCAGAAATAATCCTGCTGTATTTGGTCCATTCCATACTGTTTTATTTACTCTGCAAAGATGTCTGAAAAGTAGATTTTATAGCTTCCCCTTTATAGCTGGCTAAATTTAAAGTCAGAAAAATAAAGAAATATGCCAAAATTGCTAATAAACGTTAGCAGACCAATCTAGGAAACTGGAGTTTCTACATAGTCCTGTCCATTGGAACATCTCCCATTCTATAAATCTCAGAGATATTCCAGGATTTTGATGATGATTATATTTAGACAGAAATCCTTAAATGATCCCTCTGAATGTATTTTTTAAAAACATATGCTTTATTATAAGAATTTCCAAATTCACCCAAGAAACTGGACAGAATAGTATGATAAACCCCAAAGGATTCATCACCCAGTCCAACCACTGTAATATTTTTCCATCAATAAATGCTTTGTGAAACTTGTTAAAATTTTGATGAAACCTATGAAAATATCCAAACTCTTCAATGAATTTTCCCCAGCATAATGTTGTGACATCATCTTGCTTTCCAAAGTAATGAATTTCTGGTTTCTAAAGAAAATAGTAAAATGACATTTTCTTGGGACTCTGAGAATTTTCAAAAGGATAATTTTGGTTTTTGTTGGTCTATACTAGTGATAAAGAACCTGCCTGCCAATGCAGGAGACTTAAGAGACTCGGGTTTGATCTCTGGGTCGAGAAGATTCCTGGAGAAGGGAATGGTAACTCACTCCAGTGTTCTTGCCTGGAGAATCCCATGGACAGAGGAGCCTGGTGGGCTACATACAGTCTGCTGGATCGCAAAAGAGTCACACATGACTGAAGCGACTTAGCACACACGCATAGCTGCTGTTTAATGTTGAGTTCGTTTCTGCTATACAGTGAAAGTATTTTGTTGTTCAGAATCAGTGAAAAATGCAGCCAAAAGATACAGACAGGGATGAGAAGAAAGGGGGAATTTGCCTTCTCTTGACTCTCTGAGCTTCCAGCTCCAGAGATGGCTCACAGGTATCTCAGACTCCAAACACAGCCACCTCCCCTGGGAGCAAACCGTGCAGTTATTACGAATCAACATAGGTTCTGCTACCCTCCGTGTGATGTGGATTGACTGTTTATCAACTCTGGGAGAGCAAAGAATTTGCAATACTTTCAGGAGTAACTGCTAAAACCATTTTGTTGTTGTTTAGTTGCTAAGTCCTACCCCAACCACTGGACTCCTCTGTCCATGGGATTTCCCAGGCAAGACCACTGGAGTGGGTTGCCATTTCCTTCTCCAAGGGATCTTTCTGAACCAGAGATTGAACCCGAGTCTCCTGAACTGGCAGGTAGATTCTTTCCCGATGAGCCACCAAAGAGGCCCACCAAAACCTAGTAAGCAGGTAAAATGTAAGTTCATTTGTCACTTAAAACTGAATTGGAGGTGTCTAGCTTAGAGACACGGCAACCCACTCCAGTGTTCTTGCCTGAAGAATCCCAGGGATGGGGGAGGCTGAGGGGCTGCCATCTATGGGGTCACACAGAGTCGGACACGACTGAAGTGACTTGTCAGCAGCAGCTTAGAGACAGTGTTCTGTGCATCCGAAATATTATTTTCCGAAAAACTCAGTAACTTCTATAGTTTTACAGTTGTGGATAATTAGCAATTTTCAAAAAACTCCACACTGTTTCCACCGGGTTAAAAGAAAATATAGCTGATTCTGGAATTATGGCAAGATCGGATCCTCACCTTAAACTAAGCAATTTTGTATTAACAGCCCAACCTTGTCGCAGAAAACACGGGTTAAATCTTTAACAGAAAGGTTGTTCTCACAGAGGAAGTTAATTGCTAAGGATGATATTTATTTTATTAGTATTTTTTCAAGATTTCAAGGACCATACAGCTATAGCAACATGAATAGAAAAGCACATCGATGTAGAGTTTCTTCTACATGAATGCTTTTGTTCTCAAAATTGTAAAGGAAATTCCTGTCGCTGGAGAATTTGATTTGGGGTCTTCTTTCATAGATGGTGCTATCATTCACTCTGTAGATTTTAGCCACTGCAACTCCAGTTCATTGTTCTGCAAATACAATGGTCACATTAACCTAAAGGATTTTTTTTTTTCCTTTAAAGGAGGAACTATTTTATTCCCAAGTAACCAAATACACTTAGAGTATCTAACAGAAATAAATGGTGTCTTTTCTCTCAACCCCTAAAATGCTTTCAATTAAAAAACATTTCCAGAGAGAGAAGAAAATTGCCAATGCAGAGATGTATGCACTAATTGATTTCATTCTGAAATGTCATAGATATTAGGCATGGTGGCAGATTGTAAGATAATATTCATCTCTCTTGTAAAACATATATGCTCATGAGGTAAATAGAAAGTATTGGATGTTTTGGCCAGAATAAAGTGCACTTCATTTTGAGGAGGCTTTTGTGCAGACCCCGAAAATGAGTGTCTGTGTCCTTTTAGTGTTTGCAACTTACTTGAGTGATAATTCTGGGGATTAGCACCCTGGTTCCAAGACTAGAGCAAGAACACATCTCCATGCACTGACGCCTAGGGGGAGGGTCCCACTGCACTGAATCAGATATTCAATTTATCCCCCAAACAAGGAATGTTCAGAAGTGCCCACTTGCCTGCTGGGATATTGAAACCTGATCTCTGACGTGAATGGGGCTTGTGCTACCAAACAAATCAATTGCTTTTCTATGAAAACTCTAAAAATTCTGAGTTCATTCCCACAGGCTAAATTTTGGCTTGAATCATCACTTTTCGAAAGTGAACACTCTGCAGCATGCTTGGGGCTGGTGCATGGGGATGACCCAGAAAGATGTTATGGGGAGGGAGGTGGGAGGGGGGTTCATATTTGGGAATGCATGTAAGAATTAAAGATTTTAAAATTTAAAAAATAAAAAACTAAAAAATTAAAAAAAAAAAATTAAAAAAAAAAAAGAAAGTGAACACTCAGGGAGAATGAGACTGTGGCCATGTTTCCAAAGAGGGTCCAGGATTTGCCTTGTGGCTCAGTGCATCTCCGAATGAACATCCCTCAGGTCACTCACCCTGTGACCAGGTCACTGCAGTCCTGGAAGAGAGGACAAGGATGGATTGGATTGCGACAGGAGGGACACATGCAGCCTGTCCCCCCTTCCCCCCGCTTGCTACTGCTGCTGCTGCTAAGTCCCTTCAGTCGTGTCCAACTCTGTGCGACCCTATAGGCGGGGGCCCACACTCTCTGGGATTCTCCAGGCAAGAACACTGGAGGGGGTTGCCATTTCCTTTTCCAATGCATGAAAGTGAAAAGTGAAAGTGAAGTCGCTCAGTGGTATCCGCGACACCGCCCCTCTTAGTGATCCCCAATTTCATCCTGAACGGGTTGGCACAGCCTTGCAGGAGCTTCGTCTTCGGCAGTCAGGACACCTGGCGCACCGTCCTTGCCCAGGGGCTGCCCAAACCAGACCTGAGCCCCCAGCACCACCAGGGAACTCTGAGGAAGGAGGGCATCGAGGGCCATGTGAGTGTGTGGCTCACTCTTAACCAGGGCAGGAAGGTCTGGGGGCCGACCACGTCCGCTTGCAGCTCCCTGCCGCGCCTGCATTCTTCCGGCAGAAGAGAAGCATCAGCACAAGAGACAAGGCCTGGGGGCAACCTAAGGGCCCGGCGACAGAGGGCGGAGTAAAGATGCGGCACGCACATACAATGGAACACTTCTCCACAAACAGCCAAGCAAATCAGCCCTGAGTTCTCGCAACAGCCAGCAGATGTCCGTCTCCTTTGTTCTCTCAGAGGCCCCTGTATAGGCTAAACTTTCACTGTGCTTCAGACTCTAAATCCTTTCTATCCATCTTAGATGTTACCCCGTGAATTAGTTCTGAGATTCTTAATTTTTTTTTCCTAAGTGGGGCTTCCCAGGTGGCAGTAGTGGTAAAGAATCCGATTACCAATGCATGACATAAGAGTTCAGTTCAGTTCAGTCGCTCAGCCATGTCCAACCCCATGAACCACAGCACCCCAGGCCTCCCTGTCCATCACCAATTCCCAGAGTCCACCCAAACCCATGCCATCCAACCATCTCATCCTCTGTCGTCCCCTTCTCCTCCTGCCTTCAATCTTTCCTAGCATCAGGATCTTTTCCAATGAGTCAGCTCTTCGTTATCAGGTGGCCAAAGTATTGGAGCTTCACCTTCAACATCAGTCCTTCCAATGAACACCCAGGACTGATCTCCCTTAGAATGGACTGGTTGGATCTCCTTGCAGTCCATGGGACTTTCAAGAGTCTTCTCCAACACCATAGTTGAAAAGCATCAATTCTTCAGGGCTCAGCTTTCTTTATAGTCCAACTCTTACATCCATATATGACTACTGAAAAAACCATAGCTTTGACCTTTGTTGACAAAGGAATGTCTCTGCTTTTTAATATGCTAAGTTTGTCATAACTTTCCTTCCAAGGAGTAAGTGTCTTTTAATTTCATGGCTGCGGTCACCATCTGCAGTGATTTTGGAGCCCCCCCAAAATAAAGTCTGTCACTATTTCCACTATTTGCCCATCTATTTGCCCATGAATATCCCCATCTATTTGCCATGAAGTGGTGAGACCAGATGCCATGATCTTAGTTTTCCGAATGTTGAGCTTTATGCCAGCTTTTTCGTTCTGCTCTTTCACTTTCATCAAGAGGCTTTTTAGTTCTTCTTCACTTTCTGCCATGAAGGTGGTGTCATCTGCATATCTGAGGTTATTAATATTTCTCCTGGCAATCTTGATTCTAGCTTGTGCTTCACCCAGCCCAGCGATTCTCATGTTGTACTCTGTGTATAAGTTAAATAAGCAAGATTGCAGTATACAGCCTTGACATACTCCTTTCCCTATTTGGAACCAGTCTGTTGTTCCCGGTCCAGACATAATAACTGTGAGTTCAATCCCTGGGTTGGGAAGATCCCTGGAGGAAGAAATGGCAGCCCACTCCAGTATTCTTGCCTAGAGGGTCCCATGGACAGAGGAACCTGGAGGGCTGCAGTCTGAAGGGTTGCAGAGGCGGACACACCGAGGAGACCCCGCACGCGCTCACTGCCTGTTCAGCTGAGGCTCCTGAGCCTGGGACTCCCAGCCGTTCTGTGAAACCCTCCCTCCGCCCTATGGTCTTGGTTTGGATCCATCTTCACAACACCAAGCGACTTGGAAAGGACTCCTCCATCAGCTATCTTCATTGTTATTTCTTTTAGAAAATATTAAAGAATTGTTTTCCATGTATTGTTTTCCTTTTTCTAAATATAAAATAATACGCATTTGTCATAGGACTTTTGGAAGATCTAGCCAAGCATACAGGGGGAAATAGGAATCACATGTGACCATGCAGCTTGAAAATAATACGTGATTGTAATTCATACGTGCATTTTGCTCACTGCTGTTGTTCAGTCCCTGAGTCCTGTCCGACTCTTTTCTACCCCATGGACTGCTGCTCACCAGGCTTCCCTGTCCTTCACTCTCTCCCAGAGTTTGTTCAGACTCATGTCCATTGAGTCAGTGAGGCCATCCAGACATCTCATCCTCTGTTGCCCCCTTCTTCTCTTGCCCTCAATCTTTCCCAGCATCCTATACGCGATTAAAAACATAAAACTAGGATCACGTGTTTCTATTCTGTTGTTTTTCTTTATTGTTAAATCAGGAGCCTCTTCCCCCATTAAAAAGATTTTTAAGTGGAATCTTATCCCACTTTCTGGACCCACCAAAAGGTTCGTGCCGTATCCTCACTGGTGTCCAGAGCAGGGGTTTGGTTAGATTTTCTCATCCTACGCAACAGGAGCTTCTTGGGCTACCAGCTCTCAGTTATGTTCTTCACTTATAAAGGATCAGCATCGATTCAAAGCAGAACGTCAAGTGACATGCACATATTTAGAGGCTCTTGAAGCACGTTGCTGAATTACTTTCAAAAGATGGTTGAATCAACACCTTCTACAGAGAGGAGAGTGGGGGAGGATCCAAGTCCCCCTGTTCTTGCTAAATCATAGCCAAACCCAGAGCAAATGTTTGCAAATTTTAATTTGAGGCCAATTGCGTTACTGTGTTTGCATTTGCCAAGTGTATCGCTCTTTACGAAGAACCTGCCCTTTCTCGTCTTCTCACTTTTTCTTGTAAACTCTTCTAGTTCATACGCTCACTGAAAGGAAAACGTATGGATTGTTAATTCTTTTCTAGTTAGTTTGGAATACCTTTGCCTTGTGAGGTTCAGCTCAGCGGTCACCTCCTCAACAAAGCCTTGCCATCTGCCCCCGGTAGCCCTGGCCACAGACTCCTCTGGACGCGCACCTTCACTGAGCATCGCAGCTGTGTCTGTGTTCCTCTCCTCCCTCCAGTGCCTGGCATTGGATACTTAGACATTGTTGCTGTGGCTCAACAGTGAATAAACCTCTCTATCATTTGACCTGTGTGCTGTTGGCTCTCCTCAGGTTACCCCTTTCCTCCGAAAATAAAGAACCTCGGTGGGTGTGGCAAACCAGAAATCCTTTCGGGTGCTGGTATTTCAAACAAGATGCTCTCAGATAACGTCTGGTCAGGTCTAATTACTTAAAGAGGGACCCTGGATTGTGTTGGCCAGGCCAAAGTTTACACAAGAAGCAATTTTCTAATTAACAGTTTCAAACCTGAGTACAGAGGATAAATCTTACTCAGGCTC
Organism: Ovis canadensis; assembly: GCF_042477335.2. Lineage (NCBI taxonomy): Eukaryota > Metazoa > Chordata > Mammalia > Artiodactyla > Bovidae > Ovis > Ovis canadensis. Next base: position 16,520,398 of record NC_091267.1, read on the forward strand.
ATGGGGACACAGGTAATCAGGCAGGTGGGTGGAGTCCTTGTTCCGTGTGCCCATGGAGGTATGTGGGCCTCCCCCCAGAGCAGACTCTGCTCATTTACAATTAAACTCACAGCCCCTCCCCTGAGCCCTGGGCCTGTTGGCCTTTCCCCTGATATGACCTGCGGGAACTTCACCGAATCTAGGAGGGGGCAGGGTCTGATCCGCTGAAGGCAGTCTCATAGAAAACCATGCTGGTCTAGACTTAAAGCAGGAGACGTTCTCAGTAAAAATATTTTGAAGCCAAAATAAATAAAAAAGAAAAAGTGGAAAAGAGTCAAGCAGGCAATTATTTGTAATAGAAAAAACTATTGATTTTCCTTTTTTGATACATAGGCTAAATTATCCTTCAAGAAAAGTAGCAATGCATCTTTAAACAGATTTATTGGTTCTGGGAGGGAAAAAATGTATTATTTAACTTCAATGCTATTGGATTTTTCTTTTATGTGAGATGTAGAAATAGCACCGATGAACAGAAACAGGGGAGGGAAATTCCTTCGAGGACCACGGTTATTTTGGATCCCAGGGTAAGACGGTCTAGTATTTCTCTCCAAGCAGTGAGAGTTCAACCACAAAAGATCATCTTTCTTGCTAAATAAATGACATCACACATTCACAGTCAGTGCATTTTCCATGAAACGTGAAGTTCCCACGGGTGAGGTGAACAGACCGGGTGCGCACACGGTGCTACTTTGAGGCTCCGGCCCTTTGTTACAAAGGACTTTGCCTTTGGCAGAATCCTGTGATGCCTCTGATCCTGTGGCTGTAAGCCCTGCTCCGAGCTGTTCCTGTGTGTCTTTCCAGCTCCCCTCCCTCATCCCTTGGCTTCTGAGACTAGAAGATGCAATAACCTGACTCAGGATGCTTCCCACTCTGTTCCGGAAAGGAACGCGGAGTCGACGGAGAGCCTCTCCCAGCCCTCACCCTGAGCCCTCTACAGAAGAGCCGCGGGCTCACCGGGCCCCACAGTTTTGCGATCACCAGCACCATACAGCTGTCCCCCCAGCTCACTATCTACCCATCGTGTGACCTTCCCCCAGGTGTGGTCGTCTATCCGTCAGAGGCAATCCCAGGTGACCTTGCTGAATTGTCACAGAGAAAAACTACTCGAAAAGATGGGAAAGCATTTTTCAAGCATAAAGTGCTCAAAAAGCTGTAAAGACATATTTCAAACCACAGCTACAAGCTGAGCCCCTCATCGCGTGGATCCTTCACAGTCAGCAGTTCAGTTGGACAGTTCGGGGTTTTGTTTTTGATAACAAGGCTCTTTCGGTTGACTAAGTCTCGACCTAGAGTGACCCCGGAGCCTGTGGTCAGAAATCACCGGGTCTCCATCCCAGCAGGGTGAGTCTGGAGACCATGCGTCCCTTTTCTCCTCTTTCCACTACACGTGGGGCTGTGGTCCCCAGGCCCTCAGCTTTGGGGGATCTTCATTCCTGCAGGAGGAGCTGACCAAAAAAGAGAACATCAGCGTGTTTGCGCCATAGCATACGGTGGGTCTCTCCTCTTTCTGCGATGGTTTGGGGGTTCTGGCTCTTTACGCTCTAAAGGATGTGCTAAGTCTTTGTGGTTGCCCTGTGTTCCAGCGTGGAACTGTATGTTAATAGTCCGGAACTGGGGCTAAGAGCTGCGTTCAGTGCCCAGGGGCTAGAACGCCGCCGTGCCTGTTAAATCTCGAGTGGTTCCGGTCGCCAGCAGCACACGGGCAGCCTGGGTGCTGTGTTCAGCGGCCCCCTGCCCTGAACCAGGGCCCTCTCTCGCCCCGCTCCTCTCCTGGGCGTGCTCGCGCCAGCCGTCAGCTCCTCTACCCCCCGGTCTCATCAATCAGGGACCAACGGTGTGTTGTGTTCTGTGGCCTAACGTGTGTCCGGGGAGGCTGGCCCCTTGGCCAGGAGCCCTCATCACCTTCCCCCCAAATGATGAGGTAAGGCTTCTCTCCTCGGGACCGTCGGTCAAGGTCAAGTCAGGAAAAGACTGCTCAGAGTTTGGAAACGCTGGCTCCATACGAGAGGATTCTCCGGAAAGACCAGCGACAGACTTTTGTTCGATCTGACTGAGAAGTTTCTGCGTTCAGCCAGGCCACTGGGCTCCTGAGCAAACCGGGTCCAGAATGGAGCACACAGACATCCGTATCCTCCCTGCGTGACAAAGGATGTGAATACGGACCCTGCTTTAAAACCGCAGCTCATTCAGGTGGCAGGATGAAGTGTGCCATGTCATAATTAATCCCTCATGTATTGCAAGCAATTTAATGTCAAAATAATCAACAGTCGCTTTTTTTACCCTTTTGTGAGTACATAATAAATACTGTCATTTTAGCGGCAGCAAACAGAGGATTTCTTTCCTGGTCTCTGAATAACACCATTTGTGACGTAAATATCAGACCTTCCCCTTCATCTCCTCCTCTGTGAGCCCTACAAACTACACACATATGCGCTCCTTAGGAAAACAAATCATGGATGTCAAAGAAAAGCTGTGTGTTTAACTTCTAGTTGGTACATCACCTGGCGATTATTCCAGCTCGAGTCCAAACGCTGGAGGGGTGAACATACACGGGAAGTGGGGTGGAGGGGAGTGGAGAAGACCCCTCACTGTTCATCCTGTTTTTACCTCATGGATCACCAGCAGTGACATGGCAGTTACTATTATTTTCTTTTTTGTTTTTTGGCAGGCAAAGCCACTGCTACTATATGGCCAATGCACTCTTTGATTAAAGTCTGTTTACTTTTTGAGCCAACGGGGGTCAGAGGAATGATCCAGTGCAGTCCTCCCATCCACAGGTGGAAGGTGGAGATCCCCGGGTTTATGCAAGCTTCTGCTATGCCGGAGGTCATGGGTTTGTGGTCTGGGCAGCCTCCGCTCCCAGGCCCCCAAGGTCCCTGTGGCTTCGGGTAGAACCTCTCCTGCTAAACTAATAGGGTGACCACAAAGACAGCCCCAGGAGAGAGTGGGGAGTAGACCATTGTCTCCAGTTGCTTTAGGTGAGATGCGATGGACTGAAATTCAGGTGTTGAAGGGACACTTCATAACACACAGGAAGACCAAAGCGTTACCAGAACAGATTTTGTGTGACAGTGATTTTTAAATCTTAAAATGGAAAACAGGAGAACTCCTTCTTAGTAATTATTATCATGAACCTGAGTTTCCCATGAAATCACACGGATTTGCCCTTTGGTAACTTTGTTGTTCAGTCGCTACTTTGTTCCTAACTCTTTGTGACCCAAAGACTGCAGCAGGCCAGGCTCCTCCACTATCTCCATCATCTCCCAGAGCTTGCTCAGACTCATGTCCATTGAGTGGGTGATGCCATCCAACCATCTCATCCTCCGTTGCTCCTTCTCCTCCCACCTTCAATCTTTCCCAAGCTGGATCTTCACATTAGGTGGCCAAAGTAATGGAACCTCAGCTTCAGCGTCAGTCCTTCCAATAAATATTCAGGGTTAATTTCCTTTAGGATTGACTGGTTCTATCTCCTTACAATCAGATTCTCAAGAGTCTTCTCCAGCATTCCAGCATTCCATTCATTTTGGTATCTATTCAGCCATTATTATAAAGCCCCACCTCTTAGATACTAATGCATATTTTTCAGATGCAAGAAACACAACTGCATAAGTTTTGCACTTATCACAGGCTTCTTTCCACAACTAATTATTTCTTTTTAATTCATATTAAGTATCTACCTGCCTGGGTCAGGAAGATTCCCTGACTCATTGGAAAAGACCCTGATGCTGGGGAAGATTGAAGGCAGGAGGAGAAGGGGACGACAGGGGATGAGATGGTTGGATGGCATCACTGACTCAATGGACATGAGTTTTAGCAAGCTTTGGGAGTTGGCGATGGACAAAGAGGCCTGGTGTGATGCAGTCCATGGGGCTGCAAAGAGTTGGACATGACTGAGCTACTGAACTACATGCCAAAAACTCTGGACAGAGGCTCCTGCAACATGGAGATAAATACAACCCAACTTAAGACTTAGCACAATACACACACATTAACCAATAATCACAATAAAATGTAGCAACCTTGTGGATATGAGCTCCTGGAACACAAGAGCTGTTCTTTCTGCCTGGATTCTCCATTCCTGCCATAAGCGGGGCACAGTGTGTGTGTTCTATAGTTATTGGGGTGATCAAATTCCCTTTGACAGACAGGGAAGATTCAGTTATCAGATACCCACATGATCCAGGGGAACAGAGAGAGCTTGTTACAGTGTGGAGGACATCAGCAAGTAGTCAGAAGATTCCTGAAATCTCGAAGTGGTCGCGCATTCTTAACCATCATTAATCTTCTTTTGCATGACTTTAGTACATGAGATAACCAATAACCCCAAAGAGATCCCAGGTTGGGGGCACACAGGCAGAGCAAGTAGGGGCAGAATGTCCTGCCAAGTTGGTGGGATGGCGAAGTGCAAAGGGGACCCAGGGACACTGGGACACTGCACGTTTCATGGAGATACCGACTGTGAAGCCAGTTTGCTCACCATCAGGAGGGCTGTAACGACCCACCTCACTGCTCACCCCCTTCCTGCAGACCAGCCGTCATCAGGGTCTTTACTCCTGGGAAACCACTTCCGTCAAGCAATTGTCCAGCTCCCTATAAAGTGGCTACAGTTGTTCAGGGCAGGGGTGGGAATGGTGGAAACACAACCCTTTTGCAAAAGCAGCATTGAAAACCGCCAAACTCAAGTCTCCCTTTCCAAATAAACTTATCGTTGAAAACTGCTCCTGGAAGCCTTAGCTTTAACAGGAGAGTTTCCTGCTTTATGAGCTAGTGGTAAAATCCTAAAACCAGAAGCTCCTCGAGGAGGGACTGACACACCATTTACTGAAGTGCTGCCATGAAAATAATACTTGGCAGTGAAGCCGCTATAAATCCACACACGCTCTTGAGCAAAATGCCTCAGCCCTTTCATACAGTTTTCTGTTTAAGAGGACGCACAGCAGCACAGACATAGCTCTCCCCGCCTCCCTTCCCATGATTCCTAGCGAACCTCTCCAGACAGACACCACCCCGCGGCAAAGGAGGGTCCCCGGATGTGAGGCGCTGGCACCACCGGGCCGTTTGCAAGACAGCAGAAGACGCGAGACTCGTCTCCAGTGCCATTGCTGAATGACGTGATAGGACAGCATCCATGCAACCGATTAGCATGGCTCAACACAATACCCACTTTGCCGCATTAGTGTCGAAAACTTTCATCTTGGAATATAAGAGGAGAAAGACAACCTAGAATGAACTGTAATGATTTTTCTGGAATGTTAGCAGACGACTCTATAAGATTCATATATTGATGGGGACGCACTCTAACAGATGTATGTCAACCTCCTCATCTCAGGCAGCTCTGTTTTCATTCCACAGGCTCCACGAGAATATAAGCGTGCTTTCCCAAATGCAGTTAGCAAACACTGAGCTAAAGTTTTCTCAATGAAACAGCGTGATGATGGGGTGGTACATAAAATTTCCTGATACACTAAAGACCCGTCTAAGAGTCCCACATATAATCCCTGAAGTTTAAGCCACGGATAATTGAGTCTCACAGACCAGCTTCTAAAATAAGAGTAAGACTGCACACCAGGTGCCATTTCCATGAGTTGATAGATGACTTCTGCTCTACAAAGTGGTGGCACAAAGGTCCTGTGCGCTCCCAACAGGGGTAAACATGTTCTCTTTCCTTTGTCTTTCTCTCCTGAAAGTGTGCTTTAAAGAAAAAGAAAACCCATCCAATTATTCCCTTTGAAAAGAATATCTTACTTTCAGCCAACTGAGAAAATTGAAGGACGTGAGGATGTAGTAGGTTTCTTTTGGCTTTGCCAAAAGAGCGGACTGAATCGTAAGCAGCTTTACTGGTCCATTCCTGAGAGTTCTGAATGCACAGCAGCCTTTCGAGGACACCACTGACTCTTCATTGTATCAACAGGATGACAGAATTTGACTGTGGAAAGTCCTCTTCTTTGGAAGGTGGTGCGTGGCAAGGCCTCTAGGGTCGTGAAAGAGCAGTTACACATCCACACAGTTTCCTTGCTGGTCCAAGGTGGGTCCCCACCCCCAGGGCGATGATGCAGACACTCTCCCCAACGTGGTTTCTCAACCCCACCCCTCCTCACACCTCCCACCACCTCGAGGGCTACAGAGGGAAAGACAGAGACCGGTTTTTTTTTTTTTTTTTTGCCAAGTTGAGCAATAATGAAGTGATAGCTGTATGCTGACTTTTACTACATCCTGGGTAGAGTATTAAGCACTTTTATATATAGTTTTTAATCAGCAAGCCTACCCTGTTATACAGGTGATATGAACTTCCCTGGTGGCACAGATGGGTAAAGAATCCACCAGCAATGTAGAAGACCTGGGTTTGATCCATGGGTAGGGAAAGAGCCCTTGGAAAAGGGAATGGCAACCCACTCCAGTATTCTTGCTTGGAGAATCCCATGGACAGAGGAGCCTGGAGGGCTACAGTCCATGGGGTCCCAAAGAATCGGACATGACTGAGCGACTAACACTTAGCTGACTAAGTCTAAGCCCTTTTAACAGATGAGAAAACATGTAGTTTAGAGACGACGACAATTGGCCCCTTTTCCCCACAACCCTGCACCAGCGTTTGGACTCAAGAAGGAGAACGTCATTTACAGTCAGAGGCTGGGTGGTATCATCTTCCCCCAGGGAGCTCTCATGGCTGTTTAACAACAGCAGGAATTAGGCTAAAAGGTGTAATCCAGTTAATAAGTAATTATTGAATGCCAGCTATGTGCTCAACACTGAGAAAGAAGTAAGAAGATAATTAAACCTACTTCACCTTTTTTTCCCTCCGATCCTTTAACCTTTGCTGCCTAAAAGGGTCACTCTGTTAAGCAGCAGGAAAAAAAAAAAAAATTCAGGCCCAATTACTCTTTCTCCACTTCTGCAAGAAATTATCATCCAATTATTTTGGTACTCTATTGATGAAATTTGTCCAAAAGAAGGATAAATATAGAAGTCGTTTACAGTTCTTAATTGGATCACCTTTTAAAAAGTTAATTTAGACTTAGGTCTAAACTATCTTAGAGAACAAAAGCTTGGCCCCTGGAAAGGCAATTGACCATCCCAGGAACCATGTAGCTCCCTTTAGTGTCTGTATCCGAGGGGAGGCGGGGCTCCTGGGAACGTGCAGACATTTTATTTAACTAACCAGATTCTCACAGCTTTGAATTTCCGATCTTGCAACTCAGTTCATCCTTTCTTTCAGGTCATCCATCAGCAGTGCTGCAGTTGTTCAATTGCTAAGTCGTGTCCGACTCCCCGCAACACCATGAACTGCAGCACACCAGGCTTCCCTGTCCTCCACCATCTCCCGGGGTTTACTCAAATCCCTGTCCATTTCGTCAGTGATGCCATCCAATCATCTCATCCTCAGCCACTTCCTTCTCCAGGGGAAAGTCAGTTCTGACCCCCGGTTGGAATTTCTTTGACTTGCTTTCCGTTGCTGTTGTTATTGTCATCAAACAGAGTGGTGTGCCTCAGAGAATCCTGCCTCTCTGCCTGACTATTAAACCCAAGTGCCTTTGTTCAGAGCCCTGTCCACCTGTAGCTGGCAGGCAGGAAGAAATTCATTCACCTCCTGCCTGAGGCTAGCCATCCTAGGAGATATTTGCAAGATGGATGGCTTTTTTACTTTGTTTTCTCATCTTCCCCCATCTCTGATCTATAGAAGAAACTGGCATCCAGACCCAGGTCAGATGGTTATTCTGAGACATTATTCTATTATTCTGCCATCTTCTCAGTTAACTGGCTTTCTGAATGAAGCCATATTCCTTGTCTCACCACCTCATCTCCAATTCATCGGCCTGTCGAATATTGAGCAGAGAGAGCTAGGTAACTAAGGAATCTTAGGTGGCCTTGCAATTCAGTAGGTATCTTCTCTCTTTCCTTAAATAAGATTTAAATTGCCTAATGGGATCTTTTCAGTACAAAGCGTCTCCATTCCCACCACTGAATTGCTCATCTTCTTGGCTAGGTCTCCGTCAAATCACCTTTATGAGTCATACAAATTGCTACATGACACAGACACAGAAACCAGGATTTATTGTCAAGAGAGTTGAAATAATCCAGCAGAGGGAACAGGCTCTGATTTCAACGTTGAGGTGTAGACATTACAGGCATGATGTTCTTACCAATTATGGGTACAAACAGATCAGCTATAATCCGAGAGCCGGAGACAAAGTATTTATTACAAGTTATTAGGATAATCGGTTCAATCACCCTAAAAGTTCATTATGTTTTAAGATTTTCAGTTTTAAGATTTTCAAAAGTTATAATGACAGGATTGATAATTTATGGGCATCAAGCAAGGATAATGGAAACAAATGACTTGATTTGTGAATTTGTGTGCCAGCTTTATGCATATAAATAGACTTTAAAAATCCTACTGTGTTTTATAGCTTCACATAAAAAGCAAAACAACCTCATGACTTGGAAGTCGGGCTTGTGAGTCTTAAATGCTCCAGTCAGATGACTTGGTTTCTCCATTAAACTCACGTCAGTCTATGAGACAGTCTGATTGGGAAGATTCGGGAGGAGAGGTCGGTGCCTTCCAAGTATCACTGTGCTATTAATCACCCAGGAATCCTAGTGAGACATAGGCTCTGGTCCCCTGGAACTGCAGGCCCATCTCTGCTGTTAACAGGCTCCTAGGTAACACCGATTCTGTGGTCCGTGGGCCACCTTTGGAACCACAGACCATTGCTCCTGGGACTTCCCTGTTGGGTATGGCATGTGTACGTGTTAGTCGCTCAGTCACGCCCAACTCTTTATGACCCCATGGACTGCAGCCCGCCAGGCTCCTCTGTCCATGGGATTCTCCAGGCAAGAATACTGGAGTGGGTTGTCATTTCCTTCTCCAGGGGATCTTCCCAGTTCAGGGATTGAACCCAGGTCTCCACACTGTAGGAAGATTCTTCACCATCTGAGCCACCAGGGCAGTGGTTAGTGGTTAGTGGGTGCAGGTAGTACCCCTGATCAGGAATTAGGATCCCGCATGCCTCAAACTTCTGCCAAAGAAAAAGAAAAGGAATGTTGCTCCCGAAGGTCTTATCTCCAACTAAATCCCAGATGGAATGATTCAGATTCAAGAAAAGAAAGAGCTGCTATACCGCATAAAGAGTATGATACCCAAAGATAACCTGCAGAGTGTATTCAAAGCAGCATGGTTTCAAGAACACATAATAAACACCTTTTGTATTCTTACGGTTTTGCCATGTTTGTTTAACTCTGGGACCTCAATTCTGTGAAGTTTCTTATCACCCCTTCACCTTCCACAAAGTCAGCACTCTGGATGAACCGCCTTGCAGTAAAAGCCATTTTTACACTCTTGGTCCTCCCCCTCCTCTTCTTCCCCCTTCTTCTTGTTAATGTCTTTTTCTGGGAGGAAGTTATTTTTTAATTGAAAACTCCTGGCAGCACCTTTGAGAGAGGTATTGCCACATAAATTCCTCCATACAGTTGTCGGGGCCAGCCTGTCCTGAGCACAGCAGAGCAGCAGCTCACAGTCCTGGAGGTTCATGCGAAGGGAGCCCTCGACTAACTCGACCACCTCGACCTTCTTGTGGAAAACAGACTGTAGCATCACTTCTCAAAGCTCCTGACAGATACATTCGAAATCTACAGACTGGTCAGACTGTAAATCCATTTACTGGAAACTCACTTGTGAGGATAAAAACCTGGGGCATTTATGAATGTTATACAACATCTTCTCACTTCATTTTAGCTCTTTATCCCACATGTTTTGGTTTAAAATGACTTGCGTTTAATTCTCATGGAGAATTATAAGTGTTAGCATTTTTTTTTCTATTTCCCTGACTATAAAGCAACTTAACATCAAGGCCAAGTTTTTAGGAATGGATTATCCAAGGGCAGACAAATCCTTTGGTTAAAAATGTGTTCACTGATAGTATCAATTCAAGACTTCAGACTAACATTTTATGAAATTCTATAGCTACAAACACTCAGCTCTAACATTTCATACCTCTTTTTCTGAATGACTACAGCCCTGTTTGGAAAACCATCTCCAAAAGAAGAAGCTGAATCCAACAAGGATAGATTTATATTTGACTTTAAAGTGGCAAACTGCTTGGTAAATCTCAAACTTCCAAAGCCACTAAATGAATCACATTAGTTCAACATTGGCAATATCCATGTTTTACTCACACAAAACATGCACACACAAATTAAGTTAAAATGGTATATAGCATATTATTGAACTTATGCAAATGAATCTTGATATAAAATCAGGTTAGTGTTTAAAAGACCTGGAAAGGTAAGTAATGTCACCCTCTACTTTCTTAATCTTCGTTTAACAAATATATTTTTATTTGTGTTCCTAAATTTTCCCCAACCATTGGTATGGTTTCATGATTTCTTTAAAACTCTCAAATATATTTATTCCATGAAGCTTTTCTTTTCTAAAATTCCTCTCTTTTCATCTTAAAATGCATGAATGCCAGGAAGTTCCAATTTTATCTCAGTATTGACTTTTATGATGATGAATATGCTTTCCTTTCTTTTCTCCTTTATTCGTATAGAAATCACATGATACAGTTTTCCTTTCTTTTTGATTAAAATGTTATATTTGATTTTCCAGGAATAAAGTAACACACACAGACCAGAGTATGATAAAACTTTGAATCTGAAAAATAGCCAGATGGACCAACCAAGTGATATAGAAAAACTCTAAATCAGCAGTATCCATAAATCAGACATGCCATTCAAATTCACATTTGTGATGGAATTTATTTTTGAGAGAATTTACAACTGTTTAAGCATCACTGTTTATTAGGTAAGGGAGGGAATCTGAATGACGTATTTATGTCTTATTAGTTCTTTTTATAACTATTAATTTAGACAATTTGTAACATATAAACAGTCTCAGCTGCATTATCTAAACTTGGCAAGTCATTTTGTGGATTCAGACACTGAGTTGGGTGGACTGATGGCTTTTACAATCCCTTTCAGCCCTGAGATGCTCTGATTTGATTAAGAAGATGCTCCAGGCAGGTAGAGGGGTCTGCCCACAGTCTGAAAGGATCAAATACCGAACCTGAAATGACACTCACATCCAGAGTAAGCTTTGCATTTGGAGAAACCAGAAAATTTCAGTTTTTATGATATATTTTTATCACATTCATATTATGAAGCAAAACCTATAGTCACTTCATTTCTTATTTAAAATTACACAAGTTCATTTTCCTAAATCTGATCCTTCAAAGCAATCCTGTTCTCCTTTATGCAAGAACTGCCTGGGTCCAGATCACTGTACACTAAACTATATTCTCAAATATGTCATTGAGATTTCTTCCGTGAAGGTGGAGAGTCACCAGCTTAGGAGGGAAACCTTCCTGAATGGCAGGATGTGGCCTGGCTGATTTGGGGAAATAGCTTCTATTTTTAACCCAGGTGGTATTTTATACTTATTACATATCAAGTTTTCAGAGCAGAATAGAACACATGGAACACGATGGCGCAGGACCATTTTGAGGGGTTTCTAACAAACTGAATCTACACGCATTGTTCTGTTCTATCAGTGATATGAGAAAGAAATGTTTGGTTTTTAATTACATACATGTGATATTCAGCAGGCACTGGAAGCGATATTTTAAGCTCCCTCCGCTTTGTTTCAAGGTCTGAGTGTATTCATTCCTATGCAAATCATTCCGTGACAGAGTTCGCTGTCACGCTGATGCTGGAGAAAGTAACTTCTGTATATTAGTTCCAAGAAAGGAGAAATCCCGGGAGGCTAGATGAAGATTAGGGGAGCAAATCAGGACAAGGCCTTCTTCTAGCACCCCAAGTCTTTTTTTTAATTAATTTATTTTTTATTGAAGGATAATTGCTTTACAGAATTTTGCTGTTTTCTGTCAAACCTCAATATGAATCACCCATAGGTATACATACATCCCCTTCCTTTTGAACCTCCCTCCCATTTCCCTACCCATTCCACCCCTCTAGGTTGATACAGACCCCGTGTTTGAGTTTCCTGAGCCATACAGCAAATTCCCATTGGCTATTTTACATGTGGTAATGTGAGTTTCCACATTACTCTTTCCATACATCTCACCCTTTCCTCCCCTCTCCCCATGTTGTAAGTCTGTTCTCTATGTCTGTTTCTCCATTGCTGCCCGATAAATTAATTCTTCAGTACAGTTTTTCTAGATTCCGTATATATGTGTTAGAATACAGTATTTATCTTTCTCTTTCTAACTCACTTCATTCTGTATAATAGGTTCTAGGTTCTTTTAAAGCCAAATTTTGAGGAACGGAATCATTGTGGAAGGGTAGTTGTGACTCATGTCAGATAAATGCCCAGCATGGGCCAAGTTCTTCATTAGAGTCACAGATGGTAGTTAATGAGGATCAACCATGACAGGGACGAAACTATCCAGTGAAGGCTCCCCCTGGGCCAGCCACCCACCACAAGCTCCGTGGTTTTCATTCCTAGCACACCTTTTGGGAAGCAATACAGATAAGTTGCACTTTGGCCACCTGATACTAAGAGCTGACTTGTTGGAAAAGACCCTGATGCTGGCAAAGATTGAAGGCGGGAGGAGAAGGGAACAACAGAGGATGAGATGGTTGGGTGGTATCACTGAGTCAACGGACATGAGTTTGAGTAAACTCCGAGAGTTTGGTGATGAACAGGGAAACCTGGTGTGCTGCAGTCCATGGGGTCTCAAAGAGTTAGACACAACAAAGTGACTGAACTGAAATGACAGGTAAGTTGAGGAAGGGACATACATGTACATAATCACAAAGGTAAGTACTTTGAGGGGCTCTGAGTGCCCTGAGGTTTATAGATCTTGCCATTCATCTCTGACTGATCTTCATCCAACTTCTGTCCTAATTCCCAGAGCACTGATGAATGAAACACACTGTCTGAGCCTTGAGACAATAAGAGATGGAAATACCAGACCAGAAATCTGTATGCACGTCAGGAAGCAACAGTTAGAACTGGACAAGGAACAACAGACTGGTTCCAAATTGGGAAAGGAGTATGTCAAGGCTGTCTATTGTCACCCTGCTTATTTAACTTATATGCAGAGTACATCACGAGAAACGCTGGGCTGGATGAAGCACAGGCTGGAATCAAGATTGCCAGGAGAAATATCAATAACCTCAGATATGCAGATGACACCACCCTCATGGCAGAAAGTGAAGAACTAAAGAGCTTCTTGATGAAAGTGAAAGAGGAGAGTGAAAAAGTTGGCTTAAAGCTCAACATTCAGAAAACTAAGATCATGGCATCCAGTCTCATCACTTCATGGCAAATAGATGGGGAAACAGTGGAAACAGTGACAGACTTTATTTCTGGGGGCTCCAAAATCACTGCAGATGGTGACTGCAGCCATGAAATTAAAAGATGCTTGTTCCTTGGAAGAAAAGCTATGACCAACCTAGAAAGCATATTCAAAAGCAGAGACATTACTTTGCCAACAAAGGTCTGTCTAGTCAAAGCTATGGTTTTTCCAGTAGTCATGTATGGATGTGAGAGTTGGACCATAAAGAAGGCTGAGCACTGAAGAATTGATGCTTTTGAACTGTGGTGTTGGAGAAGACTCTTGAGAGTCCCTTGGACTGCAAGGAGATCCAACCAGTCAATCCTAAAGGAAATCAGTCCTGAATATTCATTGGAAGGACTGATGTTGAAGCTGAAACTCCAATACTTTGGCCACCTGATACTAAGAGCTGACTCGTTGGAAAAGACCCTGATGCTGGGAATGATTGAAGGCGAGAGGAGATGGGGACAACAGAGGATGAGATGGCTGGATGGCTTCACCAACTCAATGGACATGAGTTTGAGTAAGCTCTGGGAGTTGGTGATGGACAGGGAAGCCTGGTATACTGCAGTCCATGGGGTCGCAAAGAGTCAGACATGACTGAGCAACTGAACTGAACTGAGCCTTGAGATGACAGGATTAACGTTTTAGCCAAGACTCAGGAAGTGTTGAAACAGACATTTAAATGGTAGAGGAGGAGGGAGGCTGGATGCAATTGGACGCTGGGAGGTGGAGGAGGAAAGAAGAGCCACATGGGGAGGAGGCCCAGCCCAACGACACCTTCTTTCTAATCCCGGAAGCCATTCTGCCAAACTCCCTCCTGCAGTCATGGTTGAAGAGAACTGTGGCCAACAAAATATAGTTGTTGGCATTTGGTACCATTGCCATCAGTTGGAAAGTCATTTTTCCATGTCTGTTTCCAGTTTCCCTTTCCCCGACTCAGTATGCATTGCTTGGAGGGTCAGTACCTAGGAAAGTAAGCAGTAGGGCCCACGCCAAAGGGCGACTGGCTGAACAAAGATTCCTACATTTTACAAGACAAAATGAGCTTCTCTGATCACCTGGTGACCGCCTAAACTCCAGCAGCCAGAGCCTACAAGAGCAACCGTGAGGTCACCTTCCGGTCATGTTATGTAAGGAAACAATGTTTCTCAGAGAAGGGGAGGAAGGTCACAATTTTTCAGGTGCCAACTGACCTTAAGGACTGCCGTCCAGAGAGAAGGAGAACATCAGTGTTTACCCTTCATTGGCCCTAATCATACCTTAACAAGGTAAAATTTTGCACAGAAGATGTTTATATGCTAATCCAATATGAGTCTATTTACTTCCATAAATTTCTTCATGGAAAGACCATAAGAAGAAAAGAAAATTTAAAAGCCTAATAAATAAATAAAATATAATATTGGCAAATTAGAATAGCACCCACCAAATATGTGGCACAGAAGTGTCTCTTTACATGTTTGTTAGTATATTAGCCTTGTAAGTATTTATAATTAAAGTAATTATTATACTTTGATATAAAATATTAAAAATTCAAATTTTATGTTTATAAAAAATAATAAACTAGAAATGTATAGACCTTTAGCCTTAATTTCAAAATTAAATTATTATATAAAATTGGTGTCAGACTTTATTTTTTGGGGCTCCAGAATCACTGCAGATGCTGACTGCAGCCATGAAATTAAAAGACGCTTACTCCTTGGAAGAAAAGTTATGACCAACCTAGATAGCATATTCAAAAGTAGAGACGTTACTTTGCCAACTAAGGTCCGTCTAGTCAAAGCTATGGTTTTTCCTGTGGTCATGTATGGATATGAGAGTTGGACTGTGAAGAAAGCTGAGCGCCGAAGAATTGATGCTTTTGAACTGTGGTGTTGGAGAAGACTCTTGAGTGTCCCTTGGACTGCAAGGAGATCCAACCAGTCCATTCTGAAGGAGATCAGCCCTGGGATTTCTTTGGAGGGAATGATGCTAAAGCTGAAACTCCAGTACTTTGGCCACCTCATGCAAAGAGTTGACTCATTGGAAAAAACTCTGATGCTGGGAGAGATTGGGGGCAGGAGGAGAAGGGCACGAACGAGGGTGAGATGGCTGGATGGCATCATGGACTCGATGGACATGAGTCTGAGTGAACTCCGGGAGATGGTGATGGACAGGGAGGCCTGGCATGCTGCGATTCATGGGGGTCGCAAAGAGTCGGACACGACTGAGCGACTGAACTGAACTGAACTGAATAATATTTTCTATTGATCATCTGTAATGCTCTAGAATTATTCAGAATTTACTATTTCGTTGTTGAGTGATCAACTTGCATATTCCCTATAAGAGAACATGTCACTAAAGTTGAAAGCTGCTATATGTTTATTGCTCAGATAAACTTGAACCATGGCAAGGATATGGTGCACCAATATTATAAATACCATGACAATATTTGGTGTTCAAATGGGTTCTCCTTTTCATTCAGCAGAAGCTGACGATTTTGCTTTTTGATTTTTTTTTTCACTCAAAATTGACAGTTTTGCAATTTGGGAAAATATGAATTATTATCAGTTCTCCTACCTTCTTTCGGGTGTAAAGTGAAAGTCGCTCAGTCGTGTCCAACTCTGCAACCCCATGGACTGTGTCCATGGAATTCTCCAGGCCAGAATACTGGAGTGGGTCACCTTTCCCTTCTCCAGGGGATCTTCCCAACTCAGGGATTAACCCAGGTCTCCCGCATTGCAGGTGGATTCTTTACCAGCTGAGCCACAAGGGAAGCCCACTTTTCAGATGTGAAGAACCTCTTTTCAGGTGTACACCACTTTTCAGGTGTACAGAAGGTGTTGTTTACATTCAGGTGAACGGCCTATGACACAGAGAGAAGAGCAGAGTGGAGACTCACCCAGAATTCCGAGTTGCAAGGTCATGGTCAATGCTTATTTTAACACTTCCTAAGATTTGTAGCGCACCTGAAACGTGCAAATGTCCAAGGTCAGAAATTTTTGTTTATTTTCTAAATAATTCAGGATATTTCAAATCTTATTAGAATTTCTCATTATAATGCACACATTCATGCTATTGTTTGATCTCAAAGGAACTGAAATAGGTCACTTAGTGCAAACAATACTTAGATCAGCATCAATCACAGGGGAGCCCTGTGGGAGGATATATTGCCACATGTACCCTGGTACCTTCTAAAACTTTCACAATGACAAACTCAAGAACCCAGATAAATAGGGAACCGTGGCTAATGAACCCTTGGTTTGAACAATGGGATGAAGGGTATGTTTAGGGGTAGAGGGTTAGATAAGTCTTGAATGTTCTCATTCAAGAGCCTTTTTTTCCTACTGTTTTTCCCTCTGAACCTGAGAGTGTCATGCTTTTTGACCTGTAGAGCACAGCCGTTTGTTATTGTCCAGTTGCTTAGTCATGTTAGACTCTTTGCAATCCCATGGACTGCAGCACTCCAAGTTCCCCTGTCCTTCACTATCAGATTCATGTCCATTGCACCAGTGATGCTATCTAACCATCTCATCCCCTGTCACTCCCTTCTCCTTTGGCTTTCAATCTTTCCCAGGATCAAGATCTTTTTTAATGAGTCTGTTCTTCGTATCAGGTGGCCAAAGTACTGAAGCTTCAACTTCAGCATCAGTCCTTCCAGTGAATATGCAGGGTTGATTTTCCTTAGGATTGACTGGTTTGATCTCCTTGTGGTCCAAGGGACTCTCAAGTCTTCTTCAGCACCACAATTTGAAGTCATCAGTTCTTCAGTGCTTAGCCTTCTTTATGGTCCAACTCTCACATCCATTCATGACTACTGGAAAAACCATAGCTTTGACTAGACTTATCTTAGCTGGCAAAGTAATGTCTCTGCTTTTTAATTTGCTGTCTAGGTTGGTCATAGCTTTCCTTCCAAGGACCAAGTGTCTTTGAATTTCATAACTGCAGTCATCATCAGCACTGATTTTGGAGCCCAAGAATGATCTATTTCTCAGGCTTGACTGCCTGAATTAAGAAAAAGACCTGA
The DNA here is from genome assembly GCF_042477335.2 of Ovis canadensis. Taxonomy (NCBI): domain Eukaryota; kingdom Metazoa; phylum Chordata; class Mammalia; order Artiodactyla; family Bovidae; genus Ovis; species Ovis canadensis. The sequence goes on from NC_091267.1 coordinate 16,537,735, forward strand.
GAAGAGTTAACTGTGTATTCTGGAGGGAATTTCTCCCAGTGTCATTTATCAGCCTCCTACTTTGTCTCAATGACGCCTGCATAGTCACATTCTGCTAGCACATTCTCATGGATCTAAAAAAAAGAAAAGTCAGTTTCCCAGGGATAAATAGACAACTGACTACTCTGAACCCTGAGAGCTGATGTGCTTGCATCTCTCTGTGTGCCCAGGTGCATTAAACATGTGCCTCTGCCGAGTGGAACGATGGCAGTCAAACAATGCCACCCTGAACTTCCCCACTGCGATCTGCTACCCTTCCGAAAACCTAAAAACCTGGGCTCTGGCCAGAAGTAATTGAGCAGAACAAATGTAAGAAAGAAGTAACGTCTTTGTAGTGTTTAGAGTCTGTGTTCTGAGTCGTAGCAGGGAACACCAGAAATTTCCAAGAGAGGGGTTGTTTCCAGGAGAGTTTTCAGACTCCTTTGGCATAACCCCACTTGCTTATCCAAGAGGTTTAGACAGTTTGAATTAAGTGTCTGAACTTCTGGGTGCTCATTTGAACCAAAGCCAAACTCTGAACTTTTCAGGTTTCCCTGTCATTAATCAAAATTTCGAAGATCAATGGCGTGCAATGAATCAAGTATAATAGCCGCCATCAACGGGCAGAGCAAAGGCACAGTACTGGGGGATCACCAGACCCGCTGCTGGGTGAAGCCTGGCTGCCTCTGAATTCCAAGTGAATCAGTGCTGCTGGGGCACCCAGAGGGCAGGCACAGCCTGGGCCACTCTGCCCTGGAGCACTCCACCCTGGGCCACCCCACCCTGGAGCACTCCACCCTGGAGCTCTGTGACGTCTGACATCTCAGGGGTCGTGACACCTTTGCATCTCAGAAATCCCCACAAGTCAACAAAGAGCCCCCAGCTCTTACCACAGATGAACCCCACCCACAGCAGGGAAGATTTTCCACCTGCCTGCCCCCCATCAGGGCTTCCTGGGTAGTGCTAGTGTTAAAGAACCTGCCTGCCAATGCAGGAGACTTGGGTTCGATCCCTGGGGCAGGAAGATCCCCTGGAGGAGGGCATGGCAACCCACTTCAGTATTCTTGCCTGGAGAATCCCATGGACAGAGGAGCCCATAGGGTCGCGAAGAGTCGTACATGACTGCAGTGACTTAGCACGCACACACATGCCCTATCAGATGAACCAGCTGTGGACCCTGCCCCCCCCCATCCTCAACCGGGAGGTTTCCCTCCCCTGCCGGACCCATAACTATTCAAATCGGCCAACCACATCCTTCCGCAGGGGCCAGGGACACCTCCCCTTTCTTGTTACTACGAACCTGCTCCTCACTGCACAGCTGGTTCTCTTTGCTCCCCAGCGGATCTCCCACATAGTCCTGCGTGAGTTGCAGTGTCCTCTTCTGCGGGTGGCGGGTGTGTTTAAGGAATAAACATCTGTTTCATTTCGTGTGTTCCATCTCGGGTGTTATGCCTGCAGCTGTCTTTTTATTTAAAGTGGGGGATCCCTTGCTCCCCAGTGGGGTAAATAGGAATTAAGCAAATAGGGACAAAGGTGTCATTAGGGTTGTTGCTGTTCAGTTGCTAAGTCGTGTCCAACTTTTTTGTGGTCTCATGAACTGCAGCCCCCAGGCTCCTCTGTCTGTGGGAATTTCCAGGCAAGAGTCCTGGAGTGGGTTGCCATGCCCTCCTGCAGGGGATCTTCCCAGCTCCGGGATTGTACTCACTTCTCCTGCATTGGCAGGCGGGTTCTTTATCACTGAGCCACCTGGCAAGCCTGTCTTTAGGGTACAGTTGTGCAAATTTGAGGACATTTGTGGGAGGACTTTAGAATTAAGAGCTAGAGAAAATGTTTGACCAAAGAATATTTAAAATACGACTTAAATCTCTCCTCGTGGGGGGATATGTATCTAAGTGTGTGTGCTGTGTACACAGGGGAGATTGTGCATCATCAAGGGACAGAATCTGAGCCTGGCACACATCCGCGGCCTCCCCAACTTCTGCAAAGCGTGTGCAGGAGGATGTGAGGGATATGGGGGAAAAGGAGTGTCTCTGGCCAAACAGGATTGAGATGTGCTGACTTGAACAAACGTAGGCAAGTTCATTATTAATATGCATTTTCAACCATCAAATTTATTTACAGGATAAATCATCCAAAACAATACTCTGGTAAATACCAATCTCTATAATGACCTTTGTATTTAAAATAATAAATTTTGAAAGTAATAGAACATAGTCTTGACCCTGTCCTCATTCTTCCCCATAAACAATATGGTTATATTTGGCATAGATGTTTAAAAGGGAGTTAGAAAAAGAAGTCATTGCAAAGTGCCCAAGAGCAAATCCTTTCCCATGCCGTTTACTGTCGCTCACACCACTAGCACCATCCCCCACTATTTAGAAACACAGAGTCTCCAAATAACAAAGAGCTTCCTCTCTTTTGGTCCACTTTTCCCCAGTGATAACTATGTGAATCTCTTTGGACCTAAGTCAAAAAGAACTGAGCAAGAACTAACAGCAGTGTCTAATGAAAACATAATTCCTTTTGATATGCAGACAGACACTGAGTACACGTTAATAAATATTTTAATATCTGGTTTGGAAATTCCAGTCTATTTTTATTTGGAATATATGATTCATCATATTGCTTTTGTTTAAAATGAGATTACAGAATGTTCATTTCAAAATTTCACGATTCTGTGGTTTTCCAAGATAACGTTCTGAAGGCTTTCTCTACCAAAATAATATTGAAGTCATAGTTTGATTAGATGGATACATAAATGATAGATGAATTGGTAGATTAGATAGATAACAGATGGAGAATAGATTAGATAGTTGGTGGATGACTAGGTAGATGATAGATAGACAACAGATAGAAAAATGGTAAGAAACATGGGAGAGTATTGGAGTCATTTGAAGTGTGGAAGGTGAATATGCTAGACCACTGTGTGATCCATTCAATGTTAAGGTAAAGACTGTTTATTCTAAAGAGATCTAAGGACCATTTTGTTTAAGAATTTTTCAATTTAGATAAATGTGTGTATTTGTTAACGATTAAATTCCAAATTAACTTTTTAAAATCAATTTGTATCTTACTATACTGATTAATGGAGAAAATAATATGTGTATCAGCATATACAATTCAAAGCAGGATTTTTACAGCTAAACTAATTCAACCATTCAGAAATTACTGCTGCTGCTGCTGCTGCTGCTGCTAAGCAAATACTATTAAAAATTTAGCATTATGCTGAATATTAGGTACAAAGACATGATTTGGACATGGTCCTTGTCCTTAAAGAATTTGTAGTTTATCCATACATTTCAGAAAGGGATCCACTGACTTGTCTGGCTCTCCAGTGGTGAAGACTTCACCTTCTACTGAGGAGCTGTGGCTTTGATCCCTCATCAGGGAACTTTGATCCCACATGCCTCAAGGCCAGTAAATCAAAACATAAAACAGACAAAATATTATAAAGAATTCAATAAAGACTTTTAAAATGGTCCACATCAAAAAAAAAAGAAAGAAAGAAAGGAAAAAGGAGAGAAAAGGATGCCTTTGGTTTCAGATACATCGAATTTGATGCTGATTCAAAGAAAAACTTCCTTGGAAAACTTTAGAAATGCAATGTAGAATTTGTTTTAATAGGTTTTTAATGTGTTTTATTTTAACCAACAGTTTACATAAAAGCATTTCAAATATTTTTACCTGGACAAGAAAGCAAGGTATCACATGTAAAAGGTGACATTATTAAATTTTAATGCTCATTGAAGCTATCTTTGGAGAAGACTCTTGAGAGTCCCTTGGACTACAAGGAGATCCAACCAGTCCATTCTGAAGGAGATCTGCCCTGGGATTTCTTTGGAAGGAATGATGCTAAAGCTGAAATTCCAGTACTTTGGCCACCTCATGCGAAGAGAACTAAGGATGTTTTAATTGCTAGTTCAGTTCAGTTCAGTTGCTCAGTCGTGTCTGACTCTTTGAGACCCCATGAATCGCAGCACACCAGGCCTCCCTGTCCATCACCAACTCCCGGAGTTCACCCAAACTCACGTCCATTGAGTCCGTGATGCCATCCAGCCATCTCATCCTCTGTCGTCCCCTTCTCCTCCTGCCCCCAATCCCTCCCAGCATCAGGGTCTTTTCCAATGAGTCAACTCTTCGCATGAGGTGGCCAGAGTACTGGAGCTTCAGCTTTAGCATCATTCCCTCCAAAGAAATCCCAGGGCTGATCTCCTTCAAAATGGACTGGTTGGATCTCCTTGCAGTCCAAGGGACTCTCAAGAGTCTTCTCCAACACCACAGTTCAAAAGCATCAATTCTTTGGCGCTCAGCTTTCTTCACAGTCCAACTCTCACATCCATACACGACCACAGGAAAAACCATAGCTTTGACTAGACGGACCTTAGTGGGCAAAGTAATGTCTCTGCTTTTGAATACACTATCTAGGTTGGTCGTAACTTTCCTTTCAAGGAGTAAGCGTCTTTTAATTTCATGGCTGCAATCACTATCTGCAGTGATTTTGGAGCCCCCAAAAATAAAGTCTGACACTGTTTCCACTGTTTCCCCATCTATTTCCCATGAAGTACTGGGACCAGATGCCATGATCTTCGTTTTCTGAATGTTGAGCTTTAAGCCAACTTTTTCACTCTCCACTTTCACTTTCATCAAGAGGCTTTTTAGTTCCTATTCACTTTCTGCCATGAGGGTGGTGTCATCTGCATATCTGAGGTTATTGATATTTCTCCCAGCAATCTTGGTTCCAGCTTGTGTTTCCTCCAGTTCAGCGTTTCTCATGATATACTCTGCATAGAAGTTAAATAAGCAGGGTGAAAATATACAGCCTTGATGTACTCCTTTTCCTATTTGGAACCAGTCTGTTGTTCCATGTCCAGTTCTAACTCTTGCTTCCTGACCTGCATACAGATTTCTCAAGAGGCAGTCAGGTGGTCTGGTATTCCCATCTCTCTCAGAATTTTCCAGTTAGACTTTGCCAAAGCGATGGATTGGTCACCCTCCCCTGAAGGTCTGTTCCTGCCCAAGATGCCACTGTCGGGAGGGGCTCCTGGTCCCGGGGCCAGAAGGGAACATGGCCGTGTTTGTTCCTGCCTGGACATGAACCTTGGAGTGTGTGATGCGCAGGCCAGCATCCCTACCATGGAAGAGTGGGGCTGGATCCCCGGGCCCTCCCTGTGTGCAGCCGGCACCTCTCAGCTCTCTGCCCTTGCGATGGGCCCTCACCTTCCCCCCTGTCTCCTAAGGGCTAGGATCTCACATTCTGTCTGATTGCCACTCCAGGAAAGGTTGGCATCCCCATGAACACAGTCCCTGCATGTCTGTCCTTCTGCAGCAAAGACATGAAGTGACACTCTGGACTCAAGAAGTTCTGGGTTGGCATCTGGACCCACTTAATCACCAGCTGGACCTGGTCAAACTGCCACTTAATTTGCCTCTGTTTATTTATCTGTAAAATGAGGGTCAGGGTGTTTTCTTTTTGAAAGGTTGCTAGAGTTATATAACAGCAGCACAAAAAAGAACATCTGACTGACAGACTACATTTTTTAAACTGAATATTCATTATTGTTCTAGTTGTCATGTATTGTCATTTTAACCAGATTTTGCATTTCAACTACACACAAACCAAATATTCCTCATAAATTATCAGATTTGGCCTCTCTGTCTGTTCTGCACCTTCCCATCTTAGGACAGGCGAGTTTGGAATCCCAAGGCTGCAACTATAAATGCCAGTGGGCCCTTTAGATATTTATATTAACTACTCTGAGGTTATTATCAGCTGTAGAAGCTGGTCCAGGCAGATGTCTGTGCTATGACTATTCATAATGATGGAACAGAAGTGGGTACATATTTTGTGATTTCTATGCTGCTAGTCAGCGTTGATTTTGTCAACAACCCCTACTTAAACTTTGTCACAGGGCTCTTATTCATGGAAATTAATTCCTGATAATTTAGTCCACTGTTAAATACCTAACAAGGGTCTTAACATTTCCAGATAAAAAGTAAAAAAAAAAAAAACAAACAAACAAAAAAAAAAACCTCCGCCAAAATGGGATTTCATTCAGATGGCTAAAATATATTGTCGTTAATTTTCATAAGAATGATTTCCAGTGGGCTGAATCCAGGGAAATGGTTGATTAAGTAAGAGAGATAACAGAAATATATATATATCTAAGTTGATGTATTGTGAAAAAGGACTTGGAAGGGAAATGTAGGAGGAAAGAATAGGTTTATTGCTATAATATCTGAATTTTCGTCTTAATTCTTTGTTCAGAGTCTCTCTGCCCAGGGTTAGGGAGAAAATAGACTCGACTTCCAGCTTCATTGGAACTCTGAGGGGAGATGGATGTAACCATAACTACTAGAATTTATTGAGTGTTCATCACTGTTCTAAGTACTTTACACACAAAATCACATTTTTTCCAACTATTTTGTATTGACTTTAATTCCCTTTAATACACTTTATGTTTTAGAGTAGTTTTAGGTTCACAGCAAAACTGAACAGAAGGTGCAGAGATGTCTGTATACGCTCTGCCTCTATGCATGCACAGCCACCCCCATTATCCACATCCCCCCAAGGTGGGATATTTGTTACCATCAGTGAACCTACACTGACCCATCAAAATCACCCAAAGTTCATTGAAATTGTATAATATGTAGCCTTTTCACTTTGGATCTTTGCGTCTTTGTACTACGCATTTAAGTCTCTAAAAAAAAATTTTTAAGTAGTTTTTTCCTCTACATCTTTTCATGTCTTCATAGTTCACTTATTTTTAATGCTGAATAGTATTTCATTGCCTGGATACCATAGTTTATTTATCTGCTCACCGACTGAAGGACATTTTGGTTGCTTCCGAGTTTTGGCAATTAGGAATGAAGCTACTATGAAAACCTCTGTGAGTTTCTGTGAGGGCATAATTTTTTGACTCCTTTAGGTAAATACCATCGAGCATGAATGTTGAGTTATATGGAAAGAGTACACTCAGTTTTGTAAGCAATTGCTGAACTGTCCTGCAAAGTGGCTGTAGATTCTGTATTCTTTCTAGTGATGAATGAGATCTTGTTCCAGGGGCCTACATCCTGCCCAGCATTTGGTGCTACTCATTTCAGTTCAGTTCAGTTCTGTTGCTCAGTCGTGTCCGACTCTCTGCGACCCCATGGACAGTAGCACACCAGGCCTCCCTGTCCATCACCAACTCCTGGAGTTTATTCAAACTCATGTCCATTGAGTCAGTGATGCCATCCAACCATCTCATCTTCTGTTGTCCTCTTCTCCTCCTGCCTTCAATCTTTCCCAGCATCAGAGTCTTTTCAAATGAAGTCAGTTCTTTGCATCAGGTGGCCAAAGTATTGGAGCTTTAGCTTCAACATCAGTCCTTCTAGTGAACGCCCAGGACCAACTTCCTTTAGGATGGACTGGTTGGATCTCCTTGCAGTCCAAGGGACTCTCAAGAGTCTTCTCCAACACCACAGTTCAAAAGCATCAATTCTTCTGCACGCAGCTTTCTTTATGGTCCAACTCTCACATTTATACATGACTACTGGAAAAACCATAGCTTTGACTAGATGGACCTTTGTTGGCAAAGTAATGTCTCTGCTTTTTACTATGCTGTCTAGGTTGGTCATAAGTTTTCTTGGTGCTACTAGTGTTTTGGATTTGGGCCATTCTACAAAGTGTGTCAGTTCAGTTCAGTTCAGTCACTCAGTCGTGTCCGACTCTTTGTGACCCCATGAATCGCAGCACGCCAGGCCTCCCTGTCCATCACCAACTCCCGGAGTTCACCCAAACTCATGTCCATCGAGTCAGTGATGCCATCCAGCCATCTCATCCTCTGTCGTCCCCTTCTCCTCCTGCCCCCAATCCCTCCCAGCATCAGAGTCTTTTCCAATGAGTCAACTCTTCGTATGAGGTGGCCAAAGTATTGGAGCTTCAGCTTTAGCATCAGTCCTTCCAAAGAACACCCAAGACTGATCACCTAGTGACATCTTATTGTTGCTTTATTTGCAATTCTTTAATGATACACAATGTAGAACATTTTTACTTGTTTGCCTATCTGTATATAATTGGTGAGGTGACTGTTTAGATCTTTTGCCCATTTTTTAAATTGAATTGTTCATTTTCATATTGTTGAGCTTTAAGAGTTCTTTGTGTACGTTGAATAATAGTCATTTATCATATTTATTATTTGCAAATATTTTCTCCAACTTTTTAATTTCAATGAACTCCAGTTTATCAGTTCTTTCTTTCATGGGTTATGCCTTTGATGCTGTTTCTAAACAGTGATTACTACACCCAAGTTCATCTAGGTTTTCTTCTCTGTCATCTTTTAGGAGTGTGATAGCTTTTCATTTTGCTTTTAAGTCTATAACCCATTTTGAGCTAATTTTTTCTGAAGGGGCAGGATCTGTGTCTAGATTCATTGTCTTACATGTTGCTGTCCAATTGTTTTAGCACCATTTGTTGAAACAACTATGCTGAAAAAACCATTTGGTCAAAGAGCAGCTAACTGGATTTATGTGGGTAAATTTCTGGGCTTACCATTCTGTTCCATTGTTCTATTTGTCTGTTCTTTCACCAGCACCACACTGTCTTGATCTGTAGCTGTATGGAAAATATTGAAGTCAGGTAGCTTCAGTCTTCAACTTTGTTCTTCTCCTTCAATAGAGTTGGTTAGTCTGTCTTTTGCCTCTCCATACAAACTATAGAATCAGTTTGTCAATATCCACAAGAGTACTTGCCAAGATTTGATTGGGATTGCGTTGACTCTATAGATCAATTTGCAAAGACTAACATCTTGACAGTATTGAATTTTCCTATCCATAATCATAGAATTTCCCTCCATCTACTTTCTTTTTACATTTTTCACCAGAGTTTTACAATCTTTCTCAAGTAGATTTTTTACATACTTTATGAGATGTGCACTTAAATGTAATTCTGGGGATGCTAATGTAAATAACATTGTATTTTAAATTTCAAATTTCGCTTGTTCATTGCTGGATAGAAAAAGCAACTGACTTTTGTATATAAGATGGTACTATGCAACCATAGTTCCTAGAGATTTCTTGTTGATTCCTTCAGATTTACTATGTAGATGATCATGTCATCTATAAACAAAGATAGTTTTATTTCTTTCATATACATTGTTTTAGCTAGGATTATTAATACAATGTTGAGAAAGAGTGCTGAGAGTGGACACCCTGGCCTTATCCCTGATCTTAGCAGGAAAGTTTCTGCTAAGAAGCCTTAAATATGAAGTTGGCTTTCTGTTTTTTGTGGATGTTCTTTATCAAGTTAAGGAAGTTCCTTTGTACTCCTACTTTGGAGTTTTTTTCATCATGAATGGGTGTCGGACTTTGTCAAATTCTCTTCTCCATTTATTGATATTATTATGCATTTTTTCTTCTTTAGCCTATTGATAAGATTGATTACCTTAATTGATTTTTAAATGCTAATTAATTAAATCCTGAAATAATTCCACTTGGTCATGATATATATCCTTTTTATACATTGTTACCTCTGATTTGCTAATCCCTTTTAGGGGGTATTTGCACCTATATTCATGAGAGATATTAGTCTGTTGTTTTGTTTTCATGTCTTTTGTCTGGTGTTGGTATCAGGAAAATGATGGCCTCAGTGGCCTGATAGAGTGAGTTAGAAGTATTTCCTCTGCTTCTATCTTCTGAAAGAGATTGTAGAGAACTGACAGAAATTACCAGTGAGCCCATCTAGATTTGGTGGATACAGTTTGGCAGTACGTTGGAAGGTGAAATACAAAGGTACTGCATGTCTTAGCAATCCTACCCCTAGTAACTCATCTAGAGAAAATGAGGATGCATGTCTATAGAAAGACTCATACACAAATGTTTATAACAGCTGTGATTCATAATAGCCAAAAGGGGGAAGCAACCCAAGTGCCCATCAACTGTTAAAGGCATAAACAAAGTATGGTATGCCCATGGAATGACAATACAAACAAGAAAAAAAATAGAATGGCGTACCTACACACACTACAGCAAGGATAAACCTCAAACATTATGCCATGGAAGAAGCCTGCCACAAACAGCCAAATATTCTGTGACTCCATTTATATGAAATGTACATCTACGGCCATACCACCCTGAACGTGCCCGATCTCGTCTGAAATGTACATGACAGAGGTGTACATAGACACAGAGGTGGACCTGTGCCTGGGACTGAGTGGGGATTTGAGGGGATTGGAAGGTTATAGGGAGTGACCCCAAATGGGTACAGGACCTCCTTTGGAGATGATGAAAAATGTCCCCCAAATTAGATTGTGGCGACTGCTATATAGCTCTGTAAATATGCTGAACACACTGAACTGTACATTTTAAATTATACGTAAATTATATCTCAATAAAGCTGTTTAAAAATAATTCAGATACAAGAAGGAGTTGGCTAGAACATGGCCCTTCTTCCCACAGATCTGGCATTTTTATCAGGCTTACTACATAATACGCTTCTCTAGGGTCCCAGCTTAGTTTCTCTACTTGGGGGTTCTTCCAATAAAACATTCCTCTGAAGCCTCAACAATTTTGTGTCATTTCTATACAATATTCCCAAATAATAGAGTATTTATATCTATATGTTTGAAGGAGATGAATAGAGCCTCCTCATAACACTATAAATATAAAATGTTAAATGTTTTTACCAACACTCTAATGAAACAATAGGATTTCAACAGTTAACTCATCTGTTCTGTTCCTCCAGGACAGTAACTTTAGTTTTAAAAATGTCCTCTGCTGTATTTTTCCCCTAAATATGCATTCAAAATGACCTGTGAAATGTATGTTAAGTAAATCTTTTTCACAATGTTGAAAGTTTAAGTGATTTAATAAAAATAGAATCCAACATTTTACAACTCCAACAAGCTTTCAAATGCCACTGTTCTAAACTCCATTCTTCCCATGATGGAATCTTCTGACAGTTCAGCGTGAGACAGGCTCGCCTCCCACATAACTCCAGAGGAACCGTGTGGGAGGTGACCTGGCCCGGAACAGAGGAAGGCCAGAAAGCTTAATTAATTTTCAGGAAACTAAGTGATTTGCATGGTCTAATTAGCCTATGTCTCTTAAACAAATCCAAAACAAAGCCAGGTGAGAGAGTTTTACGCAAACAAACAATAAAACCTAATCACTCCCCACATCCAGGAGCCACATTATTATAGTTGTTCAACCCTTTTTAACTCTCCATTGCTTGGAATAATAATAACCTGTTAGAATTTTGAAATGAAAATCTTTCTACATGACAAATGCTGATGTTTTTTAAGTATTTCAAAGCCAGCGTCAGACAGGCTTCCTTTAGATTTTCGTCTTGGTCTGCGCTGAGATTTCCTGAGGTTACCTGGAGCCAAGGGCCTGGGGTGGGCCCCTCCTCTCTAATTCCCCGACGCCAATCGGTAGGGGGAGCTCTCCTATTATTTAACTGGCCACAAACAAAGCGCACAGGCATTTTTATGGACTCCTCTGGGGACAATGGCAAGGAATTTTTGAAAATGGATGTTATAATCTGAAGAGCATTAAGGCAACAATTTGGTTAAAGTTGGAGAGGTGTCTCATTCAGACTCAAGAACATATTTTTTTCTAAAGCAGCCTTGCAAATTAATGAGGGTATAAAAGTTGTGGGCCTGGAGAAAATTATCCCATTCGGAGAAGGAACCTTGCACCTATCACTCAAAGCAGAATGAAACTTAATTGCATCTGAATCTTAATGGCCATAATGAGCTCTGTCATCTTCTTGATATGAAGGAATTCTTAGAATGGTTAGAAAGAAGAAAAATGCAGGCTGAGAAAATGGTAGACTTTGAGAAAGGTAGCTTCATACTACAAATTAGAATGCAGGATATACAAAACAAAAAGGGCTTCCAAAAATATTAGACTCTTAAAAATCTTGAGATTCTGTAGTTAAGTCAAATAAAAGGCCAAGGTAAGGAAAGGAATGGTGTATCTGGTAAGCTTTTCATGTAATCTGCTAAGATGATAATTCCACAATTAGAGGGAGATTTGCATAATCCTTAACTGGAACTTATGAGTTAAAGTCACAATGCTCTTGCAGATGCTTTAACACATATCATAATACAGCAAATCGAAGACTACAAAATAGTGTCGTTACCGAAAGGCAACAGCGGCAAGAATGTTATATCTCAGTGTGAATAAATCGTCCAGCATCATATTGCTGTGTGGCAGAAACTGTTGATCACCCCAAATGCCCATTTGCTCCTGCTCTAGCTTATTAATAGAGTGGCCAATGTTTAGTTATACATATGGCTCCACCGGGGAGAAACTACAGTCCCCAGACTTCCTTGCAACTACTGGAAGCTAGATGGCCATGTACTGGCCAATAGGATATGAATGGAAGTGAAGTAATTGTACGGAAGGGATGTGAATGGTACTAGCACACATCAGAGAAGGAAACACGCTCAGACCCCTGCCCTTTCCACCCCCCAGCCATGTGCAGAGAATAACACCCAGAGAGAGAAGGCATGAGTCAGGAGGAGCCTGACCTCCTCGGAACTTTGCAGAACCAGCTTGGACCTTCATGGGAAAGAGGAGCATGTCTCTAGGTTGTTTGGGGCCACCATTATTTTGTGTTTCTGTCTCCGCAGTTTAATCCATATGGTAAACAACCTAGAACCTATTCCTCTCCATTGTAGAATCATCTTTAAGTTTAATAAGTGAGTTTAGCACGGGATTTGTCTAGCATCAAACATTTGCAGACAAATGTATTGACTGGTGATTTGGAGGATAGACAGATAGATGATAAGATAGAGGATAGATGGATAGATATAGATAAATATGGATGGATAAATGGATGAATGACTAGATACCTAGATAGATAAGATAGATAAATGATTAGATAGATAGATAAAGATAACATATATACTTTCCCTATGAGTGGGAGGTAAACAGGGCAACAAAGAAAGGAGATGGAGGAGGAGTTGATTGAGGATGAAGAGGCGAGGTGGGGAAGAGGAGGGACCTGTGGCAGTGGGGCCAGGCTGATCCCAGTACACGTGCCTCATGGCAGATAGTTAAGGGCACATCTCTTCATTCTCAGAGAGGCCTGATTTGGACAATATATTAATATTATTATTAGGACTCAAAGGGACTCTATCCCTTTGAGTCCTTGCAATGAACCTCAACCACCCAAGATAGCTTGACAAGATAGCTTGTCCTTGACTCTGAGCCTTGACCCCTGAAAGGGCTAGTCCAGCGTAGAGTGAGAGCGTGTGGTAAGTAAGAAGTGTCAGTCTGAACCCCAGAACAACAAGAATACAAAAGGCAAAGGGTCTGAGAAAAAGAGTGAAATGATAACAAGTATTTGACTTTATCAAGTCAAAATTATAAGGAAAATCTTGGCAGAAATGCTTTTATAAGCTTGAAGGAGAAGAAAGATAGTAGAGGAGGGGGCAGCTAGAAAAGACAGGATTCCCCAGCTCAGTGAAGAGAGGTGGGGCACCTGTGCAGGTGAGGGCAGCTGGAATCTGGGAGCAATCTCTTACATCATTGCTTGACTTCCGTAGGATCAATTGCTATATCACTGTTAATAAGTATGGGGTGCAAGATGTCCTAAGATTCTGTGTCATCTCTACCCTGTAGTAAATACCCCAGTCCCTCCCCCAGACATGAGATAGTGGAGGAGCGCTGGAAGAACAAGAAGCGAAAAAGAAGTCCCTTTCAGAGACATCCTATCAGTGGCATTTTTGTCTTCCTAAAGAAAAGAGGTACCTCCTCAGGCTAATTGTGTGTCTCCTTATTTCTTATAAATCCACAGAAGGCCAGGGTTCACAGTCAAAACTAACATTTTTCTCCATGGATCCGTAATTAGCCAGTTTTATCAAATGCAAAAGATGCTGAGGTTGACCAGCGCTGCCTCATGTTGCTTTAGGGAGCACGTCCTCCAAACCAGCTGAATCAAGGATGCACACAGCCAGCTACACTTATGTACCCATGAGTGATTCAGGGGGACCAGTGGGGAGAAAAGTGCTCCAGACACAAACATCATGTACTCATGCACTCATCTGGCAGAAATTTTAAGAGACATAGCAAATTATCAACAGAGGTGGCCTTTAGTTTGAGGTTTCAGCATTATTTTACAGTTTTAAACTAGTACTTTAGATGCTATGATTTTTCCTAAACCCCAGGAATATCAATGTGTTTGTTGATTTGTATATTACCTTTACAAATTTGTTGGAGGATATAATATTAATCAATGCTAAAGGAGTCATTCATCAAAAAAATTAATTCTTGTGGGTGCAGTGATTCATTTTTATTTTTTGTCTTTTGGTTTTGGGGGTTGTGATTTTGCTAACAAGGTCTGTATAGTAAAAATTCTGGTTTTTCCAATAGGCATGTATGGATGTGAGAGCTGGACCATAAAGCAAGCTGAGCACCAAAGAATTTATGCTTTAGAACTGTGGTCCTGGAGAAGACTCTTGAGAGTCCGCTGGACTGCAAGGAGATCAAACAAGTCAACCCTAAAGGAAATTAACCCTGAACTTTCACTGGAAGGACTGATGCTGAAGCTGAAGCTCCAATAGGTTGGCCACCTTATTCTAAGAGCTGACTCATTGGGAACGACCCTAATTCTGGGAAAGATTGAAGGGAGAAGGGGGTGGCAGAGGATGAAATAGTTAGGTAGCATCATTGATTCAATGGAATGAATCTGAGCAAACTCCGGGAGACAATGTAAGACAGGGGAGCCTGGAGGGCTGCAGTTCATGGGGTCGCAAAGAATTGAACATAGCAACTGAACAACAAATGATTGCTTGTTTAATCTACATTTGGAAGCACCCTGAAGACAGAGAGAGTCGGGGCAGAGTTAAGGAGAGGGAAGATGTCTATTTTGGACATCTAATTTGTCTAATGGAGAAGGCAATGGCACCCCACTCCAGTACTCTTGCCTGGAAACTCACATGGACGGAGGAGCCTGGTAGGCTGCAGTCCATGGGGTCGCACAGAGTTGGACAAGACTGAGTGACTTCACTTTCACTTTTCATTTTCATCCATTGGAGAAGAAAATGGCAACCCACTCCAGTGTTCTTGCCTGGAGAATCCCAGAGACGGCGGAGCCTGGTGGGCTGCCGTCTTTGGGGTCGCACAGAGTCAGACACGACTGAAGTGACTTAGCAGCAGCAGCAATAGCAGCAGCAGCAGCAATTTGTCTAAACTGGTGTGTCCAAGGACATTAAGAGACGGGACTAAGGGGACACACAAAACTTGTTTCCTGAACATGAGAAACATTTTTTCGTACACAGATTGGGTTTAAAGGATGAGATCAGTTCACCACACCGTGGATGAGTAAGAATACACAATTATTGTGTTCATTATGGTTTAAAGCAACACCCAGAAAAGGCAGTGTGTTTTCTGGCCAGGGCCGGAATGTGTCAGAAGCATATAGCTCCTGATGTCAGGAAGATATAAACTGACAATACTTGGAAGCCATGAGGGCAGTGATCACAGTATTAGGCAAGTTAAATCTTAAGGGGTGTTAATTTTTTTTCTATTGGCAAAGGGCTCAAAATCTTCAGAACCTAATTCCCAGTAGGAAATATAGATTCAACAAGAATTTGCATGTGTCTCCCCAGACCAATTGCTAACATAGCAAGGCTTCGAAAAACACCCACTCTGCTTTATAAACACATGCCTCCTGGCTGAAAGCTTCACTAACTTTGAAGATTTGAAAGGCATACAAATTCAGGGAAACAAATTATGACCAATAAAAGTTGAACAGAATCTGTAAGATGGCCTTACAATGCTGGCTGACTCTCCCGCTGGAGGATGGTTTTAGGGCAATGCCTGAGCAGGGTTCTTAAAGTGAAAGAAGCTGAGTCGTTGGATCAAAACATCAGTTTTGTGGCAGCATGGGTATTTGCAGGCTTAGATCAAATCTTTATTATCATGATAAAGTAGATTTAGCAAAGGATCACACAGCTGGTTACCGATTTGATCAGTTTCATGGCTTTTAAAAAAAGTAATCATCAAAGAATTTAGGAAGTAACAAACACAGAGGCATATGGTGGGAAGACTTAAAAGAGTAAGCTTAATGTTTAATGACAAACTTAGACAGTGTGTTGAAAGCAGAGACATTACTCTGCGGACAAAGGTCCGTATCGTCAAGCCCATGGTCTTCCCAGTGGTCACATACAGTTGTGAGAGCTGGACCATAAAGAAGGCAGAACACTGAAGAATTGATGAATCTGAACTGTGGTGGTTGAGAAGACTCCTGGAAGCCCCTCGGATGGCAAGGAGATCAAACCAATCAATTTTAAGGGAGATCAGCCCTGCATATTCACTGGAAGGACTGATGCTGAAGCTGAAGCTACAGGATTTTGGTCATCTGATTGAAACAGACAACTCATTGGAAAAGTCCCTGATGCTGGGAAGAAACGAGGGCAGAAGGAGAAGAGGGTGTCAGAGGATGAGATGGCTGGACAGCATCACCAATGCAGTGAACATGCACTTGGGCATACTCGGGAGATAATGAGCTACAGGGAAACCTGGTGTGCTGCAGTCCATGAGATCACAAAGAGTAGGACATGGCAACTGAACAATACCAATTTTTATTTATCATGGGCACATGAAGAGAACATCATCATGGGTATAAATTGCTTATTAAGTGTTCACATAGTTATATTTTGCTTGAAGGCATCAGGACTCCATTGTAGGATGGAAGCAAAAGAGAGATTTGCCTGGATGCCCTCATTCACAGGGTCTGTAAGCCTTTGACAATTGTTTCCTGATCAGATGGTCAAGTGAAACTTCAGTATAGGTTAAATGAAATAACTTTTAAGCATTGGCACAGTTGAGCCTAACACAGGGAGTACTCAGTGAGCTTGCAATGTGTCCTTGATGAAGACTCTGTGAACTATGGAATTACTAGCGTCTATAGTGATCATTTTTCTCATCAGACATAATGCAAATTTTTATTGATACCAACATATAAGTAAATATCACCCTATTCATTCATTTTTCTTATGTATCATTTTACTCTGGGCATTTGTCAACAATCCTTAGAAAACCACACAAGGGATTTTTTTTAATATGTTAAAATCATCACCGAAATGTTTGGTCCCACTCTTTCCTGATCTAGCCCTTGGTCCTCAGATGAGCTTATTTATAGAATGACAGGCTCCCAGTCCACTTCCCACCATGGAAGGGTCTCTCAGAGCCACTTTGGAAACATTCTTTTTTATGTGAAGTTGGATATGGCGATGGTTGGGTGCTCGTGATTGAATGTGCTTCAGCAACTTTGTTTTTATAAACTATAAACAAAGCAACAGTCTCGGAACTACCTATCCAGCTGGGTGCTCTGTGCTTACCGTCCGCAAGGGAGGGGGCGAGGATCGCTAGCCACCTGGATGGACCAGTCCCACCGTGTGCCCGTCACTCATCTTTTAAACTTCATCATATTTTCATTCACATTTCTCAGAAGATTTTTTTTCATTAAAGTCAAGACCGGGAAAAGTTGAAATATTAATTTATTTCATTTAGCCAAAAACATATCTAATTTGCTTAGAAAGTTTTAAAAGTTTAGTCTTTTATACCTGTCAAAGTTAAATAAATATGATTCTCGATTTCTCAAAAATGATGCTTTGGGAACAGATGAAAAATAGGTAAAAATGTATTCCAAAAATGTCCTCAGTATTTTTTTCTTTCAATTTTAGAAAATTATGAGGAAAATAAAGATTTATAATTTTACACTGCCAGGAACATCTACCAAACTGAGTGGGAAGGAAAATATTATCCACCTTCAATATGAAATTCTACAGGTGTGCTGAATATTTGCCTGTTAGGCAGATAGGACTCTCAGTCTTCTAGAGAATGCTAGACCTGTCAGAAATTGTTACAATGAAAAACATTTTTTTCCTGAGGTGGAAATATGCTAATGCCAAACCAATTGCACCTTTTTTTAATTACATTCAAGCGGGAAAGAAAGCACCCATTGGAAATTCAGACCCACTTTTACCCCATCGAATTCTTAATTATCCAGACAAATATGTCAACTTTTAGTTCACTTTCCTGAGCAGATAGATCTACCCTCAGACTAACTTTCCAAAGCAGCTACCCTTCACAAGGACACAGCAGCTGTTGGACAACTCGCAGGCACATTCCACTGTAATTAGAGCCAAGAAACACTAGAGAACCATGTCCAATTGAATCTGAAAAGAGAATGTTAGTCAGCCAGAACATCCTCACTCAAAATAGAATAGAGAAAAAAAAAATGCTCAGTAAACTTTAAAATTTTATTTTTGAAAAATGTCTATGAAAACAATTACTTCTAGTAGAGATTAAAAAAAAATGTTCATTCACTTTGGAGCTGTTTCTCCACTTTTCCCCAGTAGCACATTGGATCCCTACCAACCTGGGGGCCTCATAAAGAGGCAAAAGATCCAGAATAACCAACATAATAATGAAGGACAAGAACAAAATTGAGAAAGTGACATTACTCACCTTCAATACTTGCCATAAAGTTACAGGAATTAAGACTTAGCTATAATGAGGTGGATGAAACCAGAGCCTATTATACAGAATGAAGTAAGTCAGAAAGAGAAAAACAAATGTCATTTATTAATGTATATATATGGAATCTAGAAAGAGGATACTGATGAAACTATCTGAAGGGCAGCAGTGGAGATATAGGCATGGGGAATGATGTCTCCTGATGATTTTATCCTGTTTTCATGTATATTAAATCAATTGCATTGTTTGAAATTACCAGACATCTCAGCTCCCTTTAGGGGGAGATATAAAAGCAAATTGCAAAAGACCACGTCAAAGCCAACTTGAGTTCCAAGTACACCCTGTGGGAAGGTGCAGGGTCCAGCATGTATACACGTGGGTCTCATGCACACCTGGTTGGAGACTAACGGGGCCTGAACACTTGTGTGGGTGTCCCGAGACCACGTCAAAGGAGACACACCTTGGAGAGGAAGAAACACCCATCAGAATCTGGAAACAGAGTCAGAATTTGGGGGGACAGGAAGAGAGCTGTCTGTTAAATTTCAGAATGTGTGGTCCAGAGTAGTCAAAGAGACGGTGAAGGATGCTTGTGACATCCTCATGTTGACTGGAGGCCAGAGGTGCACCATCTGCTGGGTAGATGCATGGAAACTAGAAAACTGGTACAGATGAACCTGTTTCCAGGGAAGCAACGGGGAGACCAGATATGAAAAAGAGACTGAGGACACAGCGGGGAAAGCAGAGAGTGGGCTGAAAAGAGAAAGTAGCCTTGACGTCTTTACACTACCACATGTGGAATAGATAGCTGAGAAGATGCTATATAACCCTGGGAGCCCAGCCTGGTGCTCTGAGATGACCCAGAGGGGTGGAGTGGGGCTGGGGAGAAGGAGGCTCAAGAAGGAGGGGTTATGTGTATAATTATGGCTGATTTGAGTTATTGGACGGCAGAAACCAACACAACATTGTATAGCAGTTTTCCTCCGATTGAAAGATAAATTTTAAAAATAAAGCAACAGCAAAAAAAGAAGCAGCTCAGGGACTTGAACCTTGAATTAGTGTCTACCACCATCATCAAGCTTCCATTTCACTGCAGCCGTCATGTGCTTATGGACAATTCCACAAACAGTCGGGTTTGGAGCTCTCTTGTTGAGAGGTGGACCATATCTCACACCACCTTTCTTAAATTTCCCGGTTCAGGTTGTAGCACACACACCTGAACACTTTGTCTTAAAGGCACGCATTTGGGTCAGAAGCATCTGCAGCTGTGCTCGGTAAACTCAGGAGAGAATGCCGGATGAGCCCTCGACTAGCTCTCAGGAAACGCAGCTACTGAAGGAGCACTGGTGACCGCATTGGTCCCTTGACTTCTGTGGACCCGAGTCCTGACCCATAAAGACCCAAATTAACACTCCAATGTCCCTCTGACTTTAAGAAGGTAACAGTCATTCATTTTTCCTACCGGATTTAATAGCAGGAATCAGAACTGGCGGTTTCCCACCACACCAACCTCTGAATCAGCCTTGAGCCCTTTGTTCAACGGGTGTTTTCTGTTATTGCACACAGTCTCACCGACATTGCATATCACAGAGCCATTCCCAAAATCCAGGAAGAGAGCCTTCTCCGCTAAAAGGAAAGGGATCGCTTCCATCACTGTTCTCATTCCACAGAGGTGCAAATGTTCGGAAAAAGAGAAAAAAGAAAAACTCACAAATGAATTTTTAAAAAATGGTTTGATAACACATCAGGCAGCTATATAGGCCTTTCCTTGAGCTTCCCAGGTGGCTCAGTGGTAAAAAACCTACCTGCCAGTGAAGGAGACCCGGGTTCTATCCCTGGGTTGGGAAGATCCGGTGGAGAAGGCAATAGCAACCTACTCCAGTATGCTAGCCTGGGAAAGCCCATGGACAGAGAAGCCTGACGGGCTACAGTCCATGGAGTCGCAAAGAGAGACATGACTTAGCAACTAAACAAAGCAACAACAATAGACCTTTGCTTAGGACATGCCCTCTGCTTCCTGGGGGGTCCAGACGGATAGTTTTCTGCCTGTGGCCAGGGTAAGTCAGGACCCCTTAGCTGAGCTGCTGTTCCCCTGAGAGCCTCTCCCAGCAGCAGGGCCTCTGCCTGCCCAGGTTTGCCAAGGAGGCGTATCTCTACGGGAATGCCCCACTTCATGCTTTACGACATGGAAAATGCTTAGAGGCAAATGGGAGTTTTATGAATATAATGTTAATAAAAATTGATTTTTGAAAATGAAGCTGCCTCTTTATATTACCTGCAAGTAGATAAACAAGCCCCTTAGTGATGAATGCCTGCTTTTCCTAGTCGTAACTGGCCAAACACTCTTTTACTTAAACAAGCTCCTACTTAACTATGGATACAATAGAGTAGAGAGATCAATTAGGAGGTTCTAGGTAAGACTCGGGAACTTACATCCAAGAGGAGGAGGCCAAAGTGCTCTCCACCACATCTGTAAGTCGTTGGGTGCCTCCATCTCCTTGCTCTACTCCCCACACTCCGGAGAAGCGCTGGGAGCCAAACGGTTGTCTCACGATGGATGGCGTTCCTTCTTCATGACCTACCACGCTCCCATGATTTAAGCCATGGTTTCGGATGTTGTTGATGATTTATTGTATGAAAAATGTAAATGATCTGGATGGCAGATGTTTTATATTTTCTGACCATTCATTTTCAGTGGGAATGTAATTAAAATTTATGAAGTGTATCTGCTGAATTGCATTGGCAATTGATGATCTCCTCCAGGGCTGTCTATGTGGAGATGATGAGTGATTGTGGACGGGGAGACGTGGTGACAAGGGCAGGACGTGACGTTTCTGCCACAGTGAAGCCACCTGGGCCAAGGACAGAGGCCCTTTGCCTTGTCCCATGACCGCCAATCCTGCCCAACCCACGTGGCCGAGAGAGGCAGATCGTCTGTCCTTTCCTTTGCAGAGTTTTAAAGTCTTTGCCGGGCTCCCGAGTTCTCTCATTTTCCCTAAGGACTTGTTTCTGAAAGTCACAGTGTAGGTCCATGCCAGGAGAGTTACAATATGTAACTTCTGACACAACCCACAGAACAAACCTTGGCAGATTCCAAATGCCTTCAAAGAGCCGTGTTGTTTGCTCTTGCCTATGACTTTTCCCGGTGTCAAATTTACTGTGAGGGAACAGAATTTTGAAAGTAACTGAAACCCTATATCCACACCTCCGCCAGTCCTGTTGTGTGGTCGTGTATCATCAGTGTACATGTCCATCCCCTGACTGAACCACGAGCTTCCTGAGGGCCAGCACCTTGCCTTTAACTCTCAGCATCTCCAAAGTTTACCTGACTTCCTAGATCAGCGCCTGCCACATGCACCATTCCTGCAATTCTCTGACCTGTGTTGAAGCTGCATCTGAGGCAAGAGGATGAAAATTCTGCCATGCAGGATTATTGGCATGTTTTTCATTTGCCTGTGACCTCTTGCAAGACCTTTTCTTTCATCAAAATTCCAAACTTTTACTACTGATAACATGGCTGTTATGCAAAATTTCTAGATCGTTCCTTTGAAGGTACATGCTCTCAAGGCAAGTAAGCTATGTAACTGGAAGATCTAAATTCAGAAAGTAAGCTTCCTAAGGTCCATGATGAACGGTTGAGATACTCTGCCAAGACAGACACTCTTCTTTTGCACCCAAATTCTCACATGAAATCGCACAAGTCAGTTTGCCTGTGGGCCCCTTGAGAGTTTCAGCTGAAGATGCTGATCCCAGTGGCCTGCAGTTCAGATCCAGACTGATCCTCATTACCACCAACTGGAGAGTCTGGGTGGGGAAGCTTCCTGTATCAGCTCACGCTCTTCCACTGTACACCCATGTATTTCTCTTCTTCCTTCTGGAAAGATTATGTCCCCAGTGCAAACACATATCATTTAGGCATGTACTTCCCAAACCATTCATTCCCTCTCATACAATTGTTAGGATTAGTATTAGGTCGCTTTGATAGCTAGTGTGTCTCACTAAAGGACTTTCCTAGTGGTTCAGAAATATGCCTGAAATGCAGAAGAGCTGGGTTCGATACCTGGGTTAGAAGATCCTCTGGAGAAGAGAATGGCTATACACTCTAGTATCCTTGCCTGGAGAATTCCATGGACAGAGGAGCCTGGCAGGCCACATACAGAAAAAAAAAAAAAAAAGGAAAAATACCAAAATAATGTATCTCTATTGCATCAGACCCTGATTCTGGACATTAAAAATCCGGCAATTTTCATTTTAACCTTTAACTACTTCATCTCCTTTGACCCTATATCCTCTTCAAGAAAATGGTCCTAACAACCTATAATCAGTACAGAGATTTCAGGATGTTCATTGTCATGTATGAAATGTCAAAAGATGGGAAATCATTAAGTAAATTATAGTAGAGTCATGTAATGGAATATCTGCTGAATGTAAAAAAAAAAAAATTCATGTTTTCATTCTTTGACCCCAAAATTCTACTTCTATGTATTATTTCAGAAATGACTAGGGGATCTCCATGAATATCAAGCTATGAATTATGTTCATGGCTTCATTATAAATAGTAGAAAGCTAACTATAACCTAGATGTCTGATAATAGACCATCTGTTATTTAATAGTAGAACCCCATGCAACTAATAGAAATGATCATATATCATTTGCTATAGTTATATAATATTATTTATTGTAAAATTAAATCTTTATGTGAAAGTGAAAGTCACTTAGTCGTGTCCAACTCTTTGCAACACCATGGTCTGTCCTCTGATTTTCTGATTTTCAGACTTCTTACCCTGTGACTTACCCTGTGACTCAGTGAATCTGAGGTCAAAATTATGAGTTTGAGTATCATGTGACTGTAGCTCCCTTCTGAACCAGCTAGTAAAAAATGTCAGTTTACATAATGGACAGGGGATGATGTACAAACTTATCACTACTACTAGAAAATAACATATGCATAATATAGTCTTTGGATTAATACTGAAAAGAAAGTGAAAGTGTAGTCACTCAGTCAAGTCTGACTTTGCAGCCCCATGGACTGTAGCCCGCTATGTTCCTCTGTCCGTGGGATTCTCCAGGCAAGAATACTGGAGTGAGTTGCCATTTCCTTCTCCAGGGGATCGTCTCGACTTGGAGATAGAACCCAGGTCTCTTGCATTGCAGGTAGATTCTTTACCATCTGAGCCACCAGGGAATGTGTGTATGTAAATTATGTACAATCACATAAACTTATATAAATCTATATTTTTATAAATTGTATATAACTTATGGATAATTATAATATATAATCATATATAAGATATATATAATTTATATAAGCGTATTGATATTTATATAAATATACATGCACACATACATAATACTTTTATTAAAGTGCATTAAAACCAAAACAAAATGAAACAAAATAGATAACAATAGTCATTTCTAAGTGAAGGAATTTTTTACTGGCTTTCATTTTCTGTATTTTTGTTTTTCCAATAAAGACTATATAAACATGTAATAAAGAAAAATGAAAGTAATAAAAGCTATATTTTGAAAACTATAATATTAAGAGACAAAGTCAGAATACAATTTTCTATTTATTGTCCCAATTTTTTTTTTTTTACATTTGGAGTATAATATATATATATATACACACATATATATATGCTTCAAAATAATATGGATATGTATACAGTTGTTCTTAAGGCTTGGTATTTGGGGTGATTTTTATTTTATTCTCTGCACCTCTGTATTTTCCAATATTTCAACTAAAAGCATATCTTTTATAATCAGAAAAAATAATAAATAATGATTATAGGATATGGAACGAAATTGAGACCTTTTGAAACACTTTAGTTAAATGGTTAAACAAGAAAGTGAAATATCCAGCGAATCTGGGGAAATCTGAAGAAAGTTGAACACCTCTCCTTTCTTTTCTTTAAACTTGATTTTTCAGCTGCCTCTCTGCTGCCATCATATTTACCACGCTCAGCGCTCAGATTCTCATCGAGCTTGCTGAAACTCAGTTCCCGTACAACTGTCATAATAAAAAGACATTAGCATTTTAGTATTTGGACAAAATGTTTAACACTCAAACATTTGTATTTTTCCTTCAGTTTTCAAAACAACTTGAAATCTCTCTTTTCAAAACACTGTTAAATGATGTCACTCATTAGCTAGCAGGTGGCTGTGAATCAAGAACTGAATTGAATCCTCTTGTGTCCTCTGTAACTCGGAGCACAGTCTAGGTGAGGGTGTGAACAGGGGCTCAGCCTGGGACCTCTCGAGCCTGACGCTGAGCACCTGGGGTGGCTCACATGCCGTGTCAGTGTTCACGCCGGGGCAGGGATGTCACGGAGGATATTCAAGCTGACGTGTGTCTGGATGTGTCTGGGCCTGGGACGTGGGGCCGCCAGGAGAGGCAGAACCATGTTACCCAGAGTGTATGGGCAGGTGTTCCCACAGTCAGAGCAGTGTCAAAGATCCAGCAGTCGTATTTAGGGTGGACCGAAAAGGAGGTTTAAAGCATCAGTGAAACGAGAGGGAGAAATCCTGACCTGCGTGTAATCAGCACCAAGAACGTGACATGGATCAAACAGCTCTGCTCGTGCTAATGTTCAGCTGAAGGACAGTTGAGGTTGAGACAGTGACAAAGGGCCATTCAAAGAAGGAGGTCTTCTCGAGTCCTGTCTGCTCAAGCCCAGCAAGGCTGACTCTGCACAGAGACGGAACAAGGAGGCTCGGGGTTGGAAGGCTGGGCCCCTGAGCTGGTGGAAAGTTCTGGACCTCTGCAGACAGACCCACCGAACCCAAGTGGGCAGTGCAGATCCACCCCTTCTTGTCAAATGTGTTCCATCTGCAGAAGGGAGCCATCTATCACGGTTTCGTCACGCACATGCGCTCTTGGTTGTACCCAACCATCTGATCACCAGTTTTGCAGCCAAAGGACTCCCTTCAATCTCAGCAAAGGTCCACAGACTGACCCCCATCATGACACATAGAGACCCAAGCCAGCCACCAGCGTTGGGAGACTCCAAGTCACTAGGCTAACATCCTTCTGACCCAGTGTTTGGGGGGGTGGACAGCCAAACACGTGGTGTGAAAAGCAACACCTGAAAGGCGGCATCGTGACATCAGCAGTCACTGAGCCATCCGATGATAGGTGAACATTGTAGCTGACGGCTGTGGAGAGAGTGAGGACACACCGCGGAGAGACCGTGACCAGCACAGAGCAGGCGCTCAGCAGCCGGGAGTCACTGAGCCGGGTTGTTACTGAAACTCCAAACACTACTCAGCATCTAGCAGACTTCACACCATCGCCACGAGCATCGCCAGAGCTGCTGCTCACCTCCATCCTGAGGGAGACAGAGAGAGCATAATCATCATTAGTTACTCCCAGTTTCAGGTGCAGGACTGTGATCTCAGATCAGCTGTGATCGCATGGTGTTCGGCGTGCTGTCCAAGGACAGTATCCAGGGGTAACCAGCCAGGATGCCGAGGCCTGGTGACCCTGTTACCAGCGCTCTGTCTACACCCCAGGCTGCCTTTCCAGAACCACCAGCACCCACTGTTATTGTTTCTTGGCACTTTTCCTTTTTAAAATCTCCTGGTTTATAAACTCACTGACTGAAGGTCCTGTGGGCATTCCTATAGGATCACTGCATTCAGCAGTAACAGCCCCAGCAACAGCAGCAAGGAAACCCAGGGGGTCCGGCCCCTGCAGTGGTCTCTCGGTCATTCATATCGCCCCTTCTTATCAAGTCCCTCTGTAAGCACGGATGACTCCCTCACATGCGTCTTCCTCTCCTGCTTGGGACCCCTAACCCACCTATCCTAAAGTGTTTCTTCTTCATTTCGTGAGTGACTAAAACAAAAGGCTGATGGAGCAAAATATCCTAATACTGATTGCCTCATCTTAAACCAGTTGAGCACACAGAGAAATGAGGCTCAGGGAGCTTTGCCTAACAACAGAGATGTGACGTGTCTGACTCTTTGTGACCCCATGAACTGTGGCCTGCCAGGCTCCTCTGTCCATGGGATTCTCCAGGGAAGAATTCTGGAGTGGGTTGCCATTTCCTGCTCCAGGGAATCTTCCTGACCCAGGAATCCTCAAGTGCCTGCAGGAACCATGTTAATAACAAAATGGTACTGGCTGCTCTCCACGGAATTCTTGCTGTGCAGAGGGGACAGCGTGAGGTCAGCCATCCTGTTCCCCAACTTGATCGTTGCAGTGACCCTTTGACTGGTAAGGAGACTGATCGGAGTGCTAATGAGCTGACGAAGGCCGAACGTGAGTGAAGGTGGGTCAGACTTTTCTAACGGAAGCACTGAGGCACCATACCGCTGTGTCTCCCTGGGGTTGGAATTGGGCCGGAACCAGAGCCCAGATGGCCCCCTGCCCACACCCCAGTCCTGGGCCCCCGCACCCCAGATTCTGCAGGGAGACAGGTGGCCTTTCACCCGCCAGGTCTCACCTGGTGCTCTGCTCTCTCTAACACTCTCCAAGACGGATTCCCCACCCGAGACCCATCCTGTCTTTCTTGTCGAGTTTTACTAGTTGAATAGAAGCAGATGCGGGAGGTTTGGCTGGCTGAAGCTGGAGAGCAACCCCTGCAGTGGTCTCCAGGGACAGTCCACACCCTCTGCCCGTCTCCACCCCTCCCTGCAAGCCTGGCCCCTCCCCTCCCCGTCCTGCCATTTATTTCCATGACCTTCTTTCACAGCCAGCACCTGCGGCTGAGGAGTCTCCACCACCTGCTGGACCCTGGGGGGCACGGGCAGGAAACCCTCCCAGTGGTTTCTATCTGATGGTTCTTTGTGTTGAAGAGCCTTGAATACCAGCAGAGCCACTAGGGTGTGAGAATCCATCCCAGACTCAGGGGCTTCGCGGTTAAAATCTAACCTGGCGTTTGTCACAAGCTTATGATTTGGCTGGGCCATTTTGGTGACCTCAGCTGGACTCACTCAGACACCTGTCAGCAGCAGGGGGCTTGTGGGGGACTGGCCCACGGGAATGGCCTTGGCCGGGACGGCTCAGCCCCCTCTGTGTGCCCCGCCCCCCACCCACCAGCAGGCCGGCGCCCTTGTGGGAGAAGCGCGTGCCCAAGAAAGAAAGTGGGAGCACAGACGCACACTGCTCAGCTCAGGGAGCGTGGACTCTGTCTCCTCGGCCAGGATCAGTCCTGCGGCCACGGCTGGCATTGGCGTGGGGGAGTGCTGGCCAGTGTGGACACAGAGAGGCAAGGACTTGGGGCGGTGTTACCCCACTGTGGGGTGACGTCCTCTTCCCACCAGCGCAACTCCTGTTGGCGCCCGTTGCAGCCGCTTTCGTCCTGGAATAAATCCGTCTTTCTCTCAGGGTCCTCATGTCAGTGCCGCCCACACAGGCTCCACAGCAACCTGGAAGGTTCTCCACGGCCTCGGGAGACACAAGACCGGCCTCCAGAGAGGCGTCCCGCATGGGGAGGGCCAGAGGAGCAGGACGTGTGCGACATGCACCCCACTTGGGGCTGCCTCTTCGCCAAAGGATGTCACATTCCGAGTGGAAAGGGGGAAAAGGGAGGGAGCCCCAAACCTAACACTCTGAAGTCAGTGATTTTTCTCTCCTGACTAATTAAGCTTAACCAGGATGGTGGGCCTGTCAAACTCGGGAACCTTTCACGACAGAAAAAAGGAGCCTGCTCTCCAGGTGGGTTTCCCAGCGTGGCTGGCTCCCTCCACCATACATACTTGGCATCCATGACAACACCATCAGAAATAATAGCTAAAACACTCACTGTCTGTCACCATGAAATAATTACAGATGGGGCTCTTCTTACACTCGAGATGGATTCTATATTTCATTGAGGAAAATATATGTGGCTTTTAAAAAGAATGGAATGCATTGAGGGTGCTGCTGAGATGAATGGCCAAATAAAGAAATTTTTAAGAAGTTCTCTGTGAGCGTGTGTGTGTGTGTGTGTGTGTGTGTGTGCGCACACTCAAGCTTGTGAGCTTGTCACTCATGAAGAGATGGGGGATGTCATTCCTGAGCTGGTTAATTAAAAAATGCATTAATGTTTTATTACACCCTTATCAGTAATTAATCACCACTTTGATGTAAACTTCAGCCTCAGAAAAGTATCATGAAATTGTCCTTCATGTACAAATGAGGCTTTTAGGAGTGAAGAGAGACTATGACGGGCTTCCCAGGTGGCTCAGTGGTAAACAATTTGTCTGCTAATGCAGGAGAGGCAAGTTTGATCCCTGGGTTGGGAAGCTCCCCTGGAGAAGGAAATGGCAACCCACTCCAGGATTCTTGCCTGGAAAATTCCATGGACAGAGGAGCCTGGAGGGCTATAGTCCACAGGGTCGCAAAGAACTGGGCACACAGAGACTCTAACAGAGATAAAGATTTTTTCCTCTTGGAAACAGGAAAGAGATTAGCCTTGAATGATTGTCTTCCACTGGGTTTGTTCCTTTTGGAGTGTCTGTGAGGCTCAGAGTAAAGGAAGCAGGAGATAGAAAGAGGTAGAGGGGAGAGGGAGTGACAGAGAAGGAGGGAGGGGAGGAGAGACAGAGACAAAGAGAAGGAAAGAAGACAGGAGGGAGACAAGGAGGGAGACCGACAGACGGACACAAAGCAAAGAGAGACGCAGGAAGAGAGAGAGGGGAGACGGGAGGAGAGAGACGGACACAAAGCAAGGAGAGACACAGAGAGAGAGGAGGAGAGGCACAGGGGAAGGCAGAGTCAGAGGCAGACAGGGTTGCAAGCCTCGGTGGTGACAGGGGTGCTGGGAGACTGCCGGGTGGCATCCTTCAGGTGCAGAGTTTGAATAAAAATGCAAAACAGAATGCTCCCATTCAGTAAATATTATCATTTTTATTCACTCATTAATTAAGTTGCTTAATTGCTGCTGTCAAAAGACTCGAGTTTGTGACTGGGACTGCGGCTCTGTTTTGATCGGACCAGAGGGAAAGCAGTGGCGGCTGGCTTCCCAGGCAGGAGCCGAGGAGCCTCGAGGATGCTGGTGCAGCCGGAAGGTGCTTGGGTTCCGCGGGGCGGCCGCAGGGCCTGTTCCTCCCCACGGTTGGTGCTCATCACCCGCAGGTCATCACGTCAGGTGTCGCCCTGCGCCGATCCCTCTTGTGCAGAATATTTCCCTCGTGGAATCAAACTTCCCAAGAGGCATGGGACAGGAACAGGCCCCGGTCTAGGCGGGCCCACATGGGCACGGCCTGGGTGTGTGTTTCAGAGCGTCCTGTCCCCGTTCCCCGTTGGGGCCCCACGCTCGCGCGCAGTCTGTGCCCTCCCTTGGGGACACATGCGTCCTGCAGGGCCCCAGCCAGGCCCGCTCCACAAACACACCAGAAATGGCCCACGAAGTGTCTCGGAGCAACTTACTTTATGTGAAATATGTAAGTTACCTTTGAGCACACCCCTCCGAATTTGTGTCACCGTGCACAGACCCCCAAAAGCACTGGCTCATCCAGCGGCCAAGGGGCCTCCTGTCCAAGGAGAGATGGCTCCCTGCCTCCAACGCCGTGGGCGTCTCCAGGCACCTGCCGGGGCAGTTATTCCTCTCCGTCGCCATGAGGACTATCTGAGAGCATAAAAGTGGAAGAGAGAGCGAGGAAGGGAGGGAGAGAAGGAAAGAGAGTAGGAAGGATCTCAGTGCGCAGCCCTGTTCTCACTCCCTTCAATTTTCTGTGAAATTCTTTTTGCATTGGGCCTGCTTCTTAGTCCACCCTAAAGGGAGGCAGTCCTGAATATTCACTGGAAGGACTGATGCTAAAGCTGAAACTCCAATACTTTGGCCACCTGATGTGAAGAGCTGACTCATTGGAAAAGACCCTGATGCTGGGAAAGATTGAAGGCAGGAGAAGGAGGGCGACAGAGGATGAGATGGTTGGATGGCATCACTGACTCAATGGACATGAGTTTGAGCAAACTCTGGGAGTTGGGGATGGACAGGGAGGCCTGGCATGCTGCAGTCCATGGGGTCACAAAGAGTCGGACACGACTGAGCAACTGAACTGAACTGCTTCTGGTCATCACTGTCTCCACGCAGGAAGATGAGGGTAGCTGTTCCAGCTTTCCAACACTTACCTTAAAAATCTAATGCTTTTATTTGGTCTGTCAAACCCAACACTGTGAGATACATTTGAGTAACCTGAGGACACATCCGGGCTAACTGATGAGGCAGGATCCCTTCACTGTTATTGTTCAGTCATTAAGTTGTGTCCCACTCTTTGCGACCTCATGGACAGCAGCACGCCAGTCTTCCCTGTCCTTCACTATCTCCTGGAGTTTGCTCAAACCCATGTTCATTTGGTCAAACTCACGCCCACTGAGTCGGTGATGCCATCCAACCATCTTCTCCTGTAGCCCCCTTCTCCTCCTGACCTCAATCTTTCCCAGCATCAGGGCCTTTTCCAATGACTCAACTCTTCACATCAGGTGGCCAAACTATTGGAGCTTCAGCATCAGTCCTTCCGTCGGTCCTGAATGAATATTCAGGGTTGATTTGTTTTACTATTGACTGGTTTGATCTCCCTGCTGTCCAATGGACTCTCGAAAGTCTTCTCCAACACCAGCCATGTATCAAATCCATATGACTGTTGAGATGCACATGGTGGAAAGTTCACATATACCTAAAAACCCAGAAACTCGGATAAAAGACCTAGGGGCAGAGATGAGGGAGCTGGGAAACAGGGAACACAGCTGATTAACCTGATAATGCAGCAAATTCATGACAAATATTAAGGAACCTACCCCGTGTTTTCATCATTACACTTCCAATCACATTATGATTTAAATGATCTCAAGCTCCTGGAAGAAGCACCATGAACACAAAGGTTGATCTGGAACAGAACCATGCCAGCATTCTGGAAGATCTCTTCCAGGAAAAGCTCAAATCTGCTGGGGAAACAGCTTTAAACTGTACTGTCTTTGTCTTGTTACAAACACTCATATACACATTCTTGTCTGGTGTCTAAGAGGAGACAAGTTCATGCTGATAGAGGTAATATTCTGGGACAAGATTCTGAAAAATTCTTAAATTTAACTTTTCAGATAGAAAGACAGATTTTCTTAAGAAACAGGAATTGTTTGACCAGCTGCTTGTATTAATTTTTCTATTGCTAATATGACAAATTGCCACAGGCTTAGTGTCTCAAAACAACACAAATTTATCATCTTAATGTACCACAAATCAGAAGCACAACATGAACCTAGCTAGCTAGCTCCCTGGGCCAAGTTCAAGGTGTCAGCAGGACAGAATTCCTTTTCAAGGCTCTTGAGGACAATCCATTTCCTTCCCTTTTCCAGTTTCTAGACAGTACCCACCTTTCTTGGTTTGTGGCAGCTTTCATCATCCTCAAAACCAGCATCTTGGGCTGAGCCCTTCCCATCTTTCTATCTCTCTGACTCTCTCTTTCTCTTTTAAGGAAACTCATGACTACCTGGACAATCTCCTGAACCCACCTGGACAATCTCCCCAATTTAAAGTCAGTAGATCAGCAGCCTTAATTCCATCTGCCACCTTAAGCTCCCTTTGGCATGTAACCCACAGAGTCACAAGTTCTAGGATTAAGGGGTGTACATCTTTCTGGGGCCATTACCTTATATACCATACTGCTCCTAGTGGATGCAGAAATCAAAGAAGAGGAAAGGCCATCAAGGCAGGCAAGCGGGGAGGGCCACATTGGGCTGGCCAAGTGCTCCCAAGACAGGCCATCAAAGAGGAAGGTGTTATCAGATCAGATAAGTCTGGGGAAAGCATGATAATGCTGCTGTGTTCCTACGGTTGCCTGTGGTTTCTGTCACCAAACGCAACAAACCCGGTAGCTTAAAGCAAGAGGAATTTTTTTCTCCTGTAGTTCTGGAGATCAGAAGGCTGAAATCCAGGTGTTGGCAGGACCCTCTGAAACCTATGGGGGAGCCTTCTCGCCCCTCCTAGCACTGGGTGTTTGTCCTGCGATCCTTGGCTTGTGACCGCATCACTCCGCTCTCTCCTCTGTCACAGGGCCCCCCTCTCCCTGCATTTCTGTCTCAGCGTCCCTCCCTTCTTTTTATCAGTCCTTGTCACACTGGATCAGGGCCAGGCCTGCTCCAGCATGGCCTCATCTTGCGTGTGCTTAGTCATTCAGTCGTGTCTGACTCTCTGTGACCCCGTAGACCATAGCCCACCAGGCTCCTCTGTCCATGGGGATTCTCCAGGCAAGAATACGGGTGTGAGTTGCCATTTCCTTCTCCAGGGGATCTTCCTGGCCCAGGGATTAAACCCAAGTCTCCTGTGTCTCCTGCATTGGCAGTTGTATTCTTTACTACTGAGCCACCAGGGAAGCCCCATGACTTATATCCATAAGAGTTATGTCCCAACCTGCCCAGTATAACAGAGCAAACCAAATATGACAGGACAGGAAATAAGATCACAACCTGAGACCTTCCGGAGATGGAAATACACTCACATGTACAGAGCTAGCCAAAGAAATGGCTCTAGAATCCAGAATCCAGGGGCTTTCGGTGCTTTAACACGGTCTGGCAGAGATAAGTATGTGTTAATACACTTATCACGGAGAAGGCAATGGCACCCCACTCCAGTACTCTTGCCTGGAAAATCCCATGGATGGAGCCTGGTAGGCTACAGTCCATGGGGTCGCTAAGAGTCGGACATGACTGAGCGAGTTCCCTTTCACTTTTCACTTTCATGCATTGGAGAAGGAAATGGCAACCCACTCCAGTGTTCTTGCCTGGAGAATCCCAGGGACAGCAGAGCCTGGTGGGCTGCCATCTATGGGGTCAAACAGAGTCGGACATGACTGAAGCGACTTAGCAATACACTTATCAATAATGTTCAACAAGCAACTTCAAAGTGATGGCTTTATTTTTCCTCAAAGTCTTTCGTTTCCTAGAAGTCATGAAGAGGTGCGTGCAGAGCTC
This sequence comes from Ovis canadensis, assembly GCF_042477335.2. Classification (NCBI taxonomy): domain Eukaryota; kingdom Metazoa; phylum Chordata; class Mammalia; order Artiodactyla; family Bovidae; genus Ovis; species Ovis canadensis. Next base: position 16,571,118 of record NC_091267.1, read on the forward strand.
TCCTGGGAGGGGGGGGGCCTGTGCTTTCCCGGCCAGGGGGCCCTCAGGTTGGGCCCTGGGGCTCCCAAGGGCTGTTCCTCCGCTCGCAGAACTGGGTGGGGGAGCCCCGGTCTGGTCTGCACACCCATGGCGCCTCTGCTATCTGCAGCGGGGAGCTCTCAGGAGACAGGGCCCCGCCAGCCCCACCAGCCCGCGCAGCCTTGACCCCAGCCTTCTGGGTTCACTGGAGCAGCAGCCTTCCCCTCTGGCAGACCGTGGAGCCTGAAAGAACTCTCCCTTGCCTCTTCACCACAGAAGGACAGCATTTCTCAGCACGTATCTAACCACCTACCTTCAGGTCTTTGTGTCAGGGAGGCTTTGCAAAACCAGGCTTTGGCGACTCAACCGCCACTAAAGAAACCCTGACCACCCCTGGGCCTTCAAGGCCATGGTTGAGGCAAAGGTGATGTGGTAACGACTGGGTTTCTGGGGAGGCCTGGAGGAGAGGGAAGGAGAGGGAGGCAATCAGAGCAGAACCAGGCTCCCAGCCAGGAGAAGAGCCACGGCCTCCATCTTTTTAACATCTCTGCTTTTTAACAGAGCAGATTATTATTATGCAATATTCAATCCCTGAGTTGGGGAGATCCCCTGGAGAAGGGAATGGCAACCCACTCCAGCGTTCTTGCCTGGAGAATCCCATGGACAGAGGAGCCTGGTGGGCTACAGTCCGTGGGGTCACAAAGAGTCAGACACGACTGAGCGACTAACACTTTTGGAAGAGAGCGGTGGGGGGTGGGGGGGGCCATTTAAGTTCTTAGCACACTTGTGTTTAGACCTCTAAAGCCAGACAGCTCCCAAGGTGGGGTCACCATCCACTGGGGCAGGGGCAGGGCACTCCTCCATGGGGGTCCTCTGCCCTCTCCCACCCAAGGCCTGGAGGGGAGCTACCGCAGGCTTCCTCCCGGGGAACTGTGGCTGCTTTGGGCCCATGTCCTTTCCTGAAACACTCCGAGAGGCCTAGCAGGTGGCAAGCGCGCTCCGCTGTCTCCTGTTCTGATTTGATGTGTCGTGAGCCGCCCCACATCGTGCCGGCCACCCAGGGCCCTTTTATGCAGGTGGGCAGCTCCCGGCAGCCCCGTGCACGGGCGTGAGGGCCTCGGCAGCGGCAGGGGCGAGGCCGGCTGTTTGATGTGCGGCTGGAGGAGCCGAGCGGGTTAAGAGGCCTCTTGGCCCCTCGGAGGCCCGGTTCACACTTTCACGTTTGTCCGGGGTGAACGGGAGGTCAGGAGGGGAAACGGAGTTCACCCAGAAGTTGACAGATAGCGCGGGCTGTGCGGGAGGGGACGTCTAGACCCGGCCCGGGGCCGCGAGGGCGTCCGGCCGGCCGGAAAGCTGCTGGCCGAGGGGCCCTGGTGATGGATGGGCCGGGCCGGCTCCAGGGCCGCGCAGCTGCGGGGCAGCCCCGCCGACAGCTGTGGGCGGCCGGACCCACCCGGCCGGCACTGCCCACCCGGCCAGCGCCCCTGGGGCCTGGGGACCCGGTCCTGGGAGCAGCCCCCTGGGCGCCCTCCCTTGTCTCTGTGTAGGCCGAGATGGGAGGAGAGATGAGCCAGGGATGGCATCTCTGCATCTGAAAAGATGCTTTTGCTTCTGTGGGAGCACAAAGCATCTTTCTGTCCGCAACACTGAGGGCTGCTAAGAGCAGGGTGATGACTAAACTAGAAGTGTCACAGGCAGAGGCCAACTCCGGCTGACCTAAAAGTCCTTTTATGTCCAACCTCTGTCTAATCCCTGGAGGAAAACAAAACACAGCCAACAACACCGTGACTCAGAAAGTTCAGATTGCACAGAGCCTGTGATCTGAGAGCCGGGGTCGCTTTTGCCGTGTGTGCCCTTGAGAAGAAGGACATGAACATTTCCAGGGGAGCCTCACGTGTTTTTTTAAAGAGATCTCCCCACCCTGGAGACGATGGGGTTGTCTGAAGGGTCCGCTCAGCCCATACCTTTGTCCCTCCCCACCCCTACTCCCAGGATCCCAGCAAAGAACTCAGACAATGCAGTCCTGACACTCTCCTAATTGTGGCTACTTCAGGTGATGGATCGAGGGTGTCTTTTCTTTTTCCCAGGCAGACAATGCGGCTAGAACAGGAACACAGAGGTGGGTTTGGCTGACGGGCACCCCGACCTGTCTAACTTCAGGGCGAGCCTTCATGCTTCAGCATCATCCTTTGCAGATACGCCTTCTCTCCTCCTGAAAGTGCAGACAAAGCAAAGAATATTGCTTAACCTCTCCAGGAAGAGGGGAAGTGATTCACTGGCAGACATTTTGCCGAAACCTACTCTAGGCGAACCTGACGTTTAAGGGCGCAGAATGTGGCGATGTCCCCGGTTCCTGGGCAGGGTGGCTGTCGGGTCCCCTACCTTTCCTCCAGCCAGGCGACAGCTACAGAGGCCGTTATTCCAGGAAAAGCCAAGAGCGGCTAAGGGAGGATTCTAAGAAGATGAAGATGGGGCGAGACTGTGAAATAATAAACGATTAAGGTTTTACTTGGCAAAGAAACAAGCAAGGCGTTTTTTCCTACGCAATTCTAACCGTGAGCACCTTGACCCCATCTTAAATAGGCCTCCAAGAGGGCGGAGTACTTAGGGCACTTCTGAATTCCTCAAGAGTTTCTCTTGCTTTTCTAGTAACTCGACTTGTAAATGATGACCTGATGTGGGATTTTTCAAAACAAAGGCAACTTAAACATCTAGAGAGATGCAACATTTTTTTAATTGTAAAAAAGTACTTTATAGAAGGAAAAAATTGACAATTTATTAAAAGATCAGACATGAAAGTAACTTAGGGATTGATGTCTGAGAAACATTTATTCTGCTTCCACTGTTTTCTGCATTTTAAATACATGCTTTTCAAAGAAACTCTTTGGGAAAAAAATGCTATTTGCTAGAAAGTAGAGATAATTAGTACCCAAAATTAACACAAAGTAAACAGAAGTTCATTGAAAAGACTAATAAAATAGACAAATTGATAGAACACAAAAATACGTTACCAATAACAGAGATGGAAAAAGAAGAAAGTAAACAAAGATTAAAATTTTTTTAAATCATAACAAAATAATGTATGTTCAATATCATGCCAATCATTTGAGTATAAAACAAATGAAATAGATTATTTTTAGGGAAACATGTTACCAAAACTATTCACCCAGGGAAGAGATGGTTAAAAAAAAAAAGATTATACTAACAATTTTTAAAGGAATTTTAAAACTTCTCATATCTACCATAAAAAGTTTTCAGGCACAGAATTATTTATCAACTTTCAAGGGACACATAATCTCATCCATCAGCTAAACTATATTATAGCATTGAAAACTATGGAAACTTCCTAGACAAATTTGTGAAGCTAAATTTGAAAATAAAACCAGATAAACATAGGAAAAAAACTGAAAAATATAGTTTCCCCTCACTTATTAGTGTAAGCTAAAGATATTCTTATTAACCTAGTGAATCTAACAAAATAAAAGAGGATAACACACAGTGAAGAAGTGGGTTTGTTTCACCCTACAGTTCAAATCTAGGAAGTCTGTTAACATGACTTAGTGTATTAATTATTTAGAAAAGAAATTTCACATAAGCATTTCATCAGATGCAAAAAAAAAAGAGAGAGAGAGACAGAGAAAGACTGCATAGAATTTAACAGCTGTTCCTGTTTTTTAATAATGTATCATAAATTAAGATAGAAAGTTCTCAAACAGGCTGGGAATATATCTTCCAAAACTCAGAGCAAATATTTTATATTAAATGATAAAACACTTGAAGTAGTCCAGTGAAGGCAAGAATATGACAAGAATAAATTCATTTATTCAATATAACTTTAGAATTCCAAATCAATGTCATAAAAACATGTTCAGAAGAAAATCATTGGGAAAGAATATGTGAAATTATCATTTGTTGCAGACAATTTTTACTATGTGTTTTTTTAAAAAAAGGAATCAAGTTAGATGGCTCAGTAAAGTCACTAAATGCAAGTTATAACAAAAATCAGTAGATGTCATTTTTATGCAAGGACATCAAATTAGAAATAAAATGAAAGTGAAAATCCACCTTAAAAAGTCAATGAGAAAAAAAAAAAAAGTCAGTGATGGCAGTCCAATGGGGGAAATGATAGACCTTTCAGTAAATGGTACTGGGACAGCTGAATACGTGGGGAGAAAACAAAGTGATTTACCTAGACGCTTTCCTCACTCCAGGACTTTCCTGGTGGCTCAGGCAGTAAAGAAGGTGCCTGGTTGGGAAGATCCCCTGGAGAAGAAAATGACTGCTCACTCCAGCATTCTTGCCTGGAGAATCCCATGGAGAGAGGGGCCTGGCAGGGTCACAAAGAGTCACAGTCTTTGTGACAGGGGGTAACAGAGTCTGACACAGCTGAGCAACTAGCACCTCCCTTTTCACTTTACTGTTAAGCTAATGACACTTAAGGAACTTCCCCGGTGGCTCAGTGGTAGAGAACCCACCTGCAGTGCAGGGGACACGGGTATGATCCCCGAGTTGGGAAGCGCCCCTGGAGAAGGAAATGGCAGCCCACTGCAGTATTCCTGCCTGGGGAATCCCACGGACAGAGGAGCCTGGTGGGCTGCAGTCCATGGCATCACAGAGTCAAATACCACTGAATGACTAAACAACAAAACAATGACGTTTAAATTCTGGGCCCCTCACTTGCATGGACTCCTTCTAAAGCTCTCAGAGAGAGCTTATGTTCATATTCATAAAATGTGCAACCACCAAAAAAAATTGTGCATGCAATCAAATTAAGAGAACAGTGAAGACTGTTTTCTCTTCCCGTTTCTCCTGTGTGTGCTCAGTTGTGTCCAACTGTTTGCAACCCCATGGACTGTAGCTTGTCAGGCTCTTCTGTCCGTGGGCTTTCCCAGGCAAGAATGCTGGAGTGGGGTGCCATTTCCTTCTCCAGGGGACCTTCCCAACCCAGGGATCAAAATCGAGTCTCCTGTGTCTGCTGCATTACCACTGAGCCACCACGGAAGCTTCATATCAGATGATATGTGTTGGAGTAGCCACAAGCATCCTGAAAGGTTGCACAAAGGGAATTTGAACTGAGGATATGTTAGTTTGAGGATTAGTGGGATATATTTATGTGGCTAACAGTCACTTCCAAGAGTAGTTATTGTGAACTGTCCCACTGTCAAGAAGCTTTCTAGAAATACATTTACCTCTGGTTGCTAATACAGGTCCAGCAACCATAATTAAGATATTTGGCTAAGACAGCAAGGTGTTTATAAGACACTACAAGCTTAATAAAACTAAAGCTTTGAGATCTTTATTTGCATAAGCCCTTTCTCAGGCCCTGTACTATAAATTGCATATTTGTATCCATAACTGTATATTCTTAAAAATAAGGCTCAAAACCATATAGTCTCCAAGCCCTACAATATGAGGCTCCAAATCCAATAGTGATAAAGAAACAAAGTTTTATCTTTGTGAAGCCAGGAATTGATCAACAAAAAATTCTTCCAAATTCTCCAGCTCATACATAACAGAAACTTGAAAAAGGTTTCCCAAATTTAATCATGAATCTAGTAATTTGTATTAAAATAGCAATAACAAGTTGTGAACCTGAAAGAAATTTCTCTGAACTATCAGTAACAACAAATTTTAATCCGTCATAGAGGGAAGGCATATCTTTCAATTCTTTTCATAGAAAATGGTATCATATATTCATTGCCTAATGAAGAGACTGTCAAATAGTAAGTAGGTTAAAAAAATAGAAAAAAACAGTTAGGTAACTGATTAGTAAAATATGATGAAATTTTAATACTTTTTTTGAATTCTGTGGTATTTTTAAGCTTTTATAAATCTTCAAATTTTTGTGACTTCTTTACTAGTCCTAAATAAAGATTGACTTTGGTGCCTAAATAAGCTTTCATGATTTTAAAAGTGTTCTTTTTCTTTAAGTTAGCTTTAAAATTGTTAGTAAATTGAAATACAAAGTTGAAGAATTTTAAATGCTTATCAGAAAGTTTTCAAAACTATTTCCATAAGGAGATATTTTAAAATAGGATCCTAAAGTTTGTAGTTCTCTTATGAACAATCTTAGTGTGGTTTTTTTTTTTTTTATGTTTATTCAGCTCTTGGAATGATGAATTAGGAAAAGCTAGAAGAAAGTTTTACAATGTAGATATAATTTCTTTGTAAGCCATGAAGCACCATGTGACTTAAAGATATTAATATACTATAAAGTGGTTTTTTTTAATTAAATATTTTATATGTGATGCGTAGACATGACTGTAATAACAAGTAGTTCAAAAGCGTAGAAAGTGCTGATCTGTGGGTTTTATCTGGCTCCTCCCGGTGATGAAGATGAGGAAATGGATGTGTTTACCCACCATGTGACTCTCCTCTACCCACTCCACATCCAGTTTTGCAAGGAGTTTCCCCAGAGTGACTTTTCTAGATAAACATTCTGAGTCTTTTGTAACTAGGAAGTTGTTTTTGTTTTGTTTTTTACTCAAATGCTTAATTACTGCTTTTACTGGAATTTTAGGCTCAAATTCTACCCTCAGAATTTTGGAGATATTTTTCTTCCCACTTTGTATCCAGTCATGACAAGATAACTCAATGTCAATTTGATTTTTTTCAAGAAACTTGTTCCAATTCATTTTTTTTCATCTTCACTTTGGAGACTTTATTAACATAAAACAACTTAAACAATTAGCCTGAATAACTGAGGAACATAAATATAAAAGCTTTGGCAAATTTTTATTTCCTGTTCTAGTTATCAAAAAGAAACTTCACGTATTTATTCATCAAGGCCTTTTCTGAAGTTCTGCTCAACATCAATTTTTGTTTGTTTTGCATGAATTGTACTCCCAGTTCATTCTTTATGTTTTCTTGATACATTTCTTTCAAATAGAAAGAAAATGAGAAAATCTGTGAAGCAATTTAAGTGCAAAATCTTGGATTTTTAAGATATTTTTCCCCCAAAAGTAACTTTCCTGTTCACAGTCATCAGCAATTTCTTATCAATTTGTCTTTGAGTTTTTTCAAAAAATTAACTGATTTTTCATAGAAACAATAGCTGTGATTCACATGATGTTTTATTAAATTATGTACTTATAAAAATAAGAAGAAATGGTACAATCTGGTTTAAATACATTTGACAGATCATAACCTCTTCTCCACTTCAACAATCCAGTAATGCATTTGAGAACGAAAACTTTTTAAAATGTTTCAAGATCACTTCTCAGTTTCTGTATAGCATAGACAGATATGCATACCTTTAAAGGCACTAGTTCACAAATAGTTAACAGTGGATCGATTTTATACTGCTCTCGCTTATTCCCAAGCAGATATGATACTCATCTGAAAACATCGAACTCTATGTAATGTATCGGTAATTAACCTGCTACACTTTTTGAACACTATCCATAAATAGGCATAATATCAATTTGTGATCATCATTTGCAAATTCAAGCCTTCTGAAGGCTTTAAATATGGTGATAAGAACATTAAAGATACACTTATTTCTCATAAAACAGATCTTTGATTTGTATTCTGTACATATTGTATTTTGGCCATTCATGATTGACTTTTAACAAGAATAACCTTGTAGTTGTTCAGTTGCTAAGAGGTGCCTGACTTTGCTGTGATCCCGTGAACTGTAGCCCACCAGGCTCCTCTGTCCATGGGATTTCCCAGGCAAGTATACTGGAGTGGATTGCCATCTCCTTCTCCAAGGAGTCCTCCCAGCCCAGGGATTGAACCTGGGTGTCCTGCTTGGCAGCTGGGTTCTTTACCACTGTGCCACCAGGGAAGCCGTAGGCGTAACTTGCTCTTCTTCTGTGCCATAGCCTATTGCATTGCCCGTAAGGCAGTCCTTGCATTCCACATCATCTAAACCTGTGCCTTCATCTATTTCATCACTTCATCAGTTTGTTGACTCATAACCCAGGCACATACCACATACCTTTTTTTGTATAGCACTGTTCTTGGGTTATTGTAAAATAACTCAAACATCATAGGGCTTCTCCTATCTTTCTCTTTGTATTTATCTCTGTCCTTGTGGGCTTCAGTGTTTTCTTATTGTGAGGAAACCGATTTGAAAAAGTCAACAAGCACTGCCTTTGAGTCATGTAGAAAGAGGTGCCTGCTGGTTGCCTCTTAAAGAGGAAAGTCTGGGGTGATACAAGGAAAGACTAGACAGCCTGAGGAGAAGAGGGGGTGATCCAGGGAGATCTGAGCTCAGAAAGTTCCAGACAAAGAGACAAGAAGTGCAAAGGCCCCGCCCAGGTAGGCCTGACAAGCATGGGAAGCAGATGGAAGCCCAGGGTGGCTGGGAAGCAGTGAGCGAAGGGGAGAAACAGGTGGAGGAGCTCCAGGAGGACATTCAAGACCAGGGGCTCATGCAATTCCATGTGATATTTCAGCGTTACAGACATATAATACTTATATATAATATAAATGACATAATATTTCAAATTACAAAAATTGTCCTAAAAAACCTAAGCCATCTCCTTTTCTTAATATATTTACAACATATAAAATGTTGAGATATTTTAAGAAAATGAAATTTCCATCAAGAAAGAAAACTCAGATATTTCTAGAACCTTGATCCTTTTCCCATCGCAACTTTTTTTTTAATGACATTTGGGAAGATTTGTTATTTTTCATGATCTATGGTTTGGGTTTGAAATATTTTTCTTTAATTTCCATATTCCCAAAATTCACAATACTATTTATGTGGCCATATCACTATGAATACGACTTTGTGTCACATAAATAGTCACGTAACTTTCTATGCCGTCTCCTGCTTATGTCGGGGAGTTTTCAGAAACCCTATATTATGGTCTTGTTTTAGGCCCTTCTCCCTTTCGGGGGCTGGTGCCATAATATATGGATTGAAGCCTGCAACTTTGAGGCTTTTGTCAGCCTGAAACCTTGCCTTCCAGTGTGTATCAAACCATGGTATACAATAAATCAACACATGTGTCTGCACAGCTATATATTCTTTCTGTGGCTTTAAATATTTTTATAATCACGGGTTTGCTATTGGGCTCAGGGGACCCTTTAAAGCTCGCATTTGAAACAGCTGAATGGAGATTCAGAAAACCCATGTGCTATGTGACTAAACTGTAGAAAAACTTCTGTGAACCTTTGATGGGTGTCAGGGTCTGACTTTCCTGGGAACTATGCTTAATTCTACAATTATCAGCTTCCATAGTGTGAACTAACCCTGTGTCTCACCAGACTGTAAGACGGATTGTAGGATGGCCTTCTTCCACCCCGTACCTTTGAAACAGGAAGTAGAGACACAATTCTCCTGAGACCACAAAGCAGCCCAGGCCTCAGAGTTAGAGCGCATCACACTTCCCTTCTCTGCCTTGATTCCTCTGGAAGGGACGAGCCCCTCTGATGATTATTTTATTAATGTTGTGCATGCATGCATGTGTCTAACTCTTTGCAACCCCATGGACTACAGCCTGCCAGGCTCCTCTGTCCATGGGATTCTCCAGGCCAGAATACTGGAGTGGGTTGCTGTTTCCTTCTCCAGGGGATCTTCCCCTGATCGAACCCAAGTCTCTTGTGTCTGATGCATCGGCAAGCAGAGTCTTTACCACTGCGCCGCCTGGGAAACCTATTAATGTCTAGTTAAAGCCAAGTAATGTTGGGAAAGCATGGACTAACTGGTGATAAACATCATAGATTCATTGCCACTCTCTGGGTCTTGAGGTGGCCGAGTGCTGACTCAGGACCAGTGCTGCAGAGAGTGGTGGACCCTCCCAGTGGGGAGCTGGTGCAGAAGCTGGATGGTTACTTCTTCTACATTTAACAGTAAGATTTTTAACAGAGTCATTTGTCATTAAACCAGGACTCCTGAGACACTTTATTTATTCTTAGCCATTCTGATTCTGAGTTACATATCATTCACATACAATAATAACCAACATAACAATTGTTACTAACATCACTGAGCATGATTGCGAGCATTCTCTACGTGTTAACTCATTCAATATTTAAAAGACACATCGGACACAATATTTAAAAGTTCATCAGAAGAAATGTATTTCCGGGTCTTGAGGTCTAGGAGAATTTGATTTTTGAATATAAGCTGTATCTTTCAATTGTAAAAGGATTTTGTATTCATTAAGGAAAGTTGAGACAAGACAGAAAAGAAAATGACTGTTGATATTCCCAGCACTCAAAAAGATCATGATAGAACATATTTTTGGCAATTTATCCCAATTTTTTTAGTGGGTAAATATGGATGCATTTGTTTGTTTGCATAGTCAGAATCATATTCTAGAAGTCGGTGATCATCTCTGACCAAAGAGACACTTTAAATGCACGTTCTCAGAAACCCCTCCTCACCATATTCCATCGCTATGCCCCACCACCACCCCGCTCCACCAGGCGCTTAGGGACCCATGCATTTCTGGTCCTGCCTGGAGACTTTGCTAGAGTCCCCAAGTTCCTCATCATCTAAGAACATGCACTGTTGTGTCCTTCATACTCTGGGGAAGTGGGTCATTACAATAACCCAGTTTTCCCTGTGGCAAGTCACTCTGTTGAAGAACATAAAACAATCGGTGAGGAGCAAACTTGTACACGACAACTCTAACTGCACAGATGCTGAATTCAGGATGTACGCTGGGCAAACCGTGAGATCTGGGAAGCTTGTCTGACACGGCTTTCAAGATTGCCTTTCCATTTGGGGATATGATATCTGATATCACTTACTCCCCACAAGTTCCCTCCTGGATTTGTTCTGGGTGGTGGTTTCATAGGGTGAGGCCTGTTTGTGCAGGGGCCACCACGGCAATGGAAGAACTGTTGACAAATTGCAAAAGCAGATAACTCACCCACCGTGAGCAAGTGTGGAGACGCTCCAGGCAACTGTGGTTTTATACGCGCCATCCTTAGTTCCGGAGGCCTCCGCCACTGATCAGAACCTTTCAACAGCTCCCAGGCTCCTGAATTCCAGAAGACTTTCCGAAGGACCAGGCGAGATTGTGTGGGGGTGTAACACACACCCCAGAGCAGCTTTTCCAGATGTGTTGGGCAGGGTGCAGTCTCGAGGAGGCTGTGATGAGGAATGCAGGCCCCACCAGCTCCCTGTGGATGGGAGGAAACTTTCTTTTTCATTTCATCGCTGCAGTCAGAGGACACCCCCTCCTCTCCTGGCCTTTCTGTACTTAATCCTGGAAGCCGGATAAATTCAGGACTTTAACAAGCTCACCTATCACAGAGGAGTTTCGATGGTAGCTCCGGTGAGTGACCAACTGCAGTGAGCATGTCCACCTTCTTCCCAAACCAACCCTCACCCGCGACGGCCCTGGCGATGGAGAGAAAAGGCCTGCCGGCTGGGTGTTGCATAGCTCTGAAGGTGTATGCTTTATTTCGTTTTCTTTCAGTGATTAAAACCACAAAGGGGGAAGGGGGAAGGAGGGCAATAAATTAGGAATTTGGGATTAACATACACACTTCTGCGTATACGTGCCTGCTAAGTCACGTCAGTCATGTCTGACTCTGCGACCCTATGGACTGTAGTTCTCCAGGTGCCTCTGTCCATGGGATTCTCCAGGCAAAAATACTGGAGTGGGTTGCCATTCCCTTCTCCTGGGCATCTTGCCAAGCCAGGCATCAAATCTGTGTGTCTTAGATCTCCTGCATTGGAGGGCAGGTTCTTTACCACTGGCACCCCTGGGAAGTCCAACATACGTACTACTATATGTAAGATATGCAACTAAAAGGACCTACTGTATAGCACAGGGAACTCTACTCAATATCCTTTAACAACTTATATGGGAAAAGAATCTGAGAAAGAATAGGAATATGCATCACTGAATCACTTTGCTGCTAAAACTAACGCAACATTGTAAGTCAACCATCCTGCAGTACAAAACAAAGACTTTGAATAAATCAATAAGGCTTCTCCTGCAAAAAATAAAATCACAGGGTTTGTTAATGTACAGAAGAGAGTTTGGAAATAAATCCAGTCCCTCCTTCCACCAAATAACTGTTTCAAGTTCTCAGAACCATTCTTAGACACCATCATCCAGTTCCCATCTATTGGATTTCTTCCCCTTGCCAGCCCCCCACCCCCAACACACACACACACACACACACACACACACACACACCAGGTCCCAGGCCAACCTTTTGTTCTGATGGCAAATCAAAAATCCTAGGGCTTTTCCCAGCCAGACCTGGTATAGAACGGACCAATTTTATGTGTGGCCAGCCTCTTGAGTTGCATTTTTGGCAGATTAAAAACAAAAGATACGGCCGATGATACTCCTAAAATACTGTGCCAGCTCAATATGCTCCCTCAGGTCCGCCGCACAGACACGACGGCCCGGCGGTACATCACTCAGCAATGTTTTACTGATCTCCTGGAAATTTGTCATCATTTAGGAGTCTTATATATCTTTCTAAAACCACTCAAGATTTATGGTGGTGACTTGAATGCCTTGAGAACTATCTGCTGAACACTTTTGAGCTACGAAGAAAGAGGAAAGATTGCTATTTTAAGGAATTTGGAGCAAAGGTTATAAAGAAGCCAGAGACCAGGAAATGTCCTGAGATGGGCAACACACACGAAAGAAAACGAGACAGAGAGGGAGAGAAGGAGGGTGGCTGGCAGTTGCAAGATCTGAGACCCTGTCCTCCTGGTCCTCTGCCCCTGGTCCGTCAGACCAGAAAACGTCCTGAGATTGGTAACACCCATAGAAGAAAAAGAGACAGACAGAGAGAGAGAAGGAGGGTGGCTGGCAGTGGCAAGATCTGAGACCCTTGTCCTCCTGGTCTTCTGCCCCTGGTCCAGTCAGACCAGAAAATGTCCTGAGATTGGTAACAAACACAGAAGAAAGAGAGAGAGAGAGAGAGAGAGAGAGAGAGAGAGAGAGAGAGAGAAGGAGGGTGGCTCGCAGTTGCAAGATCTGAGACCCTTGTCCTCCTGGTCTTCTGCCCCTGGTCCAGTCAGACCAGAAAACGTCCTGAGATTGGTAACAAACACAGAAGAAAGAGAGAGAGAGAGAGAGAGAGAGAGAGAGAGAAGGAGGGTGGCTGGCAGTGGCAAGATCTGAGACCCTTGTCCTCCTGGTCCTCTGCCCCTGGTCCGTCAGACCAGAAAACGTCCTGAGATGGGCAACACACACGAAAGAAAACGAGACAGAGAGAGAGAGAGAAGGAGGGTGGCTGGCAGTGGCAAGATTTGAGACCCTTGTCCTCCTGGTCCTCTGCCCCTGGTCCAGTCTGCCCCCACATGTAGTGAGCCACGCAAGTCCAACTCTCATCTAATTGCGTCTATCACTTATTGGCTCATCCCACCTTGAGATTCTAGGGTTTGGGGGAAATGATGATTTCACCTGAGCCTCTAGCCAAGGCCGCTCTCTGAATTACTTAGAAAGGCACAGAACTGTGAAGGGATTTGTGTTCTGGATGGATAAATCTTCAGGATAAGTAGACGAAATATGTAGAAAGTTTAACCAACAGGCACATCAGTGATAACCTCTCTGAAAGAGTGAGTAACATCCTTAAAAACGACTCTGGTGTAAGAGCTCTGTCAATGTTGAAGCTGTCACCAACCTCATCAGTCCCTCAGAAGAATGGTTTCCAAGAAGTTCCGGTAGAACTTTCAACAAAATAAACGGGCCACTTATTCTGAAGGCGATGCTGCTCACCTCGGAGTCCAGGGCAAGGTGCTCCCCTGTGACAGAAGGGGGATAAAGGAGTGTGTCTCCATTTCCTTCCAGCGCTCCCTGTGACCAATGACCCACAAGGTTCAAAGCATTTGTACAAGATGACAATGTTGTCAGAACACTTGCAACAGATCAAAGCTCACTGGCCTTGGAACTGAAAGGAAAAATTAGCCTCTTCAGCAAGAACCAAGGAAGCTAAAATCTTCCTCTAAATCAATAAAGGTCAGTGTTCAAGGGGAAAGTTCCAAAAATGAGAAGCAAAACACACAGATCATCATCAGAATATAGAGTTGAGACTGTGTTTTGTCCTGGGTTGGGTGGCTGGGGCAGTGTTGTTATGGAAGAAAAGGACCACAGTATAGTCCCTCCTGCAGCCTGTAGCCAGTAGATGCCCATACAAGGTCAGCTTTCTGCTGGACAGAGCCCTGGGGATTATGCATCACGTCCAGTACAACCACCTCTCTTATTTAGCATGTGAGCAAGGCCTCTCTGAGGCTCCGGACACGGTGCCATCAATAAGCCATGGTGCTCAGCCCTGAATGTCTCTTTCCTGCCCAGCTTTTCCTCTTCCCAAGGAGATAAATACTAACATAGTTCAATGGGGAAAGAAGGTGAGGCTGAAGGTGAACTAAGCATTTAGTGCATTTTTCCTAATAACTCAGCACAAACATCTACTTAAATGCAAGATAAGTTTAGCACCAGGGCCGTTAGAGAGTCAGGAAGCATTTTTTAGCTTGACGTGCTCCGGACCTCACGCTGCTTCTTATATCCATGCATTTGCTTCCTTTTGAAGGGCAGGGGAGAAGGGTGAACTCCGGCAGACAGGCATCCATGTATGAAACCTGTGAGCCAACATCTAGTCTCTCAAAGAGGCAAGCTCTAGAGTTGAAAGCCTGGCAAACCTTGGACTTACTCTCCAAAGCGGAGAATCCTTGGGGGACTGAGCTTATGGGCTCTAAGAGCTAGCATTTGCCTCTGTGAACCCTGGGGAAGCCCTGTTTGGAAACTGTGGGCAATTAAGGGGTTTCCTTGTGGACAACACAAATGCCGCTCCCCTCTCTCGCCAATGTTTTCCACGTGCCTAAGACTTGCCTCTGTTTAGAAATGCCCAAGAAATGGATTAGCGCATCACTTCTGCCTCCCACCTATTTAAAGGGAATCCTTGAGATAGGAGATTCTTCTCTGGGTGCCTGCAGTAAGGATGGAGACCAGCTCAGGAAGACAGAGCTTGAACTTTTTGCCCACTCCTTCCAAAACTTCCTTGGCTGTCTCTGCCAGTAAGTGGGACTTGGGCTGTCTGATGGCATGTCCAGGGTGCAACCTTTGACCCTGTTCACATCTCTACAGCCTCACATCTTTAAAACTCATCTTCATATTGATGACTCTCAACTTACATCTTCAGCCTGAAAGCCTGTCCTGAACTCCAGACTTCACTGCGACCATCACCTTGATATCAGCACATACTTAGTTAACAGGAGTCTCATGCTTAATGCACCTGGACTAGTTCCCAAGGCCCTCTCTGTCCCTCTCCTGCAATTAAAGGTCATTCCATTTTCCTCTCTCAGTCCCCCTCCTGCAGTTAATGGTCATTTCCAGTTTCAGACCAAACTCTTCGTTACCACCTGGGCTCCTCTCTTTAGCTCCCATCACACATGGGATCAACCAGCAAACCCTGTTTGGTCTTCTTTCCAAACACACAGAGCCTAACCATTTCCTCCATTGCCCCCGTCTTGCTTCGGGCCACCAACATTTGGGCCTGGGCCACTGCAGATGATCTTCCTGCTCCCTGCTGTGAAGAGGGAGCCAGTCTTGAGACAGATCACTCCATTCCTCCACTCAGAAATCCCTGACGGCTTCTCCTCTCGTTCCCATAACACCCAGCACTTCCACGACCTTCGCACATGTGGGGAGCTCACCTCTCCGTCCTCCTCTCTCAGCTCTCACCTTCTCTGAATTTCCCTGTGCCCCTCCATGCTGTCGTAACCATACCAGGTGAGCTTCTGCATGAATCCTGGGCCCTTGCTCTTGTCAAGAAATAAAGGGCTGAACTATGTCAAAGCAGCAGGTTCAAAACAGTACAAATTTAGAAATCACTGGCTTTGGCAGCTCGACTGAAATCATTACAGATGTATATATGGCTATCTGTAATGTTTTGTTTTGATATATGTGTGGTTAACTTACAGAGAATTTATAAAAATAATACAAGGAAAAACCATATATTATTTACCCAGATTTTCCAGCTTACAGCTTGCTCCATTTGCGTTAGAAGGAGAAACAGACCTGTATGAAAGGTAAAGAGATGCAAACTTTTTCTGAATCATTTGAGAGTAGCTTGTCAGCATTGAACCCCTTTACTCCTAAATACTTGAATGTGTTATTCTGAACACAGACTTTCTCTTATATGAATAATTATAAAAATTTTAAAAAACTGAAATAATACTATTATCTAATCCATAGCCTGTATTCAAATCGTGTAAATTATCCAGTAGTGTCCTTTAAATTCTTCACCCCCAAGCCAGGAACCAGCCTAGTCTGTCATGATGCATTCAGATGTCATGTTACTTCAGCTCCTTTCTTCGGGAAGTGTTGCTTTGTCTTTCTTTATCTTAAGATTTTAAAGAACACAGATCACTTACTCCATAGACATCCCTGAATTCAAGTTTGTTGATGTTTCCTTATAATGGATTCAGGCTATGCCATTTTGGCAAGAATTCCACTGAAAGGCCATGTCCTTCTCAGAGCATCATTTTGTCCCAGTATCAGTGAGGTTGGCTTTGATCACTTATATAAAATGGAATTCACTGTGGGTCTGAACTGTGTCGTTTATAATTAATAAGTCATTTGTGGGAGATCATTTCTGGAAGGTATAAACATCTGCTTCTCATCTTACTTCCACGCACTTATTGTAGCATCTATTGCTGAGTTCCTAGTTCCATCACTGCTTTTATTTAAGGCATTGCATTTTTCCACTCTACAATTTCCATTTATTTTTATAGTTCTTATTTCTCTGCTGAGATTCCTGATCTGTTCACTTATTATAATCACATTTTCCTTTAACATATTTATAAATGTTGTTTTAAAGTCCTGGACTGCCAGATCCAATCTTGATCTTATCAGTGTCAATTTCTCTTCTCTTTTATCTTCTTCAGCAAATGAGAAATTGAACAGGTATGCAAATCACATAATTGAAGCTATGCATCATGGATACTAGAGAAAATGAGCATCTCCAAAGAAAACCTCTCTCCTTTCATCGTCATATATGCAAATTCATGTATATGTGTAGATAATTTAAGAAATCACAGTTTAGCTAGCTGCAAGTTTATATGTCTAAAGAGAATGTTAACCTTGGTGCCATAACTTTAAAATAAACCCAAGTGTCTCCATTTTATTCTGTCAAAGCCACACAAATTTTAAAATAATGATACAAATACATACTGTCCTCCTCCTTCTCTCCTCAAAGTGCTGTTCACTGCCCCAAGCCTACTTTTTAGAGAAGTAGGCACATATGCTTAAATAGTATCTCTATGGCCTGTATGCCAATGCAGGAGACTCAGGTTCAGTCCCTGGGTCAGGAAGATCCCCTGGAGGAGGGCATGGCAGCCCACTCCAGTGTTCTTGCCTGAAGAATCCCATGGACAGAGGAGCCTGGCGGGCTACAGTCCCTGGGGCTGCAAAGAATGGGACATGACTGAGCAAGTAACACTAACAGCGTGCATCCTGGGTCCGCTTCCTTCCCCATCACAGTGAGTCGTGGGGTGCTGAGGGCAGAGTCTGTATCCTAGCACAAAGCCAGCCCCCCTCTGCTGTGGTAGGAATCACTCAGCCAACGTGGGCGGGAAGGGAGCAGACTGATTAGCAGAGGGAACTCAGTTACTTCCCACGTCTGACAAGAAGGGGCAGGAAAAAGCTCAGGGTTGAGCACAGACTGGATGAAACTGGGACGTTTTCGCTAGAAGGGACTTTGAAAGGTTTCTACAGAGAAACTGAAGTTCCATGAACACGGTTGCCACCCTGCAATTTATTGTCATCCCCTACTTGTAACTCTAACCTAACAACATGTCATCTTTACTTTTCATGTTATTTATTTACAAGTGCATTTTCAGTATCAACCCCTTCATTCATTAATCCTAATGTGGCCTTTTCCAATGTCTACTTACCATTTTAAATACTTACTATAATTTACAGGGCTTTCTTGAACACATCCAAGGTATATTATATGGGGCTAGCTTAATGGAAAGTCTTGTATACCAAAGCAGGAAAAAAACACATTTAATTTATGATGGCTTTGAATTTTGATCATAATTTACTCATGGAGACCTATTCATACAGAGCA
Organism: Ovis canadensis; assembly: GCF_042477335.2. NCBI lineage: Eukaryota > Metazoa > Chordata > Mammalia > Artiodactyla > Bovidae > Ovis > Ovis canadensis. The sequence continues at coordinate 16,589,145 of NC_091267.1, forward strand.
ATACCAATACAATTTTTCAGAAGCAATCAAAAAGTAAAACAATAAACACTGATCTGGTGAGCTTTTTCCTGAAATCACAAACATATTCTATTCCAGGATTATGCAAATTATACTTAACTGCCAAATACTTAAGGTTTTTATAATTGCTCTTGAGCTAATTTTATTATCTTACATTTTAGAAGCATTTTAGCCACCAGAATTCTCAAGTTTGTGTTTCCCTTTCCTCCTTAAAGAAGCTGTCAAAGGTTTACCCCAGGTCAATACCTGAAAGCACCCAAACAGACAAACGGGGAAACTTTTCTTTGTGTGTGTGTGTATGTGTGTGTGTGTGTGTTTGTCTAGCAGAGTTTTATTACAGTGAAAAAGGGACAGAGGAAGCTTCTGACATAGACATCAGAAGGGGGACAGAGCCCACTCACTAGTCTTAGCAAGGCTTTATATGCTTTCACCAAACCCACTCCCTCAACATACATCTTGAATGAACAAGATTAGAACTAACAATAGAAAGGTCTTACCAGACCCACTCCGGCAATATATGTCTTAAGATAACAAGATTAGTCAGGTTCTTGTTAAGGAGAAACGTGTCCTTGAGCAAGATACATTGTTACATTGACTAAGACAAGTTCAGTTCAGTCCCTCAGTGGTGTCAGACTCTTTGTGACCCCATGGACTGCAGCATGCCAGGCCTCCCTGTCCATCACCAACTCCCAGAGTTTACGCAAACTCATGTCCATCGAGTCAGTGATTCCATCCAACCTTCTCATCCCTTGTGGTCCCCTTCTTCTCCTGCCTTCAATCTTTCCCAGCATCAGCGTCTTTTCCAATGAGTCAGTTCTTCACATCAGGTGGCCAAAGTATTTGAGGGAGTTTCAGCCTCAGCATCAGTCCTTCCAGTGAACATTCAGGACTGATTTCCTTTAGGATTGACTAATTTGATCTCCTTGCAATCCAAGGGACTCTCAAGAGTCTTCTCCAGCACCAACACCAGAACCCCATGAACAGTATGAAAAAGCTAAGACTAAGCAATATAGAAAAAAATTTGTCCTTTTCTCCTTGATAGCCCCAGACCCCTATCTCCTTCTCCAGGGGAAACTTTTCAAAACTACTCAAAAAATTATACCCAAAGAAGAAAAGTCATGTTTTCTAGGTCTCCCATGTGACCCTCCCAGTTCTCATCCATAGACTGGAGTCTCACCTAAATAAGGGGAAGACACTTACAAGGATTCTTTGCAGAGTAATGGGTGCATATAACATCCCCCATGGGAGCCTGGCAATCTCTAGAACAGTTTCTGTTCTTTCTTCCAGCAAGGTGAAGTAAATCAACTCTCAGGGCTCACCACTGTGAAGGAAGTTCACACAGTGAGTGACAGAAACACACACTAAGATGAAAAGGCCCTTGATGCAATAGCCTTTGAGTTGAAAAGAAGAGGAGGCATCCAGGAGCACCCATAACTGTGGAAGCTGCTGCATGAGGCTCCAGGGTGGCCAGTTCAGTGACCGACGGAAGCCCAGAGGAAGAACCCTCGCAGACTTAGGAATGCTTCTCGAAGGCAGAGTTATTCAGATGGGTGAGCTGGGTGTTCTAGGCATAAGGCTCCTGTAAACAAAAAGCTCATGACAGAAAACACTGACAGGACATCCCCCCTCCCGGGACCAGAGGGAGGTCCTGAGAAGGTGAGTGATGACCGGCAAACCACAAAGCAGATTTGGACCAGATATCTAGGATGTCACCTTGGTAATCAGGGAAGGTCCCAGGGCCGTCTGAGCATAACTGTGACATGATTTAGGAACAGGTATCAGGTGATGCTGGACAAGTAGTGACTTGGCAAGGAGACTGCTGAGTGGCCCTAGTAATCGTGTGTCCATTGAGCCAAAGTGAGAATCTCAATTTAGGGCAGAACAGGGGACTGAAAAATGAGAATAGAAAAAGATTACAGGGCCTCTGAGAGATTAGAACAAACACGGGGGAGATGTATGTTAGTTGCTCAGTCATGTCCGACTCTTTCTGAACCCATGGACTGTAGCCCACCAGGCTCCTCTGTTCATGGGATTTCCTGGGCAAGAATACTGAAGTGGGTTGCCATTCCCATCTCCAGGAAATCCTCCCAACCCAACGATCAAACCAGGGTCTCCTGCATTGTAGGCAGATTCTTTACCTTCTGAGCCACCAGGGAAGCCCATAAAGAGAGTAAATAGGGTCCGTTTCTTTATTTTTCAGGGAGGAAAAATGAGTGGAATAAGTTGGTTAGTAGATGCAAACTGTTACGTATAGAATGGACAAAGAACAAGGTCCTCCTGTGTAGCGCAGGGAACTATATTTAATATCCTGGGATAAACCATGATGGAAAAAATACAAAAAAAGAATGTGTATATGAGTATAACTGAATCATTTTGCTATAGTGCGGAAATGAATGAAATACTGTAAATCAAGTATATTTCAGTAAAGAAAGAACAAAAAAAAGCCTTGGGGAATCACTCATCCTTAAATACAGCAACAATCTTGCCCAATCAAGCAGGTTCACAGAAAAATCTGGATTTTCTTTGAAAGAACCCATCTCTCCGTGGAGAAGACACATGGAGAAAACAGGAGCTCATTTAACCAAGAGTCTAATGAAAGGCCACTGATAATTAATCATCCACTGTGACTCGGCCCATAAATTGTGGGATCGTTCATTTTCATGCTGTATAATAGGTATGGGAGGAGCCCACTGACATAAGAAGATTGTAGTGTGACAATAAAAATCACCGAATGGCATTTTTAAGCACCTGCAGATGGTTCGGGTGCCGGCCTAAACACAAGGGGGGCTGGAGGAGTGATCGCGCTCCTGTCTGCTCCCGGCGGGGGATGGCTTCTCTCGTGACTTACCCTCTACTGCTGTGCTCACAAGCGCGTCCATGAAGAGCCCGGACCGGGGAGCATCTCAGGGATCCAGACGTCACACCTGGAAGGAAAGGGGGGGAGGGGGCTGGAAGGGGAGGCAGGAGGGCGCTCAGAAAGGTGGGATCCGTTTTGCTTCCTATCATCGGGGGCTGCTTCTTGCCAATGTGGCGTTAGCACTTCCTCTGGCTGGAGGACAGGCCTGGCCTAACACACTGCGTGGTTTAAATTCTCAAAAAGAGCTTTAAGCAGGCGCACTCAATATGGCCCGGCAACTACTTCAGGACAATTTCAAATTGTTTGAAATCAGATATCTAAAAATCTGCTGAACTCTATACATGAACTCTACTTTGGCCTTGAGTTTTCCTTTGGGTCTTGATTCATAAAGCTGTTTGAAATTAAAACTCAATCTTCCACGCTTTTCCAGAGAGAAGAAGTGAAGTCGCTCAGTCATGTTTGACTCTTTGCGACCCCATGAACTGTAGCCTACCAGGTTTCTCTGTCCATGGGATTTTCCAGGCAAGAATACTGGAGTGGATTGCCATTTCCTTCCGCAGGAGATCTTCCCAACCCAGGCATCGAACCCAGGTCTCTGCATTTTAGGCAGATGCTTCACCATCTGAGCCACCAGGGAAGTCTTTCCAGAGAGAACCATGCTTAAAGAACCTCTAAGCGGTTCTTCCACAAGCGCTATTTTCCAGGTGAACAGTGCAGACTAGCTTACAATGCGCACTCTCATCTTATCCCCTCTCTTGGGCCTCCCCGAAATCTTGCCCATTTTTCAGGAAAGAAGACTGAGATGCAGGGACCTCAGTTGGATCAACTGCCCAAGGTCGTGGGCTGGAGTCAGGTTGACACCTTTGCTCTCTCCCTGTATCATCGCATGTTCTGTCCCGGGACAGCAGAAGTGCAGAGAGGTGGAAAAAGCCACCACTTGCCCACAGCTCTTTGGAAAACAACAACAAAATTACATCCTCTTTTTTTGTGTGCTCTTGATTGTGATTTTTAAGTTGCTGTCATTTTATCCACCAAGGTTTGACCGTGTTTTCATGTCAGAATGATCCGGTTTGCACATCATCTTCATGAAACGTTAAGACTTCATTAAGGCTCCAGACAGCCTCCCTTGCCTGAAAGCGCCCTGATTCTCAGCGCTGGTCTCCATTGTCACAGGGGCCCCCTCCCTCTCTGGAGCTGGCCTATTCCCTCCCACCTTCCCCACCACCAACACCACCACCACCATTTAGCAGCTGGGAGTCTGAGGACCTATGGGAAATTAAGGGCTGTTTTTAGTTATTATTATGAGCTTTATGATGCTCTGAGACAGCCAGAAACCAAGATGTTCTGCGCCTGTGAGCTTCTTTGAGCGACCACCGAGGACCTGCCGGTCCCTCCCTGTCCCTGCACGAGGCTCTGATGATGCCACCCCCGCCTGGCCCTGGTTCCTCTTGTCTCTGGGGAAGGCGGGAAGGGGTCCTGTCTCCCAGCTCGGCAGGGAAACTTGCTGAGGGCAAGACCAGGCCACTCATCCCTGTCCTCCAGAGCTACAACCCCGAGCTACGGAGCTGCCAGCTTGGGTTCAATGCACATGTTCACTGTTCGTTTAGTAACAAACATTTCACAGGCACACATGTCTATACTCATTTGTTTGCATGTGCTGGAGAATAGCCCCTGTGCTGGCCACAGACTCCATTGTATGGACATTTCTTCTGCAGAGGCAGTGTGGGTGATCAGTAGTTTCTGGAAGGGAAACTTAGGACCAGTCACAATCAGTAAGCTTGAGGTCCTGAGACAAACTTTCTGGAAAGTCCTCCTCTATCCCATTACCTGCAAAGCAAGCAGGCTCTCCCCAGCCCTCCTGTACTGCAGGGCTTCACGCCCAACACTTCTGAAGGACAGGACCACAGCAGGTGGCCACCGCTCCCTTCCTCTCTCTTGTTCTCCACCGATTTTCTTCTCAACATCATGAAGGAAAGGGCCTTGAAGTGCTCCGGCCCCAAGCGAAATGTCCTCCTTGAAGGTTTCAAAAGCTGGTTTCATGCATTTTATAGATGATGGTCGTAAGTGGGTTTGGAGTTCCCGTGACACTCTACAGATGTTGTGGCCGACATCTGAGTGAGTCAAAGACAGGTGGGCCACGACGGTTCAGGAATCAGCCCTCGGCCGGCGTTCACTAGTTTAGTCTCCGGGCTCTGTGCGAAGGCGGGGGTGGGCCCTGACTCAGGAAAGGCTCTGTGGGAACCCGCAGAAGCGGTGCGGGGCTCCTGCAGCATCTCTGTGCACTTGGTCTGTGCCGGGTGCCACGGGAGGCAGGAGGAACAGACGCACGAGGCGGCGTCCCTCACCTCGGGGAATCCGCAGGTACACAGACCCTCCACGCTTCCCTCCTGCTCACGCTCTCTCTTCCGTCTTTTTTTTCAAGTTTGAGGTTAACTTGCTGATGGAGAGATTTTTCTTCCATCGGCAGCTTGGGAACCTATTGAATTAAGTGAATGATCAAGTCTGAGCTAAGTTTTGAAGGCAAGGGAGTTCATCTTCTGGGCCTTTCTGCTGTTTTCATCAGCTGCTTCTTACCCACGTGCTAAGCATTTCCATGCAGCCTCATCTATCTTTTCAATAAGAAAGTCGGTTGATAAACTAATTCACACTCAGGTGGGCTGTTAAACCACAGAATGTTGGCAGGAAAAACAACACTTCCTAATAAATCATATGATGGTAAAGTTCAGTGCAGCCAGTAGGAAGACGTTTGTGGGGTAAGGATAATTCCCATCACTTCATGGATCATACAGCATAGACACCCGTTATTAATGGCGCTGTACAGCCTATACCAGGTGAGACCTAGAAGGAATTCTTTCCCATCACAACCCAGGCAGTAAAACTGAGACTTTTTCCTTTTGCCCAGTGTTGATTGGTTCAAAGATCATGTCTCTGATCAGATCTTTAATTTAACTTCTTGCTAGGTGTTATGCATCTAAAAGGTTTCATTTACTGAAAATTTAGTATCTCACATTTACAGATAGTATTTGGGTATATGATGAGTTCAAACATCTCTGCATGGGCTTTGTGGATAAACCTGGTCTTCAGGAGGACATCTCTGATACACAGAGGAAGGGAATTCAAAAGAAGCTGGCGATGGATTTCAGCAATATGGATGACAGGTTCCGTAAGCCGTTTGTCAGGCTGGGTGTGCAAGTTCGTATTATCACTCACAGTTATTCACCCCTCCTCTCTCCCAGTGAGAGACGCTACACACCAACTCGTTGCCTGACCCACGGCGGGCTTGTCTGCAACGGCAGAAGGTGAGTATTGCAATGCAGAGCATCTGAGCAGACGCTTCAACAATAACTGGTTCAGCTTTTCTCTGCATCGTGCCTCTGCCATGAGAAGGTTCTGTCCCCCCGAAACTTGGCTCCTTCCTCTTGGAATGTCAAGGCTGAAAGCCACACTTCTCTGCTTCAATACCCCAAACCTCAGCGATGCCTTTGGCATCCATGTCTCCAAGCAATGTTGTGTGCTCAGCCTGAACACTGCCCAGTGGAAGTGCTGGGAAGACTTCACTCTGATGTATAGCTCAGACTTCCACACAGAGCCCTTCCCCGAACATTCCTCATGTAACCTTCATTTCCAAGAATACTCAGGACCGAAAAGGAAGCTGGGACCCAGAGGAGCTGACTCGGTCAAGGAGACATCACCAGTCAGTGGCCAACCTGAGATGGGACCCAGGACTCGGTCAAGGAGACGTCACCAGTCAGTGGCCAATCCGAGATGGGACCGTGGACTCATTTAAAATGGGGAAGAAAACGGTTGACCACCAGCTCTTCATCTCACTCCACATTCATGAGAAAATATTGGAATAAAGTCACAACCAACATTTTCACACTCTATCGAATCAGACTCTGGTCTCATGACCTGCCCTGTGTTGGGGGGAAGGGCAAGAAGTGGGAGGTGGGGGTTCAAGGGGAAAGCTGAGAGGAAGAGAGCTTCCAGCTGTGTTTAGGAAACTCTGCCTGCAGTATGTATCTCTCCGGAGTTAATATATAACAGCAGATTAAAGGCTCTGATAAGTCCTGCAATGAAGAAAGATGGTGAACCATGCTGAACTCATTATATTTAAACTACACGTCTCTTCTTTAGTATAATATCAACTGATCCCTCCTAGAAGCACCATCTTGTGCACAGTGTACTTTCCCAAATAGCGTCCTAAGCCACTGTCTCACCTTCATACTGCATAGACAGGAGGTCAATAGAGTATCTTATAACACAATCCTTACACTGTGTAAATGCATGTCATTTTTGTGTTGTGATTGACAGTGAATCACTTTTTACAATCGTAATAACTCCATTACTACGTATAGGACCTAGAAAGATCAAGGCATTATGCAGATAAGATGATAAATATATGAGACTCTTCCAGAACTTTAGAGATTTTCGCAGTCCTCTTAAATGGAAGCTTTATTCTCCACTCCATGTAAGGCGACGGTCATCATGAAACTCCTGAGTACTGAATTCTAACCATAGCATTTAACTACTGGAGGAAACTGCCCTGCTCCAGGTTAGTTGAATAAACTGTACATTGTTCATCAAACTTGTATCTAGATAGAGCCATGGGTTCTGATACACATTTTTTTTAAAAAAAGTATTGCTTCAGCCTGTATGTTTAAGAACAAGATCATTTGTGAATATTGGGGCCAGGAAAAGAAAGAAAATTCCCATCTTTAGTGCTGACATAGGCACCCTTAAGAAAATTTTGTTACAGATAGGAATCTAGTTGATTGTACTTGCTGCTTAATTGTGAAGCATCCGTGGATAACTACTATGACATGGGTTTCTTGGTTAATGAGAAAACACATCTGATTGTTCACAGAAGCATCCATAATTGAATAGGTAAAATCTCCCTTTACAGCAATGAATAATCTTCACTGTCCATTACTGAATGAAGGAGAGATAGAAAAGCCTTTCTCTTGGAGCCGTCCGTTGCAGAGAACAGCCTCAATATGAGTAATAGATTTAAAAACTAATGCAATCCCTATCAAGCTACCAGCAATATTTTTCACAGAACTAGAACAAATAATTTCAAGATTTGTATGGAAATACAAAAAATCTCGAATAGCCAAAGCAATCTTGAGAAAGAAGGATGGAACTGGGGGAATCAGCTTGCCTGACTTCAGGCTCTACTACAAAGCCACAGTCATCAAGACAGTATGGTACTGGCACAAAGACAGAAATATAGATCAGTGGAACAAAATAGAAAGCCCAGAGATAAACCACACACCTATGGACACCTTATCTTTGACAAAGGAGGCAAGAATATACAATGGAGTAAAGACAATCTCTTTAACAAGTGGTGCTGGGAAAACTGGTCAACCACTTGTAAAAGAATGAAACTAGAACACTTTCTAACACCACACACAAAAATAAACTCAAAATGGATTAAAGATCTAAGTGTAAGACCAGAAACTATAAAACTCCTAGAGGAGAACATAGGCAAAACACTCTCTGACATAAATCACAGCAGGATCCTCTATGACCCACCTCCCAGAATTCTGGAAATAAAAGCAAAAATAAACAAATGGGATGTAATTAAAATTAAAAGCTTCTGCACAACAAAGGAAAATATAAGCAAGGTGAAAAGACAGCCTTCTGAATGGGAGAAAATAATAGCAAATGAAGCAACTGACAAACAACTAATCTCAAAAATATACAAGCAACTTCTGCAGCTCAATTCCAGAAAAATAAATGACCCAATCAAAAAATGGGCCAAAGAACTAAATAGACATTTCTCCAAAGAAGACATACGGATGGCTAACAAACACATGAAAAGATGCTCAACATCACTCATTATTAGAGAAATGCAAATCAAAACCACAATGAGGTACCACTTCACACCAGTCAGAATGTCTGTGATCCAAAAATCTGCAAGCAATAAATGCTGGAGAGGCTGTGGAGAAAAGGGCACCCTCCTACACTGTTGGTGGGAATGCGAACTAGTACAGCCACTATGGAGAACAGTGGGGAGATTCCTTAAAAAATTGCAAATAGAACTACCTTATGACCCAGCAATCCCACTGCTGGGCATACACACCGAGGAAACCAGAATTGAAAGAGACACATGTACCCCAATATTCATCGCAGCACTGTTTATAATAACCAGGACATGGAAACAATCTAGATGTCCATCAGCAGATGAATGGATAAGAAAGCTGTAGTGCATATACACAATGGAGTATTACTCAGCCGTTAAAAAGAATACATTTGAATCAGTTCTATTGAGATGGATGAAACTGGAGCTGATTATACAGAGTGAAGTAAACCAGAAAGAAAAACACCAATACAGTATACTAACACATATATATGGAATTTAGAAAGATGGCAATGATGACCCTGTATGCAAGACAGCAAAAAAAACACAGATGTGTATAGCGGACTTCTGGACTCAGAGGGAGAGGGAGAGGGTGGGATGATTTGGGAGAATGGCATTGAAACATGTATACTATCATGTAAGAATCAAATCACCAGTCTATGTCCGATGCAGGATACAGTATGCTTGGGGCTGGTGCATGGGGATGACCCAGAGGGATGTTGTGGGGAGGGAGGTGGGAGGGGGGTTCATGTTTGGGGTCGCATGTACACCCATGGTGGATTCATGTCAATGTATGGCAAAACCAATACAGTATTGTAAAGTAAAATAAAGTAAAAATAAAAATTAAAAAAAAAAGAAAGAAAATAGTTCATTTGACAAGTCAGTCTGTGCCAAAAACCTACCCTTGAAACCTACCCTTAAAATCATCCTTTTGTTGATTAAGATCATTTAGTGGAAAGAATCTGGATTTCTATCTCGCCTGCATCCTTGAACTTTACAGGTTAATTTCACTTCTCAAGGTGGAAGGACCGATCAAAGGTCAGCTTGGAGACCAGGGGTGAGCGCAGCACAGCTTATCTATTATCAGTTCACTCTTTTCCCTTGAAATGGTTTGCACATGTGCTGTTCACCCCACGTTTTCTGGGGGCAAGCTTTAGCTTCATGGGAGCATTCAGACCCCCACCTGCCACTTTCTTGCTGCTGAGCTTTCAGCAAGGTGCTTCCCTGGTCATCTTTGCTCAGAGGTGGTGGTGGGCCCATGCTGGCCTCCCCGAACCATCGGGAAGACCCGCGACCTGGACTGTGAACGAGCCCACCACGACCCTCACCCAGAGGCGGCTCCTGGTGGCCTGCCCTATCCTCGGGGCTCTTCCACTGCTTTTATCCTAATTGAAGCCGTGGTTATCTTCAGCTCTATTTCCAACATTTTCTCTTATTCCATCTAAATTAGTGAAGCGTTTTTCTCACTCTTGAGGTCAAGAAAGAGAGCATTCCTCTCACTGCTTCCTCTAGAACACGAATGCCACCAGAGATCCTCACCAAAGTCTCTAAGATGAAAGCGGTCCAGTGGACAATTGCATTTGGAAACCATGGCAACCTTGGATGTTCACAAAGTGTACAGATATGCAATAAAGGCTCTGAGAAGTCCCATGGGGAAGGGAGAGATATTATACTTTTGGGGGGGAGGATTTTAAGAAAAATGGAGCATTTTAATTTTGATAACTGATCTCATAGCAGAACTTCTTGAGCTCGATTAGGAAGAGCACAGTTTTAAAACTTCTCAAGTCCTAGCTCAATAAACAAAGGATCAAATTATTTTCTTTGTAACAGACTGAGATATAATTTACACACCATAAAATTCACCTTTAAAGTACTCAGTTCAGTGGTTTGACCATATTCACAGAGTTGTGCAGCCCACACCATATCTAATCTTAGAATCACTACGTGAAGAAAACTTGTACTTGTTCACACTACTCCTCCAGCCCCTGGGTATAGCTCAGCTGCTTTCTGTTTCTGCAGCTTTATCTAGTTTAAGACCCTTCATATACATATGTTCTTTTGTGATCACCCTCCTTCACTTAGCATGATGTTCCAAAGATCGACCGTGTTGCAGCCTGTGTGAGAACTGTGAGCCTCTTTATGGCCAAGTAACATTTCACTACGTGAATATACAGTGTTTTGCTTTCCCTTGCATCAGCGAACAGACATTGGGCTCGTTTCCACCTTTTGGCGCTTGTGAATCATGCTGCCGCAGACTTTTGTGAGCAAATCTGTGTATGGACACACGCTGCATCCCTCCCGGGTGTGTGCCTAGGAGTGGAATTGCTAGGTTAAAGGCTAACTCTGTGTTTCACATTTTGAGGAAATACCGAGGTGTTTTCTCAATTGTCTGTCTCAGCTTGATGCCATTTGATTCTAAAAATTGGGCATTAAATATTGAGATAATGCAAAGCCTTGCCAGGGAATGTAGAACCTGGAGCCCTGATTTATAGGGAAAAAAAGCGCTTCATGGTCAACCCAAATGGAGCAAAAAAGCTCAAGTTCAAGTTCTGCAAGGGAGCCCAGCATCTCCCCACATTTCACATACTGTGAAATCCTGACTTTGAGAAAACAGTCCCTGCTTTCAGGCTTCACTTTAAGGAAGGCTCACTGGGTTTCTTCCCGTTTTCTCATTGAAGTCCTTTCCTCCCACAACCAGTCAAGGTGGGTTTCATGAAAAGTGGTCTTAACTGATGCAGGGGAGGCACAAGGATTCTGTACCTGGAGGATCCTGAATTAGGGTCTGGGGCAGCTTCCAGTATTTCTCTCTGCTCTGTCATCTCTAACTTGCTTTTATTTATATCAATGCCTGAATAATAACCCCAAACAAGCCCTTGCTTCAAATGCCTGGGAAGTGCAGAGGTAAAGACAGGGACAATCTGGGGTCAATACTCCAGCATTGACTTAATCACCTGCCTCTCAGCCTAGAAGAAATCTCTAGGTTTCCACCCTGCAATTGCTTCTTGATGATCCTTTTGTAGGGACTTCCCTGGTGGCTCAGAGGGTAAAGCATCTGTCTACAATGCGGGAGACCCAGGTTCAATCCCTGGGTTGGGAAGATCCCCTGGAGAAGGAAATGGCAATCCGCTCCAGTACTGTTGCCTGGAAAATCCCATGGACAGAGGAGCCTGGTAGGCTACAGTCCACGGGGTCGCAAAGAGTCAGACACGACTGAGTGACTATTAAGACATGATTTCAGCCAATGGCACAGATGTAAGTAAAACATAAATAAATGTATTTATTTGAGATCTGATTATTTAAAGCTTCTTGCTGCTGCTACTGCTAAGCCGCTTCAGTCGTGTCCGACTCTGTGCGACCCCATAGACGGCAGCCCACCAGGCTCCCCCATCTGTGGGAATCTCCAGGCAAGAATCTGTAAATGATACACAGAGTAGCTCTCTAATTACCAAAATTGCATCCTGAAGACAATTTGTATCTTTTTTTAATGTAAGCTACCATTTTAACAGTTAAGATGCAATACACATATTTCAACAATAATTAAATCCACCTTTTTATGACAAGAACAAAGATGTTAGCAGTATTAAGAAATCGTCTTTCTCCTTTTGTCTTGACTGTCTCAAGGCTGGAGACCCATTAGCAAGTAGACTATTAAAATGTAAATAGTAGCTCAGTCTTTGAAATAGAAGAATGGCTACTTCTCACAGCACATCCTGTTAATACTTCAGCCCTGCGGGGAGGCTGGTCCAGTTTCCCCCACAATCACTCCAGTTCTGAAATGACCAAGGTCTAAGAAGGACCACTTGCAGCTTATAAGAAGCCCCACTGCAAATTCTTCAATGGTGTCTAGACCTATTACAGCACACAGATGGATACCAGGAGAGAAAATGACTCCAAAACGGCTGACACGCAGCTCAGTCTAGTTAACAGCAGGTAATACTGAGTTCTCTATTCCATAGCTCTGTGCCCCTAATAACGTGAAAGGAAGGTCTCTCCCTCTGCACTCAATTTGCTACCAGACAGAACCATCAGCCAGAGAAGGCAATGGCACCCCACTCCAGTACTCTTGCCTGGAAAATCCCATGGACGGAGGAGCCTGGTAGGCTGCAGTCCATGGGGTCATAAAGAGTTGGACACGACTGAGTGACTCCACTTTCACTTTTCATTTTCATGCATTGGAGAAGGAAATGGCAACCGACTCCGGTGTTCTTGGCTGGAGAATCCCAGGGACGGGGGAGTCTAGTGGGCTGCTGACTATGGAGTCGCACAGAGTCGGACACGACTGAAGCGACTTAGCAGCAGCAGCAGCAGCAGCAGCAGAACCATCAGCCGCAGAAAGAATAAAACCCCAAGTTAGCTGCTTTTCTCATTCATCAGTCCCTTGTAAGGAAATCTTTCTCTTTCACTTTTCCACTTCTTGAAAATGTAACTACAAATTCTTTAATCAGAGAATTGGTTGGGATCACTGGTTTGGGATCACATGTCTTATCTGATGATCCCTTTTTTTTTCTGAGAAGGAGTAAGAAAGCCAACACTCCAGGGCCCTGTCAGTCTGATCACCATCTCCCAGACTAGCTTAATTTCCACTGATGGAATGTTTTTGTTTATGATCTTTCAGCCAATTATTATTCAATATGCTTTCTTGGGAGACTGTGAAACTGAGGATGAATGCATACGACGTATCAGATGTGAGGTGTAACTTCTGCAAAACCAATGACATATGGTATGATTTGAGAAAGTTTTCTTGGCACATTGTCAAACATATTCTTGAAACCTGAAAAATTCAGTCAGTGATCTATATACTGGGTTTCAGTGGGGCTTTGGAACACGAAAGCCCCACCGATCACAGTTATCTCTGATAACTCACTTAGACTCTGACTTGCATTTTCAAGGTGTGAGAAGCCTGAGAGACAATTCAATCTAGTGCCCTCAGAGGAACAGGGGTTTCTATGTCCCAGAATTCTCTGTGAATCTGCTTTCCATTTACTCAGATGCTTAAAAATCCCTCATGTTAGGTCTCAGAATTACTTTAGAAGCATTGCCTTTTTCTCAAGTTATTTTAAAACTCAGTAAAAAAAAAAAATCCTATTTTTACTTCTTTACTTGTGACCTTAAATATATAAACCTATTATTTTTGAACAGATTTGCCTATACCATGAAGCTTAAAAACCAGATGTTGTAAATAATAACTGTAATTATCTTCTTTTTTTTACTTTTGAAAATGAATGGTACATTCATGTTTCTTCACATTTTGGTTCTTTTCTACACAGTTGTTGCTGAGGAATCAGAAGAGGACACAAGGGGTCCCTGGAGATGGAGAAAAAGTAAGGGATAAATGTAGCATCTGCTCATCATTCAATAAGCTGTGAAGGATAACAGTGATTTCAGAAAAGCATCCTAGAAGACCCCTCAAGCCGTCAGGTGGCAGCCAGAAGGGCAACGATACTGAAGAGTGATCAAATTATTTTGTGAAAAGAAAATTGGGCCAGAAGAAATCAGCACGCACCCAGGATACGGCATCAACCACACGGTGGACACACCGCCCTCGGAGCCTGCAGGGTCCTCCTTCCAAGTGGGCCTCCTCGAGAAGGGCCGGGCCATCACCGCAAGGGCCTGCAGAACTCTAATTGCCTCTTAGAGCCTGTGGCATGGGACCTTCTAATAGGTAAACCATTTCATAATGAGTCCCTCCTGGTCCTTTAGTAAATACATCTCTCGGGAAGAAGGCCAAGAAACGGCAACCCTTGTCTGAGTTTATTTCTGGACTGATTACCGCCTTGCTTAATTAAGGTCTGTGTGTCAGATAGGTGTGTGAGTTGGCTGGAAATGTTTTCAGAGGTTTATATCCAAATTGGGGGGAGGGACATATTAATTTTTTGTTTCTTAGATAAAATATTTCCTCCCTCCTTGCTGTATAGGCTTGCTGTGCTTTTTGATGCATCCTGCCTCACTCAAGAAACGACCCAATGATCCAAGAGCCCCATTTAAGGTGCCAGTGGTCAGGACCCAGGAGAACCCATCCCTGTTTCTCCTTCTCTGGAGATGCTCAGAATCTTTGGATCTAAAGGGAAGCACACAAGCAAATGAAAAAATAAAAGCCTCCCTCCCAAACACCCTAGGTATAAGACTCCGACTCCATGGGAAAATGAATTTCTTCCATATTCAATCAATATTTAATAAAGAGAGGGAAGGAGCTCATTACAAAGACCCTCTTGTTTCTCCACAAGTCATTTAAGTGAGATTCCAGAATCTCAAGGAGCTAAGTGCTTCATTGGAACATTATATATTCTCTTTGTAACCAGCGACAGCACACTCCACGTCCTGAGCACATGCCTCAGCCAGCCTTCCTGTGGTCCGTGCGGGGCTGGTTGCGGGCAGGCCTGGGAGGCCGTGGGGGTGCGGGACCGCCAGCTTCCTGGCCGCAGCTGGGTGTGCAGAGAGCTGAGCGGTTCTGCAGGCGCACCCTCGAGTTTCCTTTCCAGTTTGAGCATTGCTAACTAGCCTGCACCGGTCCCTAGCTTACGGCGGGGGGTTTATGCCACACC
Source organism: Ovis canadensis (assembly GCF_042477335.2). Taxonomy (NCBI): domain Eukaryota; kingdom Metazoa; phylum Chordata; class Mammalia; order Artiodactyla; family Bovidae; genus Ovis; species Ovis canadensis. The sequence goes on from NC_091267.1 coordinate 16,604,422, forward strand.
ATCTATAACCCCCCTTCTTAGCAGCACTTAATGAGTTGAAGAGATTGGGAAGTTGTTCCCAGCCAACCCGATATCCTATGAGTTATAAATGACATTTCATCCTCATATGCAGATTTGCTGCTCTGAAGTGAATTATTTACAAGGTAGAGCTCTTGGGTTCCAGCAATCAGCTTCCTGAGATGTACACCTATGCTCCAGTCTCCCCCGCTCCTGCTGGGAGAATGTGACGGTTCCCATTGCCCTTTCGCATCTGAGGGTGTAGTGGGACAGAACACGGCTCTTCTTCTCGAGACAGGCACTCTCTTCTCTGGGACGGAAGTGGGAAGGAGGAGAAGCCAGAGAGTGAAGCAAAGCATCGCGAGGCTGACCTCTTCCCCGCTCTAAAAGGACGCTCTCCCACATCCTCTGGAACGAGGAATGCAAACGAGGAACACTATGCGGGCTTTAAATTCTGGGAGACCTTTCTGCAACATCAAGAGTGATTGTGTAGCCTTGTGTTTTAGTTAATTAGTATAATAATTTCCTCCAGATTGTGTGAAAATTCAAATTTCTCATAACAAAGGCACTATGTCCTGCAGTTTGCTCTGACTTCTGGGGAATAGAAGAGTTTGATGCATCCTTTCTGTCCCCCAGTATCTTTGGGGGTTGACAAGCCTTCCAACTTGGAAGGCGAAGAGTTTAGATGATAAAAACATAACAGTCCGCAAATCCACCAGTGGAACCAAATGATCTCAGAAACGTATTTAAGTTCACAGGCACTTGTACTCTATGATAAACGTGGCATTTCAAATTAGTGTGGAGAGGTGTTTTGTTGTTTTTTTTTTTTTAAGTGCTTAAAGAACTATCAATTACTTGTTTGGAAAAAAAACGTAAAATACAGGTTTCTACTTTATGCCACAAACGAAAACAAATTTCTGCTAAATCAAAACCTAAAGAAAAAAAGTTAAAATCAAAAGAGTTCTGGAAGAAATGATGTGAGAACATTTTTGTAATCTTGCAGCAAGAGTAGACAACATGAAACGATGGACAAAATGACATATTTGGCAACAAAATATTATAAACGTTTTTCCAATAAAACCAGACTAAACAAAAGCAAAAGAAATTGTGACACACTGGGGAGGGGAAACATTTGCAACTAATCATTAATATCCCATGCTCAGATACATCCAACAGATCAAAAGAAAATAAATCTCAAAAGAATAAAGAATATGTATAGGTGAGAAGAAGTACAAATGGTAAAGAAAAGTGTGACAAGACGTTCAGCCACTGTGATTAAAGGAATATGGAAGTAAATAATAATAAAAATACACTTTTTTCCAAATAAGATTTTTAGATGCTATGTCTTGCTGGCACCGATTGATGTTGAGGATGTAATGAAGTCAGCATCTAGATAATTTCTGGCAGGAACAACCAAATGACCCAGACTTCTGGAGGATGACTTGGCATCATCTGATAAAAGATGTTTGGCTACCCTTTGACCACACAAGCTGACTTTTGTGATTCTATCGGAAAATAGAAGCGTAATAAAGATACATGTACAGGAGTAGGGAGCGAGTACTCCTTGCAATAGAAAAGGAAGTGCAGTCTAAATATCTATCCATAAGAGTTTAATAAACTACGAGAGGTTTATAAAATGGAAAGCCGTACTCCCATTAAAATCTGGGAACAACCAAGCTTCCATCCACAGGGCAATGGTTAAATAAATCACAGTGTCATCAATAAATTGAATATTAAAAAGTGAAGTGAAAGCATTAGTTGCTAAGTCATGTCCAGCTCTTTGCAACCCCATGGACTGTAGTCTGCCATGCCCCTCTCTCCACGGAATTCTCCAGGCAAGAATACTGGAGTGGGCAGCCATTCCCTTCTCCAGGGGATTTCCCGATCCAGGAAATGAACCCAGGTCTCCTGCATTACAGGTGGATTCTTTACCACTGAGCCACCTGCGAAGCCCAATAAACTATGACAGGTTCATAAAATGGAATGCCATATTCTGGTTAACATCTGGAAACAACCAAGTTTCTATCCATAGTTGTTGTTTAGTCGCTAAGTCGTGTCTGACTCTTTGTGACCCCATGGACCCCAGGCTTCCCCATCCCTCACTATCTCCTGGAGTTTGTCCAACTTTATGTCCACTGACTTGGTGATGTTATCCAACCATCTCACCCACAGGGGAATGGTTAAATAAATTGTAGGGTCATCATTAAGCTGAATATTATGTAAGTATTAGAAAGCATGGGATCGAGCTACAGAGAGAGATGAAAGGATGCATGCTCTGTACCAAGAGAATAAACCAAAGACAAAGGAGAGTTGTCATAGATGGATAAATAGATGATGGATCAAAGCTAGAAAATAATTATGTAGATAGACAGATATTAGACAACCTACTTGATGATCGTCACTGAAGGAAATGACAACCCACTCCAGTATCCTTGCCTGGAAAATTCCATGAACAAAGGAGGCTACAGCCCACGGGGTAGCAGAGTAGGACATGACTGAGCGACTTCACTGCATTTCACTTCACCTCTGTTCTGGGAAAGCTCCCAGCCTCCGTGTGGACCTGGGATGTTCTTCCTGAGACCCCTGCCCCCAGTAGTTCCTTCTTTCTCCTCCTCCTCTGATCTGAGGAGAGGCTTCCTCTCTGGGAAGCAACAGGGCACCAGCAGGCACATCTCACATCTTTTCAGCAAAGCCCACATAGAGCAAGGGTTCTGTCTTATTTCTTCTTGCAGTCCCAAACCGAAACAGAGCTGGGCATACAACACATGCTCGATAGAGATGTGCTCAGTAAACAGAAAAGCAAACCTTAAAAATAAGTGAAAATATTTCGAGGCCAAGGCCTATTCATTACCTTTCTTTAGTGCTAGAAAATGTTCATCCTTCAGTAATAAATTTTATTTCTATAATCAGTACATACTGGAAACCCTCTATGGAGTAAGTGTGGATACCCATGCTAGATAATCCCACTGAGAGAAAGAGAGAGTCACAGATACAGAAAGAGAGAGAGAGAGAGAGACAGACAGACTCTTAGAAGTCGTTGTTCTAAGCAGGTTGAAACCAGGTGTTTAATTCTTGGCAAAATAATTCTTTTGTTTGTGTCCTAGAGGAAATGCTCTGTTGAGCACAGCATTCGTGTGAATGTCTCTGTGTCGAGTTTACTTTATTGATTCCGTGAATTTATTTGGAATGTCTCCATTTGCTCACGCCTGTTCTGGACAATGGAGAGAATGTGTGAACGCAGACAAGTGTCTGAGGAGGAGGCCTTGGGGAAAGAGGGCGTCCTAAACCAAGGACGGACCTGAACAAGGATCTTGAAACTGCAGGGAGCCTGTCAGAGTCCAGAAACTGTGGCGTGTACCCTGTTCGGCCTGCAGATTACAATGCAAGCGATGCTGAGAAATGCACAGGAAGGGTGAGCAGACCATGCCAAACCATAAGTGGTCTTACGTTCCGCTTCTTCCTGGGAGCCATGGGGAGTCAGCAAAGGGCTCTAAGTACACAAGTGACATCGGATTCCTGCTCTGGAGAGAACAGTTCAGAAGCAACTTGGAAGCTTATCGGAGGGGCAAGATCAGAAGCCCCCAGAGCTGATGGTTAAGTGTCTCCTCCAAGATACAGGTTAGAGGCCGTTCACTAGAGGAGGCTAGTTTCGGAGGAGACAGAGAGGAAAGCAGACAGCATCATAGGTGTGGACAGCCCACCGCGGCAGAACCCAGAGATGGGTTGGTGCCAGTGCAGAGGGAGAATGTGGATGGACAGCTACCCTGCACCCCTGGGATTTCAAAGGAGAGCAAAGGAGCATCTCTTGCAGGGGAGGGCGGTGGGAGTCCACCTCGTACCTCCTGACCTCGAGGTGCCTGAAGGACACTCCTCTGGGTTGAGGGACCAAGTGGCATCAGCTGGGATCTCTAGAGGCCAGACCTCAACAGTTCCCAGCAGGTGTCTCGCACGTCCCCAAGTGAGGACAAGAGGAAGCCCAAGACTGGGAGCGTGATGAGGCTGCGGCAGCAGCAACAGGTTTAGGGACGTGATGGGCTTTGTGGACTGAAAGGTCATGTGCCCAAAATTCCTCTGCTGAAGTTCCAATACCCAACATGATGGTGTTTGGAGATGGGCTTTTGGGGATGATTAGATCAGATGAGGTCCTGAAGGTAGGGCCACAGGATAGGATTAGCATCCTTATTATAAGAGGAAGCAGCAGAGCTCTTTCTCTCTGTGCCACACTGGGACACCAGGAGAGAGGGCCGTCTTTAGCCAGGAACCCAGTCTTCCCAGGAACCGACTCCACCAGCATGTTGAACAGCCTCCAGGACTGTGGGAATAAACACCGGTGGTGTTTTGTTAGAGCTGCTGCTGCTGCTAAGTCGCTTCAGTCGTGTCTGACTCTGTGCGACCCCATAGATGGCAGCTCACCAGGATCCCCCGTCCCTGGGATTCTCCAGGCAAGAACACTGGAGTGGGTTGCCATTTCCTTCTCCAATGCATGAAAGTGAAAAGTGAAAGTGAAGTCTCCCAGTCATGTCCGACTTAGCAACCCCATGGACTGCAGCCTACCAGGCTCCTCCGTCCATGGGATTTTCCAGGCAAGAGTACTGGAGTGGCAGCTGGAGCCAACTAAGATGGTCAGACTGCACTGGATTCGAATAATGGTTAGGATTTCAATAAAGGTAGAAGCAAAGGGGGCTTCCTGGGTGGCTCAGCGGGTAAAGAATCCACATGCCAGTGCAGGAGACTCAGGTTCGATCCCTGGGTCAGGAAGATCCCCTGGAGAAGGAAAGGCAAACCACTCCAGGATTCTTGCCTGGGAAACCCCATGGACAGAGAAGCCTGGCAGGCTACAGTCCATAAGTTTGCAAAGAGTCAGATACGACTGAGCAGCTGACACACACAAAAGGGAGCAGCAAGGGAACAGCCGAGGGGGAAAGAAACAGACTCCTGATTGGAGAACAAGGGGCCCTGGGCAGCTCGGAGTGTGTCGGGCGCAGCTGAGCTCCTGGAAGTCTGGGCTCAGTGTCCCTGAAAGTCTGGGCTCAGTGTCCCTGACACTGTTTGGGGTCATGTGCAGCCAGCTTTGCTGTGGCTTGAGACCCAGGGGGCCAACACGTTCTGGGGATAATGAATGCTAGAGCCTCAGGAGGACTGTGTCCAGGTGCCCAGCAGTGCTTCCAAACCCTGGGACCTTCCCCCAGTGACGGTCATCACACTGAAGCTCTCACCCAGCTCCCAGCAGCATCCAATGTCAGACCAGCCCTCTCTCCGCAAACCATGAAGATCCTGCCAGAGAAAGCAGCAGGCAGCAAAATATTCTTAGTATGTGGTTTGGGGATTCCCTTTCCTTCAAAATCCAATTAAAGCCCAACAAACAGAAAACTTGCCTGACTGAGGTTTTGCAAGGAAATTGGCTATTTTATTTAAGCGTTTGTTTTACATTCACTGGGGTTTCGCTTTTCTTTTTTTCTCTTTCTCTCTCTCTTCTTTCTCTCCTTACTTCTTTCTTTGCTCCCTTAACAAATTTGCCTGCACTCAACTGTTACAGAGACTCCAAAACAGGGGACTGAGAATCCTTCTAAAAAACGTTGGTTTTCCGAAGCATATGTGCTCTCTTGGGGGATGTCGGGTTCACGTGTTTGAGGCCAGGGGGTGAGAATGGCATTGTGCCTGAGACCTCAGGAGGCCTTGGGCCTGGGGGCTTTTGGAAACTTGCATGCTCTGATGTCCAAGTTCTGTGCCAAGAACAAGTCACTCAGCCCACAGCAGCAGAACAAGTGTAATGATTCGATTTCTTATAGCCGCTGTCACCTTCATCTATATATTTGCTGGTGATTTATTAGGGCCTGTTCCACCTGTCTCCGTCTGCAGGAGACCTTGTATTGTTGAATTCTTTCCGCGGCGAGGACAGGAATGAAGGAGCAGATGGGATTATGACTTATTTTCCAATGCTGAATTTATAAAAAGATCTTCTGTCAGACATCGACGCACAGCAGTTTGTGGGATGAAATTAATCCTGTGAATAAAATCGCTAACCTCACCTAAAATAGGTGCTTTATTTAAAGAAGGATCGATGAGGCTTGCTAAATATTATTTTTAGTGTGGCTAAAAGCTTTTCATAATCCCAGGCTGCAAACATTAAATAAACGGGCAGTCCTGGGTGTTCCCGCACACTGGGGGCGGTGGGTTGGGCCAGCGTGATGCCTGTCTGGGGGCTGCCCCAGGCCTCCGCTCCCTCCAGCTCAGGCTCAGAGCGGGGGAAGCGCTGGTGTCCACTGTGCGTGAATCTGCACTGCGGCGCATCTCGCAGCCTCGTCTCCCGAGGAGGATCGTTTGTGACTTAACCAGCGACATGTCTGGCTGTGTAACAAAAATCACACTCAAGGCTGAACGGCCCCACCCTAGACCCTTTGTTCTCTGTCCAGTAGTCTCACGGGTTCTGGTTTTCAAAGGAACACTGGCTAATCTCATATTTTGGTGCTGATGCTTTGCGACAGGTGTATAAACAGAGTTCATCTCTCAGTTCTTTACCTTGACCTCTGTCAGCAGTCCTGTAAGTGTGGCTGGGAAGGGCTACTTTTGTGGCCTTTGGTGTTGGGGGTCTAGCCCTTGGTGGCTCATATGGTAAGGGATATGTCTGCCAGTGCAGGAGATGTGGGTTTGATCCCTGGGTTGGGATGATCCCCTGGAGGAGGGCATGGCAACCGATTCCAGTATTCTTACCTGGAGAATCCCACGGACAAAGGATCCTGGTGGGCTACAGTCCATGGGGCCGCAAAGAGTCGGACACGATTGAGCACCTAACACTTTCACTTGTAAGAGGATGACTCCAAAACTCCTGTAGTGACCCTGAACTTCAAATTCTTGACACCATCAAACAGTGCTAATGCCTGTGATCAAAACGCTCAACCGCAAAAATAGGAAAACTCTGGAAAGAAGTTTAAATTCCGAAACAAGGTTATTGTTGGAAATAACCTAAATGTCCATGGACAGATAAATGAAAAGAGAAGATGTAGTTATATAGCGCATTGTGTATATCGTCTACACACAGTGGACTATTACTCAGCCAATTAAAAGATTGAAACAATACCATGTGCAGGGACATGGATGGACCTAGAGATTATCTTCAAGTGAAGTCAGTCAGACCGAGACAAATGCCAAATGACGTCACTTATTGTGGAATGCAAACTATGACACAAATGAATTTATCTGCAAAACAGAAATAGACTCGTAGACATAGAGAGCAGATGTACGGTTGCCATGGGGAAGGGGGTGGGAGAGGCATGGGTTGGGAGTTTGGGATTAGCAAATGCGAGCTATTCTATATAAATGGGTACCCAGCAAGGTCCTACTATATAGCACAAGGAACTGCATTTGATATCTTCTAAAGAACAGCAATGAAAAAGAAAAAAGTCTACAAGTTCATTGAACAAAAACAAATGCTGCGTTTTATTCTAGCATCTTGATTATACCCACCAAGAAAAGAAACTATCTTTCCCCCTTTTGTCTCGTGTAACTCTCTACGTTTGAAGCCATCCAGGAGTGCAGCAGAATCACAGCAAACGGCAGCATGTTTCTCCCCCACAGAACTTCATGTCACGGATTTCCCTTCCCTGAGAAAAAGAACTTAAGGAGAAATTGGACTGTATGGAAATCAGCAAATCGCTGTTCGTTCTTTGAAAGGAGCCCCACGGAGGCAGGGACGAGCCGGTGACTTTCGCCGTCAGAACGTCTGTTTTGCTCTTGAGTCTCGCTCGTCCCCTCTCCCACCAGGGAACATTCTGGAGGAGAATGGCAGGGGCCACCAGCCCTGTGAAACCCACCCTCCGAGCGGAGATGCGTCCATGGTGCACAGGACTTCTTCATTAGGACGTTAAGCCTGTAGTCATATTTTCAATCGCGGCTGCAGCTTCTTTTCCTTGCAAGCGCTTTCACTTATTTTGGCGGCACCTAAGGCCCCGTGCCGTACACAGCAGCACGGTTTGAGACATCGCTGTGATGTTCTGTACATCATATAGTTGCTAACAACCTGTCAAAGTCATCCTGACACCAAACTGAGAAGCTGATGGTTTGGGTAACGTATTAGAGGAGATGAAAAAAAGAGAGAGTCCTCATTACTGTAATAAAAGCAGCAGAGACACACCGAGAATCAATTACTGATTTGTGACCTAATGAACTCACCCTCAGTCAAGTGCAGAGCGGCACCGGGCCTCTTACATTATCAAATGATTTAGGATGGAGCGCTGTCTGGGGCCGGGCAACCAGTCGAGGCAGAGCCGTTCTCTGATATCGTCGCCGCCTTAATTACCTTGTTCCCAGGTGCAGAGATCAAATGGGGCGACTGGAGGTGCTGGAGCTCGAGCCAGCTGGAAACGAAGAGGAAATCATTAACACCAACAAGAGCTGCATCGGGGCCATGACACCTCCTGGCGGAAGCAAGGAGACTCAGAAAGTCCTTGACTTGTCCCCTCTGGCCGCCTGGGGACTGGGTCCAGGTGGGGGTCAGTGTGGTGGCCACATCTGGAGGAATCTGGGAAGGTGAGCCAGGTGTCCGGTCCCCCAGCGCAGACATTGGCTGGAAAGGAAGGGGGTCTGAGGGCGTGTGTGCAGACGAGGGGCTCCCTGATCCAGAGTGGACGGTGAGTCCACTGATCACACTTGTGTGTCTCAGAGGAAAAGATGACAACTGAGCTTCTAAGTAAACACACACACACAATGTTCTTGTCACTGATAAAACGGCTTGGTTCTATCTTTCATCTCCTAGAGTCCTGTCCAGATGCCACGTCCCTGCACAGTGAGCCGAAGCCAGGAGATGGTCATCCGCGGCCACAGAGGCTGCTGCCTGCTTGTGGCAAGGCACACGTTACCGTTTCTTGAACTAAATCCTTGGAGCCGTTTTTCATCTTCTCTGTCGCTGTGGTGTCCTTCTCCTTACCCATGGAGAAGAGGCTCCTGTGTTCCCAAAGTCACAGGCTCCTCCTGGGTTCATTAGTCCCCGATGTCAGGGAAGTGCCCAGGAGCTGGGGCACCAATGATGAAGATCCATCTGGGCTTCAGGGTCATATCCCTGCCCCTCCCGTGCCCCTGCGCTGCTCTGCCAGCCCTTGCTGGGAGAGAGACATCAGCACGAGGCCCTGGGAAGCCAGCTCTTGTGTTGCTCACAGTGGGCTGAGCCGGCTTCATCCCGGCATCACTGATGAACCAGCCCCGTCAGCACCACACATGGCATCAACAGGCCCTGGTGACACTTTGGGAAAGGGATAAAGATGAGGACTCATCCCTGAGAAGCCTCGCACACAAATGACTCACAGCTGGAAGTGTTTGGACAAACCAGAGTCGGAGGAATGGGTCATGTGGGTTGTGTGCGCTCAGTGGGGAGCCTGTGAGTCTGGGGGAGCAAGGAAACCCCCTTCTGCAGCCACAGGCCACACGCCAGGTGCGTGCATGCTCAGTCGCCCAGTCATGCCCAACTCTTTGCCACCCTGTGGACTGTAGCCTGCCAGGCTCCTCTGTCCATGGGAGTCTCCAGGCAAGAATACCAGAGTGGGTCACCATGCCCTCCTCCAGGGGATCTTTCCAACCCAGGGATCCAACCTGAGTCTCCTATATTGGTGGGCAGATTCTTTACCACTGAGCCACCAGGGAAGCCCAAACCAGGTTCAGCTCCCCACTAGTTTCAGATGAGTCCCTGGAAGCATCCTTGAGTGACGCCAGAGTCAGCCAGTTAAATGCAGAGTCTAATTCAGAGATGTCGGCTGGGCAGGAGATGGTGCAGGTCCTGCAAGTCCCTGGCACTGCCAGGCCTGCATCCTTGAAGCAGCAAGTCCTGCGAGCTCTATGCCTGCCCCCCCAGTCCTTATCACTAGGACCAATGTACTAACCAATCCCAGGAGTACCATCTCAATAAGTCCTGTGAGCCAAGTACCCCCGCAAGGGAGTTGGATGCACTCAAAGTCCTTCGAAAAGAATCGGTTGCTTTAGGCCCCTTGGCCAGCCTGGTCTTTAAGACCGACCTTTGGGACCATGACCTTCCAGGCCCTCAAATAAGCCAGCCAGGAGGTGGTGAGGAGAGGTCCCCAGGCGATGGAAGTCAGGAGCTGTGACCAGGCAGGTACAGCAGAGCCCAAGCAAACCCAGCTCAGCTAGGGACCCTTCCCCACCTGCTCAAGTCTTGTGTGTGGTTGAGGCTGGTGTGGGAACAAGGTCCAGTCATGCAGCATAATTTGCAAATCAAGAAACCAAGTGCCCTGAACACCTAGTGCCATGAGTGGATAGAGCCGTCCAGTGGGCCCCTTTCCAAATGGCCCAAAATTCCAGAATGAGCAGAGATGAGGTTAGGAGGGACGGGGGACTTGGTGCAGGCAGCCGCCTTCACTAAGCGGCATCTTTGTGGAGGCAGACACAGGCCGGGTCGCCGTGGCCCCCGGGGACCTGGGACTGAGCCGTCCTTCGCCGCTGCTCGGTCCTGCCCTCCCAAAAGCTGGTGATTCATTGGATTTAATATTGTCCCGAGTCTCACTCCAGGGAACGCTGCAGGAATGTTTTTCAGAAGAGAAGCACAGGCATTAAAAACACTCTGCACGCCCCAGCCTATAAAAGAGGTTCTTTATTAATGACAGCAACGGCAGCCAAATAGTCCAACGGCTGTACCGTCCGAGGGGACCCGGTGGTTAGGGCCACGCTCTGCATGACTTTTACCTTCCCTGCCCCTTTATATCGAGGTCCACAAGGTTAGAGTTAGCACCCTTGATGGGAAGGCCCAGAATGGGAGCTCCATCCTGCTCTCCTGCTCCCCCTCCTCTGCAGGGCCTGTGAACCCTGTCCCCATCCCCTTGGCAGCTCAAGTGCCCCCAGTTCTGAGGCTGGTTGATGGGAGGCAGCGGGGGACACTCAGGTCCACTCTCTTCATTTCCTCCAAAAGCCGCAGGCGTGTTCTCGCGTCTACAATGTCTCCAGTTTTCCTCCGGCTTCAGCAGCATTTTCAACTTGAGAATGGAGGTGTGTGCCGCCCACATCTCTACATGAAGTTTCCCTCCTCTGTCTGGGTTTGGGCTGTTCCCGCTGGTCTCTGGGTCCCCACGAGAGGGCTGTGTCTTCCAAGATTCTGATGCTCCTGCCCACTGGCCACTTGGACCAAACCCCCAGGTCTCCCCTTCCTATCATGGATTAAGATGTTGTTAACAGAAAATGCACAGTAAGTATATCTTTTAAGTATATATTTTAATTCCCTCCTGATCGCTTCTAAACACTGACAAGTATTTGAAGTTTCCACCTCCTTTAATACAGAAGATGAGATGGTTGGATGGCATCACTGACTCAATGGACATGAATTTGAGCAAACTCAGGGGCACAGAGGAGCCTGGTGTGCTGCAGTCCTTGGGGTCACAAAGAATCAAATATGAGTTAGCAACTGAACAGCCAGCTCCTTCAAGTTTAAACAGGATGGCAGATTTTTGCAGAGAACACAGAGTTCCTGGAGCTAGTGATCTCTGAGGGAGGTCAGCTTCCAGGTGCCAACCTCAAGGATGTTTTGGTCCCATCATCACCTGGAGGTGAAACTTCAGAAAGAAGCGTCTTCTCTGGGACCCTCATGGTCACTGTGAGTGAGATACCCCATCCGTGCGCTGGGCTGTTCAGCTCTGCCCCATGGTGGTGAGCAGGCATAGTGTTTAAGGAAAACAAAGCGTCACTTAGGAACCCCCAGCCCTGTACACACATGGAGGATTCAGCTCTGACCTTGGTCCCTCAGATAGTCATCAACACCTCCTGCTCATTTGGTGCTTCTCTCCCTTCACCCACCAGACTCTGCCCACTGGGCCCACTAAACACTCCACCCTCAGAAAAGCAAAAGTCACTGTTTTTCTTCTATTTGTCAAGGTATCACATGTAAATGGCAGTGTACGTGTACAACAGTAAAAGACGAGAAAATCAAAATTCCCTGGTGATCCCAAGCCCAGAGACAAACATGAGTACCATTCTGGAGGATTACTTTTCAGTCTTTCCAAATTCTGTTTCAAAAACAGCCCAAGACATGGCGTAAGAACTCTTAGACATTGTCAGCTTTGAGTTTTAGAAGATGCTTTGGAATGTTGTGACTTTTCTGCTGTCTTTCAGAATATTCTGCCTTGATCTCCTGGACTGGGTTCTCTTCATCCACCTGCTCTTCAAGTATCAGCATTTTACTGTGAAATAAATGGTCTTTTGTTCTGTGTCTACTTTCTTTCCTGAGTCATGCCATCCTGTCAGCTTACCACCTAAATGTCTACACAGAGTGTGGAGCCAGCATGAACCAACTCACCTTCTCTCCACTTCTCAGGGGCCCAGTCCTCCTCATCTCTGCTGAAAGTATCATCCTGCTTTCACCCTGAAGGGCTATCTCTTTTAGTTCCTCTGTTCTTTACTTCTTGTCTTACCGGACTCATCAGATATTTTTAGCATTGCATTTTGAGTCTTTTATAGACTTTTAGCTATATCATTTGCATAATTTTGAGAGGATGCTCTATGGAGACAGAGTTTCAATCCCTGGGTTGGAAAGACCCACTGGAGAAGGAAATGGCAAACCACTCTAGTATTCTTGCCTGGAGAATCCCTGGACAGGGCAGCTTAGCAGGCTATAGTCCGTGGGTTCACAGGAGTCGGACGTGACTTAGTGACTAAAACACCACCACCACTAGGAATTACATTTGTACCATTAATTTGTCCAACTGCAGGCAATATTGTGCTAATGCACATAAAATATTGGGGGCTCATAGCAGTCCCATCCTCTGTGCTACTGTTGCCACGAATAGCCATCTATATATGGCATCAACTCCCCAATATGATGCTATCGATTTTCCTTAAATGTCATGTATCTTATAGAAATTAACAAAAGAAGTATGTACATGCATATCTGTGCCCATATTTGTGCTTTTATGCATGAATGTATAATATATATAATATTTATATAATTCTGCCCACATTCACCATTTCTATCCATCTTCCTTTCTTCCTGAAAATCTAGTTATCAGCTGGTGTCATTTCCTTCAATCTAAAGCAAAACCTCCTTTGTAGCACAGATCTGCTGGCAACAAATTGTCTCAGTCGTTTGTTATCCGAAATGTCTTCATTTCCTCTCCTCTTGGGAGATAGTTGGGCTAGCTATAGAATTCTGGTTAATGGTTTTTTCCTTCCAGCCCATCACACGAGTCATTCTGCTGTGTTCCAGCTGCAGTGTTTCTGATGGTCAGCCCCCCATGGACACCTGTTCTCCAATGTGTACAACCTCATCCCTGCTGCTTCCAGTACTTCTCCTTCACCTTTACGTTGAGAGGCTTGGCTTTGTGTGGTTCCTGTCCTTTCCTTTGATTTTGCCCTCTTTGATGAATGCTGAGTTTCTTGGATTTGTAAATTGATATTTTACACAAAATTTGAGGGAAAAAAGGAAACCCAAACTCTCTGTTTGACAAACACATCTAGCTCCATTCTGTATTTAAAGCTCTACTCCCAACTGTCCTATCTCGTGTCTTCTGCATTTCATCCTCCAAATACAATGCATAATTTAATACCTCTCTGCTTCTGCTGTGATTTCTACTTAAAATGACCATTGTCCCAACCTGTTATTAACTTACCAATAAGTTACTTACTCTCTTACAAAAGCCCAGTTCAGTGTCTCTCAGCCTGTGACCTTTTCCCACGAAAGCCCTGGAAATGTGATCTTCCACCTCTATGATTTTCCCGTTTATTACAGCATATGAAACACATCATTCTATTTCTATTATTCTCTCGCTAATGACAAGAATTCTCTCTTTCTCTCCTTGTGGCCCTTATACCTTGCACAATGTCAAGTACATCATATGTATTCAATAAATGTTTATGGGCTAATTGGATGAATAAATGAATGAGTTGAATTTACTTAAGACCATGAGGTAGTGTTTCCAGGGCTCTTTGTAGAGAGAAATAAAGTGGCATTTATCCTCAAGTTTAACTCAATGATGAGTAACGGTGTTTAGATTTTGATTGAGGACTTTCAGATCCCTAGAAATCTTTAGGGAAAAGCTCTCAGGTAACTCATGGTTTCTGAATGGAGGCCAAGAATGAGTTTTAAATCTGTGATAAGTACATAAAAGTGGGAGCAATCTTTTTTGATTATATATTACTTCCCCAGTCATTATGGAATCATTTCGTATTCATTGTGATAACACCAATCATTAATACACTCATTTGGCATTCATATAGCTCTCTTATGCACTTCGATAGGAATTCTCTTGTAATTAACCATTCGTTAATGTTAATAGTAATGGACGGTTAAAATAATGTGCCACCAAATACAGTCATTGACAGCGAAGGGATCAACGGATCCAGGCAGGAGAAACACTGCAGCCATCCCTTCTGTTGGGAAAACGTCCTCAGAAGGTAGACTGGAGCTTGAGATGCTGTATAAACAGGACTGCGAGCCCCAGATGGGAGCCCAAGTCTTGGCCATCACTTCTTTGAGGACTTGATTTTAAATTCAGAAGAACACTGTGCCAAGCTGGTGCTTGATTCAGCGATTTTCTTTTAGCTTTTGTGTAGATCGACTGTGTCCTAAATTATCCACCTCTTCTTTGCCTCATTTACAATTGTATTTTCCTGTTAGAGACCAAATCTGATTTCCTAAAGGACTGCTCTGCAAATGAGATTTGGGGGGTTGCAAAGAGTCGGACACAACTGAGCGACTGAACTGAACTAAACTGAGCTGAACAGGATAAAATGTATGAAAAGTGAAAGTGAAATTCATTCAGTCTTGTCCGACTCTTTGCGACGCCAGAGACTACAGTCCATGAAATTCTCCAGGCCAGAATACTGGAGTGGGTAGCCGTCCCTTCTCCAGGGGATCTTCCCAACCCAGGGGTCAGGCCCAGGTCTCTTGCATTGCAGGTGATTCTTTACCAGCTGAGCCACAAGGGAAGCCCAAGAATAATGGAGTGGGTAGCCTATCCTTTCTCCAGCAGATCTTCCCAACCCAGGAATCGAACCAGGGTCTCTTACATTAAAGGTGGATTCTTTACCAACTGAGCTATTAGGGAAGTCCAAAATGTGTGTTTATGAAATGTTTGTTCATCCTCAAATCAAAAGGGCAGTCTTATTAAAAGCAGTAATTGGTTAAAGGCGAGTTGATGCGCTCCACCTTGAAATACAGCCATGTTGAAATGCAAATGAAGATCACAGGCTGAACCCCTGGATTTACGAAGCTTGGGGGCACTTCTGTAAAGTGCTGATGAAGACAGTACTTGTTTCCTCTAGACGGTGAATGGCTTCCTTCTCCAAGGTGGCCCTCGTTATGGTCGATATCAGCGATTTTAGGCCATGGCATGAGGTGTGGGGTGTCAGTCACGCACTCACCCTCCAGCTTTGATGCTGAAGTCCCCGAATGTGGCAGCCCCTTTCATGAGCACAGACTGCAGAAGAAGAGGGGAGGGCCAGCAGTGGAAATTCTAGAATTTCACATATGGTTGCCGAGTCGTGTGCCCTGGGAGTTCCACCTGTAGGGCTGGATGGGCTTCAGGGCATCCCGAATCTTGCACCAGATGAGTCCCTGAGGCCTCCAGAGAGAAGGTAGGCACACCTTTCTTGTGTCCCTTCTTAAAACACAGTCCCAGTCCACATGAGGACATCTGGTAAGCTTCCAAGGCATTGAGGTTAGCTCTTTAATTCAGCTGGCCAGACGTAAAAGGCAACTCTGCTCAGTGGAGATAACACACTGACCCCTGTGCTCAGTCAGTCATGTCTGACTCTTTGCAACCACATAGACTGCCAAGCTCCTCTGCCTAAGGAATTCTCCAGGCAAGGATACTGGAGTGGGTTACTATTTCCTCCTCCAGGGGATCTTCCAAACCCAAGGATAGAACTTGAGTCGCCTGTGTCTCCAGCATTGGCAGGCAGATTCTTTATCCCTGACCCGCCTGGGAAGACACACTGACCCCTTATCACACTGGTTTCTGGCCCTGAGAGCAAGTTGTCTCTGTGTGATGTGAGGAAGACAGACACAGGAGCCCGAAAGCAGGGAGAATGGCCCCCCAAGGAGCAAGGGGGGAGGCCCAGAGCGATGGCTGGGGCCTGACCCGGACCTGCCCAAACACTCCATCAGGGTGGATCCGTCACTGCCCCTTCCTGGGTGGTGACTGTCGGGGTGGCTTGGGGGTGGCTCTGTAGGGGGAAGGAGCACAGCAGACCCCCACTCGGGTCCCAGGCAGCCCAGACTCAGCTCCACATTTCTGGACAGGAGCATGGCCTCGGGTCTGACAAGGGGAGACAGAGCAGGGCTGGAGAAATGGGGGTCATGGGCAGCCCCTGCAATCCCAGGACATAAATCCCCCACTGGCCCGCCTCCCAGAAGGAAGCCTGCACCTCCTCTCTTGAAGAAAGCCCTTCCCCAGACGGGATGCTCTGGATTCTGACCAGTCGTCTAAACCACATCCCTGTGGAAAAGCCCAGAAAGTCAGAGCTCGACGGGCCTCTAGATGGTCTCATCCAACACTTTGGTTTCACCCAAGTGGAAACGGAGGCCCTGAGAGGAGCACGCTCTGTGGGCGCCAGGTTTGCTGTGCCGGCCACCGTGTGCTCCAGAGCTGTCACTCCACGCGTGTCTCAGCCCCAAGAGAGATGCTCTTCTGCAAGGCCAAGGCATTTCCGAATCCGTGAGGTGCGAGGAGTATGGCTGCCAAGCCTGGGCAGGGGACAGACGCAGGAGGGGGCGGACAGGGGCTGTCAGGCTGCCAGTGCTAGGGAGGGGGCTTACCAGGCACGGTTGTCCAGCTCACACATCCATCCACCCAGCATATGGTCCATGCCACCCTGTGCCCTGGCCCAGCTGCTTGAGCATGACCCCCCCTTCTTTGGCTCCCATATCAGGCCTCCAGTGACCAGGACCACCCAAGATCCTCTTAGGGCACCCCTCCCCGTGAGAGGGAGTCCTGGGTCCACCGAGTCCATGAGTGCTGAGGCCACCGTAGCCTCAGGTCCAGGATTCTGCTCAGTGTTCGTCCCTTTAAATTCTACACAGCAATAAACTCTACACACTCTCCTCCTGAAACATTAAAGAGCTTCTTCTTGCCTCTACCGTGTCTATAAAACCATAAAGCAGAAATCTTTAATTACTCGGAAAGGTCAGGCTTCACGTTGTATATTTAATCTGGATTTAAAGAAGTGACTTCTATGAAGAGTTATGCTGCCACGTCTAAACACCTGCTGCTTCCGTTTGTCAAGATGCACTCGGGCACTCCCAGGCAGAGACACACAAATGAACCAGCGGCACTCTGCACCTTCCTATTCAGAGCGGGACTATTTTAGGACCTGTCTGAGGACAGCCGATTCTTCCCAGGTAGACAGTAATCACAGGGGTGGGCAGAAGTTTTCAACTACTTTGACGACTGGCTTGGAACGTGGGTTTTTGTTGTTGTTTAGTTGTCAAGTCATGTCTGACTCTTTGCCACCCTTGGACTGTAGCTCGCCAGGCTCCTCTGTCTTTGGGATTTCTCCAGACAAAGATGCTGGAGTGGGTAGCCACTTCTTTCTCCAGGGGATCTTCCCCTGACCCAGGGATGGAACCCATGTCTCCTGCACTGGCGGATGGGTTCTGAGCCACCAGGAGCGTGGGTACACTGAGGAAAACGTTTCTGAGGACGCCTACCTACCTGCCTTTCTATTTCCCTCCTCGTTCCTTTCTTCTCCCCACCCTCCCTCCCTCCATTCACAGACAGAATGTCCGGCAGGCTCAGGAGGTACGCGAAGACAGTGGAGAGCGTGTGTGCCCCCTGGGAGCATACTAAGTGGGCAGGCAGGGCTTGGGGATGGGCTCCCTGCGGGAGGACGAGTGCATGCTGACACGTGGTCCTGTCTGTGGATCTAATAGAAACCAGAGTCCGCCTGAGGAAGAAGGAAGGTCTAGATACGGAAAAAGGAGAAAAATTGGAATAAACCCTCCGGTGTCGGATTCAAATTAGAGTAGTTAGTGTAACTCATGGCAATAGACAGATAAAGATAAATAATAGATAGTACATATATAGATGCATAGACAATGTACGAATACACATATACAGGAAAAGATACAAGTGTGGATATGATACTTGCATCTCTTTCGTATGTTTACATATTTTCATACCTACAGACATAACAGATATACATTTTCCTGCTTTGCAAACCTAGAAGCAACACTCCTGCTGTAAAAATGATTACACCTACCACTCAGTTCTTGGTTTTTAAAGAGGATTCTCCACGAAAAGAACAAAGGCTCTGTGGAGAAATGACTGACTTTCGACCGGGCTAGAAAAAGAGCATGGTGAGTTTGGAATCAATTTTTGTGACAGAAGAGAGGACATTTCCCAAAGAGTAACAAGAATACATTAAAAGGACATGGAAGCAAGTTTGACTGTGTTACTTCTGGTCAAAATGAGGGTAATCTGAGAGTCCAAATTAATAATGTAAAATTAAATATGTAAAAATTAGTAATAGTAAATCAATTGCATCCCATCAGATGCGACAGTAACCTCAGTGACCATATAGATATAAATAAGTAAGTATAGAGAAAAGAAAAATCTCTTCCTAATAACAAAAACCAACTAAGAAATATGGTAACTATGATGTAATTAGAAAATCACCATTTGGCAACTATCAGAGGGGCAATTAATTCAGGTAAGAACCGTCGGTGGGTTCTGAAACTAGGGCATGAGATTGGATGAAGAAGGGCTATTACACACTCTCAAAATGTCTCTCCAAAAGTAAGTGGTAATTACAACAGGGACATAAAGCGCCTTTTTGACAGGAGCTCGGCGACTGTGGCCCAGTGCTCTCCTATGGGGAGCTGTCCACATGTCTGTGGCCCTCACTAGACAAGGCCTTTGAAAGATCTGTTTTTTATCTCATGATCCCATGGGCCAAGGCCCTTCTTTATGGACCCTGGATATGGATAGACACATTCGGTAGGAACTTATGGACCATCTACTGAACCCTGAGGAACACTCAGTACAGAAGGCAATGGATTCTCACTACTTCCCTACTGATTTTCTCTTTCCATATAGAATATCTTTAATGTGAAAAGCTCTTGATTAAACACTCAAGGAACTGTTGAACTCTGAAACGGGGAGATTTAACACACACACATGTCCAATGAGAGCCACACAAAGTACATTGGTGAAGTTTATTGGTAAAGATTTCATATTTTAGAGACACTTTAGGTTCACAACAAACTGAGAGGAAGGCACAGACTTCTCCTTTTCCTTTCCCTTCCCATATCCCCAGCCTTTCCCGCTGTCAACACCTCCCATCATTTGGTACGTTTGTTCAAACTGACAAACCTCTGTGGACACGTCATCAGCACCCAGAGCCCACAGCTTGCACTACAGTTCACTCTGGTGTTGGGCATTCAATGGGTTTGCACAAACATGTGACACATATCTGCTATTAGAGCATCGTGCAGAGTAGCTTCACCGTCCTGAGCAGCCTCTGGGCTCCCCCTGCTCATCTCTCACTCCCTGCTGACCACTAGCAAGCTCTGATCCTTAGACTCTCCCAAGAGTTTTTTGTTTTGCAAAATATCCTATAGTTGGACTCACACAGTCTGTAGCCAGAGGTGAACTTCTCACTTGAGTAGACCAACAATGGTCAAATGATTAATAACACTCATCAGTTATTTTGGTGTTTGTGGGGCACGAAATACTAAGGACAATGCTTATCTGCCTAGGCTCTAAGGCTTATTTCTGTGTACTTTGTAGATTTATTATTAGCAGCAAGGAGAGGACCCAGCAGGAAAGGTGAACCTGCTTGCTGTCCAACCTGAACCACTGTCCATGTCCGGCCTTGGGAAGACAGCCTCACGGGCTTCAAGAGTCAGTGCTTAAATGACTGTGTGATCTCACCGTGCAAGGAATCTCAAAGAGTCAAACTCAGAAGCAGAGATGAGAACTATGTTCTCCAGGGTCTGAGGGAGAGGATGAGGGAGAGGTGAGAGATAGGGTACCAACTTTCAGGTACACAAGGTACATAAGTTCTAGAGACTGGTTGCACAGCATAGGTAACATCACTCTGTAGGATACTTAAACTTTGGTAAGAGGGTAGATCTCGTGTCAAATGTTCTTACCATGAAAATAAAAATAATGGGACCTCCCTGTGGTCCAGTTGTTAAGAATTCACCTTCCAATGCAGGGGACGTGGGTTCAATCCCTGCTCAGGGAACTAAGATCCCACAGGTTCAGTTAAGCCAGTGCACCACAACTAACATTCAGACAGCCAAATAAATAATATATATTATACAATATATTTTTTAAAGACAGTAATAATAGGGGCAGGGGAAAACTTAGGGAAGCGTTGGATCCATTCATGACCTGGTAATGGTTTCTCGGGTGTATACCAAGAGTGTGTTAGTCATTTAGTCATGGACTGCCAGGCTCCTCCACCCATGGGATTCTCCAGGCAAGAATACTGGAGTGGAAAGCCATTCCCATCTCCACTGGATCTTCCTGACCCAGGGATCGAACCCAAGTCTCCCGCATTGCAGGTAGATTCTTTATCGTCTGAGCCACCAGGAAGCACACTCACCTCCAAAATCATACACTAAGTATGAACAGCTTTTTCTATGTCAATTATGCCACAATAAAAGGCGTTGGTTTTTTTTTTCTTTAAGAACAATGAAGGCAAAACAGTTCAAGAGAAACTGAATCAAAGCATGTTTACAAGCCTCTCACTAGCTGACCGAGGGATAAATTCACCAAAGAAAGTAGGGGATGTTTTCTCCCCTTTTATTTGAAAACAGTGCAGCACCCTAAGACGCTTCAGTTCAAGCAGCCTTGGAAATGCAGTGCCTACTAACGCAGGGAGGAAAACTTCTTTTCGGCACAAGTAGAAGGCATTCCTTTTCTCCCCCATTTCACAACATGCAGGAGAATTGTGAATGGCTTCCCCTCAGGGACGAGCAAGATTTGCCCCTTCAGGAAGTAAACATTGTGGTTGGGACGCCAGAACGTAGTCAGGTGTTACACCTCATCTGACAGTAAACAGTACTTTAAAAATGAAATTCTTGAAGAATTTGGGGTTGGGATAGAATTTACATCAGCATTATTATGCAAAATTTATTTCCTATGCAAATGAATAGCATAAATAATACTCATGGTAAGGGAGGTTGGCTGAGATAAAAGTATATATTTTGAAGCCTTCAGAAATGCGCAAAGAGTTTCAGATATGCAGGCATGGCCCTCACTCCCTTTTACCTCAAGGCATGCTTTGGGAGTCACAGACGTGCACTTCCTCTTAAGACCTTGCCGTTCAGCATGGTCTGCAGACGGCCAGGAAGCCCCAGAACCCACTCCAGACCCAACTGGGCTGACAACTGAGCATCTGACAGTTGGAGAAGTGGGGGAGGGGAGAAGTGGGGGAGGGGAGAAGTGGGGGAGGGGAGAAGTGGGGGAGGTTTGCATCCACTCATTTTTAATTAAGAACATGTGGGTTGGAGTCTTCTTCCTGGGATCACTGGACACAATGGAGAAGGCCAGGAAGGCCATCCTCCCACCACAAACGCTCTTGGACTGATGAGAGATTGGTTCAACTCTCTGTCTGCTTCCGCAGATGGATACTGGAGAGCAGTCCAGCTCCTGGTATGTCTCTGCTCCCTCCTGGTGTTCAGAATGAGATGGGAAGGGAAACTTCCTGCTCAGTCAGGTCTGCAAAATTGCCCCCAAATACCAGTGGATGACCATGTGTAGGGATGTGAGAGTTGGACCATAAAGAAGGCTGAGCAACTGATGCTTTTGAACTGTGGTGCTGGAGAAGACTCTTGAGAGGCCCTTGGACTGCAGGGAGATCAAACCAGTCCATCCTAAAGGAGACCAGTCCTGAATATTCACTGGAGGGACTGATGCTGAAGCTGAAGCGCCAATGCTGGTATCTGAGCCTCCAAGGCTTGATCGTGCTTACTGTCAGTTCTCGCGTCTCTTTCATGAGTATTCTCCTTCAGGGAATTACCTCATCGGCCACCATTTGGGGGCTCTTTGTCTTGCAAAGCTCATTATTTCAGAGGAAGTGCCCCATGAATTAAAAAAAAAAAAAAACCAAAACACTGACAGTTATAATTAGATAGCTGAGATGAGGAGAGGTCCTGTGTGTGCCACCTGAGGAGAGGTCCTTTGGCCACCTGATGAAAAGAGCCAGCTCACTGGAAAAGACCCTGATGCTGGGAAAGATCGAAGGTAGGAGAAGGGGACAACAGAGGATGAGATGGTTGGATGGCATCACCGACTCAATGTGACGTGTTTGAACAAACTCTAGGAGATAGTGAAGGACAGGGAAGCCTGGCAAGCTACAGTCTATGGGGTCGCAAGGAGTTGGATACAACTTAGTGACTCAACAACAGCAACAACCAGTGGATGGAGATGCGCATTCACACCCTGATTCAGTTTCCTCCAGCAGTTGACATCTCGAGGAATTTCCATATAGAACCACTAATGAATAATCACACTGGTCACATCACAGCCTTTACCCCGACATCCAATCCTTGTACTTGACACACTACCAGCTTTGCTCACAACTCATTCTGAAAATTCATCTTTTAGCATAATTCTTCCAGTAGCATCTCCAGATTTTAATGCCGAGATGGAGGTGAAATTCTCTTTCCTTTCATCTAATTTCACAAATACACACACACACACACATAGGACCTCTCTTCATCCCAGCTATCTAATTATAACTGTCGGTGTTTGGGATTTTATTTATTCATGGGGCACTTCCTCTGAAATAATGAGCTTTTCAATACAAAGAGCCCCAAAATGGTGGCTGATGAGTTAATTCACTGATGGAGAATATTCATAAAAAAGACAAGAGAGAACTGATACAAGCAGGATACACGCCTTGGAGGCTCGGAGAGGCCCGTCTCATCCTTTGCTGAAAATCACAAAGACAAATTGTTTTGAAAACTACTAATGACATTTTTGTCTCTTTTTCATGAGCAAGCATGACATTTCTGCAGCTGGATCTCAACAGAAGATCAGACCCCATGTGACGCTGCCATGTTGGCTCTGGGCTTGGGACCCCACACGCGAACCGCGGCCAGCCACGTTTCCACCGGAAAGAGAAAGCCCCATGTAGTCTGAATGAGCGACGTGGCTCACGGCTGAGCCCTGGCTCATCCCTGCAGCCCTTGGCTTTGGATAGTCCCGCAGATTCCAGAGAGCGGAGTTCAGGAACATCGTGAACATAGAGAAGGACTTTCTGTTTTTCATCAGGTCTGTATTTATAACCCTGGAGAAGACTCCAACTGCATCTCATGACAATAAATCCCCAGCTCCAGCCTGGGCTGGATTTTCCTCATATTTAGCTGCTGCGTCTTTTGAATGTGTTTAATTTTTTTTGAAAAATCGCCTCCTTTTTGATTTGCATTTGGGATGCAGTTGTTTCTTCAAAGCCTCGTTGATTGGTGAAGACTCGGAACACCAGGGCAGAGAGCAGCCCAAATGCCCTGCCTTGCAGCCCTGCTTCTGGCCCTTTGTTTGCAGCATCGGCCACAGTCTGGGTCCAGATGCAGAGAGGGGGGCCGCAGGAGAGATCCGATCTGGCACTGAAATTGCTCCTTCGCCACCGCTCCGGCTGTACTCGCTGCATAACCTGGGGTACCAGAAGGCGTCTGCTTTCAGTGGCTTGTTAGTCGTGTTTTTTTTTTTCCCCCAGTTTAAAAACACACAAGTATCTAGGGGTTGCATTCTGCAGTTGGCAGGCAGAAGGAGTGTTCCAGGTAGTCAAGATCCTTCAAGGGCATGGCATTGCTGGCCGTGCCCCGGGTGCCCCTCACTCTGAGATTCACGGTTGATCGAAGACTGGAGCCCTCAGCTGGCACCCGGCCATTCCTGAGGCGTGGGTGTGCACCACGCTCAGCTCAAGTCAGCTGTAATCACCAGGGCAGGTCCGCGGGGACTGGGGACCAGAGACTGGACTGGGACGGTGGGGAGCCAGGAGGGTGCGGCTGTCACCCCAGGGAAAGACTCACACCTCCACCGACACCTTGCTGGAGCTCTCAGGTAACAGCAGCAGCTGTCCCAGGCAGCAGAGACAGGAGGCGGTGCACCTGTTTGCCACATGCTTCATTATCATCCACATCCGTGTGGTCATTAAGGATAAAGCGCTGGTGAAATATGGCACACAGGGAGCATGGCTCCTCCACGAGATGCCGGCAGCTTTACATCCACTGGGGCGATTAGAGGCCAACCCCCCCCCCCGCCCCCCGCCAACTGCAGGGGCCCCTCAGAGAAAGTTCCTGATCACCTCCTGTGGTCAGAATCACTCGTTGATTCTGAGCTCATTTTCTCTGACAGTTTTTTTTTCTTTTTTTCCCAATCCTCTTGTTTCCTCGCAGTTGCTACGAAAGTTGTTCCCATCCATTGGCCAGTCGGCCGGGATGGCTTTACATTTATTTAATTGTCCTTTCTACCTGGCTTGCCTCTGTGAGGAGGCAATCAAGGCTGAGGTCAGCTGGACAAGTTGCCAATAAGGCAGGCCGTTGAGAAATGGTCACGTTCGCGGGATTTTGACATCTCATTGCTTTTGCTGTGCACTTGGCCACCTCGCCCGCAAGCCCTCTCACTGCAGCGGGTCATCTGGTGGTGCCGGCCAGGTCCCATAACCCTCTAACATTTGTCAGCCTGGACGGGAGGGGCTCCATGGGGGCAGGTCAGGATTATTGGCTGGAGTGGCTTTTTGTGTGTTTTTCAGAATTTCTGTGAGCCTGCTTGTTGTAAAAACAGGCGAGAATGACCCAGAAGGTGATGATCAGAAAGACAAACATTAATCTATCAGTCCGGGTCCGAAGATGGCAGAGCCTGTGGAGACGAGCCTGGAGATGGATGGAGCAAGGATGCTCTCCATCTCGCAGGCGGCCGGCCCCAGGCCGAGGACCACGCTCCACCGTGACCTCACATTCAAGGCAGTTCCAAGGCGCATCTCCGCACGTGAGACCCGTGGACCATGGAAGTGTTGATCTGGACTGGAGGGCTCTTCCCCGGGGTCATGGGGCAATGCCAGCATCCCACCCTATCCCTTCCTCCCCGCAAGCCCCCTCCTTTCTTCTTTGGTGGCAGGAGACTGGGGACCACCTGACCACAGCCTAGGGCCCGTTCCTGACACTCAGAGGCCCCCATCTGTCTTCCACGTCAGCCTAGCAAACCAGCCACAAGGCAAGCTGTGCAGCCGTCTTCGTAAAAGGCAAAGAGACGCTCTCTGCAGCCAGAGACCCAGAGGTGGCAGCTGGAGTGGTGGTTTCCTCAGAGGGAAAACCAGACTGCACTGACAAATTGTTCCAGTGATTGACTTTAACTTTCCCCCTGTTTGTAGCAAGAGGGCAGGTCTGCGAAGTTTCCAGTCAAAATGGCTCGTGAATGGGTAATCACAACACGCTTACAGTCTTTTGATTTCCTGACAGATCCATGGTGCTCGGGAATTCCACGTGATTGATGGCTGTTGACTGACAATGGGTTTTATGGAATAATGATCAGGGTCCCAGACGGCAAGCGGCTGAATGCACAGATGAAACGCCCTCCCTGAGAGGGGTACACAAGTCAGGGCACACAGCCCAGCTCGCTGCACACGGACCCAGAGCATGAACCACAGAGAGAACGTGTCATTCCGGTAGCCACTGGGCTGCCCGGGATGGTCTCCTCCCCTTTCTCCCCCAACCTCCCCAACCCCCACCCCCACCCCCACCCCCACCCCCATGGTGGTCCCTCTGGGCAAGCCCACAACCCGCCACCCCCAGCAGGAGAGCCCAGGCTGTCTGCAGTGCCTCCTCCGCAGGAAGGGACTGAGCCAAGCGAGGTCCAGGAAATCCAGGGGTGTACTCAAGTCCCTCCATGACCCTGGCGGGAAAGCCAAGCCTGTGTCCTTCTAAGGCCCCGCAGCAGGGCGAGCAGAAGCAGCAGAATGCCCCGAAGCAGCTGACCTGCACGCCCTCAGAAAAGACCCACGGCCCGCTCTGTGCTCGTGGGCGCAAAGGCCACTTGTAAGTCAGCCCCGATTTGGCTGACAATGTTCGTTCTGTCGTATCCTGGAACCCAGTTGAGTGGGGGGCAGGTAAGGGGATGGCGGGCTGGGGCTGGCCCAGACCGGAGCCAGCTGCAGGGCCAAGGGTCCATTCTGTCTGCCTGTGCCAGGTGACAGAGACGCCACTGTGACTAGACGCGGAGCTGCCAGGGGCCCACGTCCCGGGAGCAGGGCGGCTGCAAACATGAGGTGGGGGGCTGTGGGGAACCCTGCAGGAGGTGGTGTCCGAAATACCTGCAGGAACCAGGCAGCCACGCTAAGCTTCCCCCGTGCTTTCCACGCCCTCTCAACAACCTCCCCGGCGGCCTTTGCTGTTGCTATTTTCATCCTCGTGACACAAACAGTAGGTGCAGTTGGGAGATCAGAAGCTCCGTGCAGAGACCTAGACCCAGGCCAGCGCTGGTGGTGAAGAACCAGTCACCAAAGATGGAACAGGAGACCAGCTCAGAGCCTCGTGCACACTCTGCAGCCAGACCCCAGGGGACAGGGTGGCTCCAGCCAGCGCCGTGGGTCCCCGTGAGGTGGACACACACAACAGGACCTTGATAGGATTCAGCAACAGAGAAAACTGTGGAGCCCCCAATAAGAGCGACATAAAGTAAGATCCTCAGAGCCAGTCCAGTGGAGAGGCCAACACCAAAGGCAGAAAGCTTCCTGGGGGGTGAGGAAGCCGGTCTCTGAAGGGCGAGAGATTTTCCCTGTGTGCCAAGAATCGTAAGCCTAGGGCCGTCCTCTAACAGAGACGTTTCAGGATTGATGAGATGGCCAGTCGGAAACCTCTCCATCTTCAGGGTGGGCGCCATGCCTTTGTTATAGGCTGAACTGTATTTAATCAATATTATTCCTGCATTATTAGCTGTAAGAACCATAATAGAAAAAAAAAGTGTCATGTAAATATAAAGTCTTATTACAGCCAGCAAATTGAATGCATACACTGATTCATTTGAAATCTGTTTGGATATCCCTCGGATTTTATTGCCAAGTTTTCTGGATGTTCCGTTTGAACTGGTGACTTTCAAAATTGATGCTGAGGGCAAGAGACAGTGCTAATTAGTGCATGAGCTCCTCACATCTGAAAATCTGGGAATGCGTCCTTCTTGGGTCAAAAGTGAAAATGAGCTTGGTTCTCTCACTCTGATCCCTGTTGACACCGTCATCATCATAGAACTATCACAGTCTTTGGCAGAGCCACCCGGCCGTGTCGAGAGAGCCTCCAACCCAGGGCGGCCAGGGCCGGTGGCAGAACCAGGCCAGGCCAGCAGGTAGAGATGGCTCCGGAGAGGGGCCGTCACACCACATAAATGACACTGACCAGGGCTGCAGCCCTTTGGTTTCATGAGCAGTAAATTCATACGGCCCGATTTTAAAAGGAAGAAAAAAAAAAAAAGGAAGGAAGGACGGAATTAATGATGCATATCCAATCTAAAAGATAGTGTTATCTACTATATTTCACGACTTGCGTTTCATCTCATTGCTTGTGCCCAATAATCTTAAGTCGCATAAGTATATAAAACGGTGCGACACGGCGGAACACAAGACTCTGCACAATAAAGCACCGCAGCCACCACCTCCGAACCAGTCCACGTGATCATGGGGCCCCGGGCGTGATGGGAGGACTGGGCAGCAACTCCCGAGGCTCTGCACCCATGAGGGCGGAAATCTGATGCCTGGAAGGGCTGAGGGGGCAGGTATGGTTCAGGACTGGAGGGGCGTGGGCCAAAAGGAACTGCCACTGGTTCTCTCATTAATTCATTCATTCACTCACTCGCTCATCCATCAGTCGTGTTAAGACCGCCCCGAGGTGGGATTTCCCTAGTGCTCCAGTGGTTAAGACATTGCCTTGCAAGGCAGGGGACACAGGAGCAATCCTTGGTCAAGGACTTAAGATCCCCCATGCCTTGGAGCAACTAAACCCGTGCACCACCCTACGGAGCCCGTGTGCTCTGGGGCCTGTGTGCCACAACCAGAGTCTAGGCACCTCCACAAAAGATCTCCTAGGATGCAGCTAAGACCCAGTGCAGCAAATCAATAGATATATGCTTACACATAAAAGCTAAACGCGCTCAGTCCTGTCCGACTCTTTGCGACCCCTGCACTATACAAACCATGGGATTCTCCAGGCAAGAATACCAGAGTGGGTAGCTGCTCCCTTCTTCAGGGGATCTTTCCAACCCAGGGATCAAACTCAAGTCTCCCACATTACAGGCAGATTCTTTACCAGCTGAACCATTAGGGAAGCCCAAGAATACTGGACTGGTTAGCCTATCCCTTCTCCAGTGGATCTTCCTGACCCAGGAACTAAAACCAGGTAACTTATATACATACATACATACATACATACATACATACATATATATATATGACTGCAGCCATGAAATTAAAAGACGCTTACTCCTTGGAAGAAAAGTTATGACCAACCTAGATAGTATATTCAAAAGCAGAGACATTACTTTGCCAACTAAGGTCCATCTAGTCAAGGCTATGGTTTTTCCTGTGGTCATGTATGGAGGTGAGAGTTGGACTGTGAAGAAGGCTGAGCGCCGAAGAATTGATGCTTTTGAACTGTGGTGTTGGAGAAGACTCTTGAGAGTCCCTTGGACTGCAAGGAGATCCAACCAGTCCATTCTGAAGGAGATCAGCCCTGGGATTTCTTTGGAAGGACTGATGCTAAAGCTGAAACTCCAGTACTTTGGCCACCTCATGCGAAGAGTTGACTCATTGGAAAAGACTCTGATGCTGGGAGGGATTGGGGGCAGGAGGAGAAGGGGACGACAGAGGATGAGATGGCTGGATGGCATCACTGACTCGATGGACCGAGTCTGAGTGAACTCCGGGAGTTGGTGATGGACAGGGAGGCCTGGCATGCTGCGATTCATGGGGTCACAAAGAGTCAGACATGACTGAGCGACTGAACTGAACTGACTGATATATATATGTATATAAAGTATATATGTGTATATAAAGTATATATATGTATATAAAGTATGTATGTATATAAAGTATATATATGTATATAAAGCACATAAATGTATATAAAGTATATATATGTATAGAAAGTGCATATATATGTATATAAAGTATATATATATATACAGACTGCAGTATAAAGATTGCCCTAAAAAACCCAAAGGGCTCTGGAGCCCCAGGCAGGCGTCTCTCAGGGGCTAGAATCAATGCAAACAGAGCAAGCCGTGAAGTGAATCTGGGCCATTCCTGTGGGCCGGCCCATCAGCCCCACAAAACGAGAGCAAAGTGCTTGATTCTACAGGCTCCGACCACACTCTCCACCAGCATGCAAGGAGACACAGAGGCCAGGCCATCCAAATCCGACCCCAGAGGGTTCTCCAACCCCCGACAGGGCAGCCAAAGGTGTGGCCGAGCCGGCACCAAGGGGAGCCCCTGGCTCCGGGCAGTGCCTGCTGTGCAGGCCTGGAGGGAGCTGAACCGCAGGACCAGAAACGTTAGAATCCACTTGTTCAGTGAAGTGGAAGTGAAAGTCGCTCAGTCATGTCCGACTCTTTGCAACCCCACGGACTGAAACCCACCAGGCTCCTCTGTCCATGGAATTTTCCAGGCAAGAATACTGGGGTGGGTTGCCATTTCCTTCTCCACTTCTTCGGAGGTTCTGAATTTCATAGAGAATTACCAGATATCAGGGAGAAAAGAGATGTAAGGCCAAAATGGTGAAACAACACCCCAGTCTCAAACACAGGGATGAGGACCAGCAGACATGTCGCCCACACTTAGTACAGGCACTCGGACTCAGGGCAGAAAGGAGAGTGAGTCCGGAGCTGGGCAGGCAGCACAGAGCCCGAGCCCAGCTCCCGGGCGCAGAGTCGCTGTCATTTCCCGCATCCAGGGAGCATCTGCGGGTCCTGCTCCCCGGACCTGCAGACCACACTTAGCGCTTGACTCATCCTGCGCTCCGAGTCCCCACGGTCACAGCCAAGGGACCTGGGCCCCTCCAACCCCACCACGAGGTCCCCGTCCAAGGCTGCCCCACTCGGCACTCTCCAAACACCGAAGTCCTGAGAGTCATCAGCTGCCTTCCTGGGGACATCTAATAAGGTCACCCACAATGTGGACCGCTTCCGAAGGTCACCGGGGAAGCCAAGGCTTATGTGGGAGGGGTGGCGTGGCCTGATCTGAGGGCCACCATCCTGCCCTCCGCATCTTTAATTGACGAATGGGGTCAGCATTAAGTGAGCCACAGCAGGAAGAGGGAGCTGTTGACGGCAGGACAGGACCCCCGCACCGTCTGCTGGAGGTGCCCAGCCGCGGTGACATCCTCCACGCAATAATTCCATTTCATGTCTTTCACATTTAATAGCAAATCCGCCATTTAATCTCTCAGACAGAAGTGACTTATTCTCCATCTGCCGCGCCCCGCACCACTCTCATCTCGTGCCACTCACACTGGCCGGTGGCGTGAGGCCCATCTCGCTCCCGCGTCAGGCCCATTTTTTCATTAGCTCACATCCTTCCTGAGGTGGCCTCCTTTCCAGATGGCTGATCAGCAATCAACACTAGTTTGTTTCAATCAGAACAGCGCCCGTAACTTCTCATTTAAAAACTGCTCCTCAGAAGCACATTAGCAGGAGGCATGGAGCCACACGGTGATTGTAACAATGGGTTTTTCTCTTCCTTGAGAAAAAATGGTGCTGAAATCCGAAGACAAAAAGAGAAAAAAAAATTCCATATATTTCCATATCACTCCGCAGACCTCAATGCAGATTTAAGTCTGTCCTAATTGTGAATGGCTCTGGTGTTCCCTGAAGCCCCTGCTGGCTCAGATGGTAAAGAATCTGCCTACAACACAGGAGACCTGGGTTTGATCCCTGGGTCAGGAAGATCCCCTGGAGAAGGGAATGGCAACCCACTCCAGTATTCTTGCCTGGAGAATCCCATGGACAGAGGAGCCTGGCGGGCTACAGTCCATGGGTCGCAGAGTCAGACACAACTAAGTGACTAACACACTATACTACACCATTATGGTGTACCCCATGAGTTAGGAGGGGAAGTAATAAACCCTCCTTTCAATCTTGGAATTGGAGACAGGGGGTAAATACTTCCCCTCAACCCACAGACCCAGGAACATTGTACATTTCAAAGCAAGCCCATGATTCTGGGCAAGATTTAAATGTTAGATGTTAAGATCAGTAACAGGACCTCTTAAGAAAATATTGCTAAAGAATAACCAAGGCTTCTCCCAGCATTCCTTCCTAGGGAGGGGAGAGAGATGATACGGACCTCAGAAAAGGCAACACGGGTACTGGGGGATGTGCGGCACGTTCTAGAGCCCCCTCTGTCTGGCAGTCCCTCTGTCCCCGTGACCCTTTGTGAACCATCCAGTTTTACCCCTGACCCTGCTGCACTGCGGTTAAGCATGAACACTTTTTCAAAGGCCGGCCCGTCCATTCAGGGACATGCTGACACTAATAACAGCAGACTTTAAAGTGATTTTCTTATCTTGCACATCCTCCTGTATTTCACTTGGGTAAAAGCAACACGGCCACGCACACACTCAGAAATCAACATTCGTCAACTGAAGGGGACTACTTAACAGCCGATCCCTGGTGAGGGTTTTGAAAATTCATCCATTTATTCGCAAAGCATGGGACGCTCAGACTCAACGTTGGGATCTTTATCATTGAAGCAACTGAGGTTGGAAATGTTCTTCAATTCCATTCCTAAACAAAACAAAACAAAACAAAACACTAATGAATCACGAATTGTCTGGAATATACTGTAGTCCTCGCTGCCCCAGGGGACACTGCTCAGCACTGATCATCTTCCACATCGTGGTATTAGCCCATTAGATATGTTGCCTTTGTTCTAAATATAATCAGGACTCCTCTTGTGGAACTGCCCATGTGAAACAAATGGAAGATATGTAGAACCTGCAGCTGAAAATGGTCTTTTAGATGTCATTGTCCAAGCTGAGGATGACAGAATCCAATGTCATAGCGGAGCTGAGTCAAGGTAGGCGCTGGCCAAAGGCAAGCATGACCCCTGTCCTGACTCCCCGGCTGTGTTCCTTGGTAGCTGCACTAAGGTCTGGAAGGGGCCGTGGCCCAGAAGGATCGTGGTCCAAAAGAGGCATGGTCCAGGAGGGGCGTGGTCCAGAGGGGGCGTGGCCTGTGAGGGTGTGGCCTCGTGTGGGCGTGTCTCAGAGGGGTGTGGCCAGGCCGTTCTGAGAGGCTGGGATTCTTCTAGTGCACAGATGAGGGTCTTATGAGACTTTAAATCCAGCCCCGTTTTTACCAGCCACCAGCTAGGCTGGCGTCCAGTAGGCTCATCTGACGTCCACATAGTTTGAACCCTATAATCGCTGTTGTTGTAATATTTATTCCAGATTTGGAAGTTTGAAAGGAAAAGAGAAAATGAACACATCAATAAATGTACTTATTTTTGTGTTGTGCACTAAACGAAGCTTTTCTAAACCGTGAGGGGTTACAATTTTGTGTGTGTTTTACAGATATTATCGATGTTTTGGAAGAGCTGCTTTATAAATAACTTCTTACTTCCCTAAGGCCCCAGCCTCACACAATCTAGCACTTTGGATAAACCAATATGGGAGAAGAGTGAAGTAAGCCAGAAATAAAACACCAATACAGTATACTAGTGCGTAGAGATGGAATTTAGAAAGATGGTAACGATAACCCTGTATGCGAGACAGCAAAAGAGACACAGATGTGTAGAACAGTAATTTGGACTCTGTGGGAGAGGGAGAGGGTGGGATGATTTGGGAGAATGGCATTGAAACATGTATAATATCATATAAGAAATGAATCGCCAGTCTAGGTTTGATGCAGGATACAGGATGCTTGGGGCTGGTGCACTGGGATGACCCAGAGGGATGGTATGGGGAGGGAGGTGGGAGAGGGGTTCAGGATTGGGAATATGTGTACACCTGTGGCGGATTCATGTTGATGTATGGCAAAACCAATACAATATTGTAAAGTAAAAAATAAATAAATAAAACAAAATAAATAAAAATGAAAATTCCACGGGGTGGGGGGAAGAAAAGTACAAAATCAGAGAAAAATTAGAAGGATGAAGAGAA